>NC_081850.1:25453158-25758167 GCF_963259705.1 Myotis daubentonii | reverse complement strand
AGAGAGAGAGAGAGAGAGAGAGAGAGAGAGAAACATCAATTGGTTGCCTCCTGTAGGCACCCTTCCTGGAGTTTGAACCTGCAACCAGGGTATGTGCCCTGACCAGGAATTGAACCAGTGTCATTTTGGTGCATGGGATGATGCTCAACCAACTGAGCCACACCAGCCAGGGCAAGGTTTGTGTTCTTAATACAGTTTTTAATCTATATGGTCATGTTATTCTCTCTCCTGTTTACCTGTTGACCAAAGGCCCCATTATTCCCTAATCTCATGCCCAATCACATTGACAAATCTCAATTTCAACTATAAATTAATGAGGCTGATTTTAACCTGAGTTGGTGAACATTGGTCCCATTGCATTAGAATCAATCTCTGAACATGTCTCCAAGCCTGTGTAAAGCCCTGGCAGATGGGCCAGCATGGGAGAAGGCACATACCCAGCCAATTAGCAGGATCGCAGGAGCCAAATCTGCCCTTCAGTGGAGCTAAATATTTTAGTCATTTTGCTCCCACATCCCTAATGTCCTTGGTGCATGAATCAGAAACTGAAGGGACAGCATAGCTGAGAGAAAAAAGACAAGAAAACATAATTTAACCTATTTTCCATTTAGGGAAAGGTATTATGATCAAAGTTTAAAAATCTGTAACTTCAATTTTCACAATGCTTTTCTCCAGGAAATTCAATTCTCACAGACATGAATCATTAGAACTAATCCTGCCAGAGAGAAAAAGATTGCTTGAATTGTGTTCCCCGTTCACAGTTAGGAGAATAAAGTCAGTTTTTTTTTTCCCTTTAGCCTTAGACCAATTAGAGAAATTGGACCATTTTTTTTCTCTCTAAAATAATCCATCAGTGTTGGTTTAATACAGAGAAAATAATTGTCGGCTAAAGGCTAAACAGCCAGTTGACACATGTTATGCCTCCTGTTATAGGTTCTGTCCATGCAGTACATTAAAATGTACCCAACTTCACCCTGCCTTAGCTTTTGGACCTGTTTTATTCATTCCACTAAACCCATGAAGCAAGAAATGTCTTTGGTGTTTTCTCCCTTTATGTTTCCTTTATGGCCTCATGATGTCCCCCTGTCCCCACTGTGTGACACCGCCAGGCTTGCCCTTCTCAAACAACCAATCATTCCCCACTCCTCTTCCTCCCGCTCTCTCCAAGCTAAAGGCTCTGGACCAGGGCGCTTTCTGGTGCACAGCTACCTACTTTGAGTAGCTTCTTGTGAAATTGGTTTGGGGGGCTCTGTGATTTGGGGCTTTTAAGCATAATGTCTAATCTAAAGGGACAGTTCTGTGGTAAAAAAATCGACCAAAGCACTGTCGGCTGGATGAGAAACAATAGAGGACAGGGGAAGGCCTAGGGTACCCCCAAATCATATCATGCTTCGCCACTACTTAAGGCAAGCTCAGAGTAAAACATTTTCTTCCTTGTAGGCTCACTTAGTCATGTTTAAATGAATTATAAAAAATTAATGTTGGCATGTCCTATAGAATGGATCTTTGTGAGAATGAGACAGTTATGCAGGTGTGTTTCCTGTTACTTTTAGAATCTGGAGGTAGTCAGAATGGAGGTGTGTTGGCTAAAACTTGATGTGATGCCATATCTTTAAATATAAGCAGGTAAAGAATCACTTCTTCATCTTAACTAGAAGTCAAAGAAATGCATTTAAACCTGCGACTTCCTCACATAACATCCTTCCACAGTTGCACTGCCTTGTAGTTTGTGTAGAATTTGCATACTCAGGTATTCTCAGTTCGCTGCCATTTGCCCTCCCTCACAAAGTCTGCCCGTTTCATTCTTCAACATGCAGCCTCCACCTCCCGCGCGCCCTCCCCGCGAGCCTTGCAGTGTGCCATCTTTCCCGTGGAGAACCCGCACGAGCACCAAACATGAGGTTGGCTCACCTTGACGTTTTATTGTTGTCTGGCATTTTCCCCTATACCTTCCTCAGGATGTCACATATGTTTGTACGCAAGGCCAAGAAAGTTTCAAGAAAGGAAAAGAGAGAAGAAGAGGGGAGAATGGTGGAAGAGGAAGAAAGGATCAAAAAGGGGATACAAATTCTTATTTCTGTTTAGGTCAATCATTTAGACAATAATTCATCTAGCTGGAAAGAGACAAAAGGTAGGCAGCCCCAAATCAGGTGAATTTATACACATACAGAAGAAATACTCACCTAAGAGTATGATAGGTCTCGCACATGTCCCTAAACCAATCCGGTGGCACCTGGCACAGGTCTACCAAAGTGCTTAACAGACTTGTGTGAACCCAAGAGTCCTGAACCAGCATTAGGGATTTGATTCCGTAGACCTGGGTTGAATTCCAGGAATCTCAATTTTCAACAACCACCCACAGTGATGCTGACACTGTTGTAGAGGAGGAATATTTCAAAGTTGTAGGCTATTTCATCAAAATCCCCATTACTCTCCTTGGCCCTTTGAGAATCCAGCATGAGGAGTTTCTACAGAAAGAGTGCTGCATAGAGAGACAGGATATTTTACGGAAGATGATTTTTAATTTAAAGAAGAGCTATCTTGGACCAGTTATGCTCCATCAATAAAGCAGACTTAAGTATTAAACCCCAAAAGGAAAGATTCCAACCTCTGAGACAGTTGTCCACTCACCAGAGGAACTGAAATGATTATAGGTGGCCCAGGCCAGATATGTAATGTGGGTGTTAAGATTCTGGTTACAAAACCAATGTGGGAAAGCATGGAATTTCTAGGCTGAGAGCCACTTGTGTATACAGTTCCTCAATTTGCATTTTAGAGAAACCCAAAGTTTGTTTGCTGCAAGTGCAAAGTCTCACACGGCAGCAAAATTGTGCACTCCATGGCGTCCAAGCAGATCTGTTGCCCTGCCTGCCCTACCCCTCCCTTTTCCTCTCTAGCCACTTCCTCAAAGAAGGTCTGACCCAGATAAACCATAACCATTGAGAGCATTATTGCATGAAGGACTCATGCCACCTGACAACCCTGCAAAGTCTGAAACTACTAATCAGTAGTTAATATCTTCAAATATTCATGATACAAAATACTTGCAGCCAGTTTTTATTGCTACAACACCCTTTTCTAGTCTTTTAGGGGAGGAGTACTGTTTGTGGCCATTTGATGGTCTCCTGCATAAAGAAATTCAAATTGGCTGAAGCAAAAGTATTGGAATATGGACAACAGCAGCATCTCAACCTTTGGCTAACAGAATGATCTGGGTCAACTAGTACTTGCAATTTAAGTTTTTCAGCCAACATTTATTTCTATCATGTGAGAAAAGGTTGCAGATGGACATGAACTACTAGTACATAATATAAATTATTCTTTTCATTTTTTTTCAGCTGCCTCCTGCACAACCCCTACTGGGGATATGCCCGCAACCAAGGTACATGCCCTTGACCGGAATTGAACCTGGAACCCTTGAGTCCACAGGCAGACGCTCTATCCACTGAGCCAAACCGGTTAGGACTCTTTTCATTTTTGAATCTACATATACATTCATTCCAGAGCTGATCTTTCATTCCTAAAGCTTGCAAGCTTGATGCAATGTTAACATATAACAACCCAGCCTGGTGCCTACTTAGTAGGAGCAAGAAGTTTTCCTCCTTACTTTCATCCACAGGACTTTCTATTCTGATGTGTCTGACTGCATCCCTGATTGATCTTGAACTGGCAGGAATTAAAAGGCTCTCTCAAAATGAGAAGTGCCATGAAAATTGGCACCTTTCATCTTTGGAGGCAAAGGAGCCCTATGCCACATGGTGGGGTGGCAGTTCCTTTGATCAACATTTCTTTGTTCCCGCCTAGAAACTGAGTCAGCCTACCAGGCATAGCGATACAATAGAGGAGCCAGTGTCCCAGTGGAACCAACGATCAGCAGTGATTGGGAATTTCCATCACAGCATCTTAATCCACTAGCATGAGTTGTCACCAGAGCTCCACTAGGCCCATTAAAATGACTTCAGGTCACCTCCAAGGAGCCTGCCCATTCACTCCAAAACAATTATCCTAATCCCCTTAGCAGACCCAATCCCTTAACACTTATGAAGTGCCCTCCTATGCAGGGTGCTGACATTTTCCAACAACACTTGCCTCTTTGAAATGCCAATCAAAAGTCCCTCTTGTTAAAATACACGGCCCTCTCTGCAAGTATAAACAGACCTTCATACATCATCGCCACCGCCATCATTAAAAAGCACTTACGGAACACCCACCTGCGAGCCATGCTGTGCTGCCGGGCCCAGAGCAGGCAAGTGCTCCAAGTGCTGACCTCGGAAGGAGTGGTTGCAAACCTGCCACTTGAAGGTTCCGGGGCTGCTTGCTTAGCGCAGACTGCGCCCAGAGGCCTGGGCCTGCAGCAGAGCATTTCTGGTGCCTGGGTAATTGCCCCAAGAGGATTAATCAGCTGCTTCACAGAACACATCTCAGAACAGGAGTGTGTAAGTGACAAAACTCACCGTGAAAGTTTTACCCAAAGGCTACTTCCCAAACTTTAGGTACCACTCCCTAGTACTTGACAACTAGGTTCTGCAGGGGCTGATTCAGCAGAGCCTTTCACAATTTTTGCCCTCCTCCCACACGCTGTCATCCTTTTGACTGTGCACTGCTACAGAGAGAAGGGTGGGTGGAGTCAATAATGCCCAACATGGTCCTGCTAGCTAGCAAGCCCGGGTCAGAGGATGTAGGTTTACCTATCAGTCCCCCACTGCCCAGTGGGGCAACTTGGAGAAGCCGTTAGACGCGCCAGGCTTCATCCCCCCGTGTGAAATGGGAACTGCACCATATCATCAAGGGCTTTCTTGAAGATGACGTGAAACAACATGTGAAAATACAATGCTTGGGACTTAGTGGTTGGAGGCTCATCTTGCTTACATCTTAGACATCAGTTCCTATTGACTAAGACTGGGGAGGCGTCTGAGAGGTAGTGCCTTGAGAAGGGCTCTACAGAAATTATCCATACATTAAGTGAGAGAGCTCCAGCCAGAGGAAATAACATGAGAAAAGAGCAGACCGTTAAAGCTAGCAGCAATCATGCAAGGGAGGGGGGGGAAAAGGCACCTTGGTGCAGAGACACTTCATTGGAAAGCAGTGAGAAGAGAGGGCGAAAACGTGAGGGTGAGGGAGAACCCGTCCCATCATCCCCTTTGTTCATGCCTCTCCTTGGCCATGTTCACACATCAAGCATCCGTTGTCGTTGACTCTGTGCCTGATGAATGTATACACTTATGCAAAAAGCAGCATCGGAAACACAAAAGAACAATGACTACAGAGAGTGAGCACGAATCCTGACTCTCACCGACATGATCCTAGGTTTCTTTTTGACACCATTTTAAGGCCTTCTTTGTGCTCTTCCTGAGGGCCAAAGAGAGACATATGTTTCGCATCATTTTTAAACTGGGCATAATGTAAGGATACGCTGAGATGCTTCAAATCTAGTGCAAAACAAATATGCTTTGACAAAGACTTATATGACCTAATTTCCTTCTCCCACGGCAATATTTTTTTTGCCGCAACACAACTTCAATTACTACCCTCTACTTACATCATGTATGCACCATGACAAGTAATAAAGGCACTGACAAGGAGTATGAAAAGAATACATCTGAATGTGCCATCTTCAGAGATGTTTGTCTGAAGTAGTGCCACTCAACCGTCTTACCTTCTTGGCATGAGTATTGGTTTCTTGTGAAATAGATGCCCCACCTAAGAGTGCTGGAGATGTCCCCAGAGGGGACTGGGTGCAGGTGTCTGTAACAGTGCGGAGGTCCATATGTGCCCTCGCCAGTGCTCAGTGATGACAGATAACATAAATGTCAAAATTGCAAACCAGTGTAGTTTACCACCGTATGGCTCCATTCATGGATTATAATATACACAGGCCCTCACAAACAATATTTTACCTAAAGAAGGTAAGGGAAGGAACTGTGGATCAACGTAGGATGCAAACATTGGTTCAGACATCACCTTACTGAAGAGGAGGCGCTTTCAGCATAGCTCCACCAGTACCCACACTGTTAAGTGCCCCATCAGAGCTCACCTATGGAACTCCAGTTCCTGTTCAGTGACCTATGAGTGGGAACAGGAGTGCCTACCAAAGAGGGGGGTCAGAAAAAGTGGAATGAGGAAAAGTATGAGAATATTCTAGAGTCATTCTACCTACAACAGTCTTTTTAGTTCCCTGTCCCACCAGCCTTTCTAATTTTTATCATAGGTCTCCCTGCAACCTAAAAGTGTCTTATTGATTTACAGGTCCAGGTTCCTGTGGATTCCTGAACTCACTAGAATATAAGCTCCAAGAGAAAGGAAGCCTCACTTGTCATGTTTAATACCATATATAAAGACTTGCCTACTGATAGGAGGTACTCAAAAATTATGTGTTGATTGTATAGTAGTTGATTAATAAATGACATATAGCGATGAATGCACACATGTATATAAATATATTAATAGCTTATTTACTCACTAATACATGTCTCTCTATATGCATAATAAAAACATTTTATATATCATAATTCTCATTGTATTACATATATGTATATGTATAGAAGGGTTAAGCAATTTGCCCAATTGCCATGGCACCAGACAGTGCAGTCTTGGGAATTGAAACCATAAATCCACAGCCAGTTTGTGTTTCTCCCATGACAGCACAGCTACCTACCCACTAATTTTCTCCTCAAGGGGATGGCTGCCATTCTTCCTTACCATTTTAGACCTATTTTAGAGTCTTTACTTAATAGCTTGTAATTTCACCCATACTTCCCAATGTTTTCCCAGCCCCCTTTCCAGCCCATAATAGCCAGTCCATATGCCCAGGCCTAAGGGGACCATGTGCGGTTCTCTAGCTCTAAGTTTGTTATCTAGCCTTCTGCATGCTATCATTTCTAGCAGCCAGTTACTCAGCATTCTTAGAGCCCTCATGTAATTAGCATTTTAAAAATCAGATACTCTTAGCCCTAATCCCCACAGGGTTAAAACCCCACAAAAAAGCCCCCAGGTTTTCTTATACTGCTTGACAAAGAGTTTGAGCCCACACGTGCGCCAGCCACTGAGGGACTCCGCACCGCAGCTGTGCCGCTGAAGGGTGACTGTCCGCGGGCAAACACTTGCAACGGGAGCTGCTGAAATGGGACCTCGCACGTCTCTGACAGTGTTAATTACTGAATCCTCCTGGCCTGCCAGCCAGGCTTCTCCATGGAGGGCCTCGCCATGTGGAACTTGCTCTCGGTGGCACTCCCTCTGAGCCCACACTTGGCAGCGAGCAGGCAACATTTTCAAAGATGTTTTCATTTGCCTTCGCATTTGGTTCGTCCCCACCCCCTTCACGCTGACACTTTGAGGCAGAAATGTGTTTTCTTGCAGTTGTGGCAGAGTTCCACCAGGTTCCCGAATCCTGTGTTTAATGAGACGGTTGCCGGAAGGGAGTCCACAGCTGGAAGCACTGACCTGGGTTTTCTATTCAGGGTCCTGTGTGCACAGATCTACCGCAGGAGATGGTGCCGGGAAGGGCCCGGGGCAGCTGCCGTACATCCGAAGCCTCTAACTTTAGTTCTAGTTAGCATGTACCTGGGACACGGCCTACACTCCGCATTTATACAGAATATTTAACTTTCCTTTATCAGTTCATGCAGAAGGGAGCCTTGGCTGAGATAATAGTGTTTTTGTGAAAGGTTTCCTAAAAGAAAATATTCCACCTTGCTTGTATGCCTGATTTAACCTGATCCTTCAGTAACAGGAACTTAGCCAGCTATGCTATGAAACATGGCACATCCCAATCACAAGGTCTATGACATGCCATTCATTAAGATGATGCTCTTGGCTTCCTCTGTGGGTGTCCTCTTGCTCCACCATAAGACCTAAGGGAATAAAAAAGAGCCAAGCCACGAGAACAGCTGCAATAGAAAGCTCTGTGGTCACAGGGCCAATGCCAACACCAAAGGCATGTACCAACCCAAATGCAGATGTGCGATCTGGCAAAGTGGCATGGCCTGTGGGCCTTTCAGAGCCAGTGAACCAAGCAGGATGACGAGGGTTTTCATCTTCTAGAACTGTGCCCACAATGCCGACTGCGAGATTGAATTCTCTTTCTCCAGGGCACAAATCGAGCCCAGTGTTTTCTGCTGCTTCGTCTGAAAAGCAACTGCTGGGGGAAATCCCCCAACCGGCGAGCAGAAAGATAGTGATTTAAGTTTCCATTAAAAAGGATCCCAGCTAGCCTGTGACTTCTACACTTTGTGTTTTCTACCATTAACTTCCCTGCCAAGCTCGGTATCATGGGTTGAATTGTGTCCACCCCAAATTCCTAGGTTGAAGTCCTAACCTCCAAGATGTCACCTTATTTGAACACTGGGTTGCTGCAAGTATAATTGGTTACATTACTACAGTAGAAAGGGCCCCTAACCCAATATGATTGGTGTCCTTTTTAAAAGAAAAAAAAAGAAAATCTGGACATAGAGATGCTCACACAAGGAGAACACCCTGTGAAGATGAAGGTGGTGCACTAAAAGCCAAGGAACACCCAAGATCACCAGCTAGCCAGCGGAAGCCAGAGAGGCCTGGAACTGGTTCTCCCTTGCAGTCCTCAGGAGGAGGCAGCCCTGCCAACACCTCAACATTGGACTTCTAGCCTCCAGGCCCGTGAGAAAATGAATTTCTATTGTCTAAGCTATTCAACTTGTGGTGTTTTGTGATGGCCACTCTGTTGTTTTGTTTTCTTTTTTCCATTTTGTTGTTATTGTGTGTATTCCCTAAAACTGAAATTCGTAGGTAGAATTATCTTCACCAGTTTCCCAGGTAAATTTTAGACAAAGAGATCTGCCTTCAAAGTTGAAAATGAATGTCAGAAATGAGGAAATCATACTATATTTTTTTCAGGTCATTATGCTTTTTGTAAGTTTACCTCCAGGCACACTGTATTTGCTGCACATTCTTTGAGGAAAGGGACCTAGGGATGTTAAAGAGCAGATTCCCTGGGACTGAGGCTCTGTGATGGAGGTGTGCATGCACATCAGGGCTCGCTCTCAGGAATAATGCCTGCAGGAAGATGAAGGAGGCAGGACCTAGCAGAGGAGAAACTGCTAGTGTGGTTGCAATAGAGGAATTAGATGATGAGTGTCAATTGCAGTGGGGGGCACTATAAATATGTTTCACTAATTTCTATACATTTCCTCAAAAACAAAACAAAACAAATAAACAAAAAAACCAGCCAGAATTTAGAGGGGGCTGTTCCCAGGTGGGGTAAAATTTCTATACAAGGAATATGCTCCCAGGCTGTACAAAGAATAGATTGTAGCTGCCAATGTGATTGCCACTCAATCCCTTCTTCAGGACCAAGCCACTCATTCCCTCAGATGCCAAGAATGATGACTGCTAAAGGCTCAGAGTGAGCCTTATCATTGCCCTCAGTGGAAGACAGTTACCTCACCTTAGTACACCTCCCATTTCAGGGGACAGCCCACATCCAAGGAGCAAAATGTAACCATGTGGCCGTCATACTAGAGTTTAATGGTACTCTTGCTGTGTCCTTTGGTGGAAACACTCCCTTTTGCGGTTCAGGCCCTCTAGACCTCAATGCCCAGAGTTGCTAAGACAGAAAGCATAAATTCTCCCTGGGCCTTCCCTTGGAACAATGAGATGGGACACTGGCCTTACCCAGTATTTCACTTAGCACGCCTACTTCTCTCAGCCATTTGACCTTTTCCTCCACTGCCTGCCATGGGAGACCTGGGTCCCTACTTTATTTGGTGTAGTTTTCCTTTCTCTAAGCCTACAGCAGGATCATTGCTGGGGTGTTCTAAATTGTGTCACTGAAAACTGCTCTCAGGCTGACAACCTCTCCATTATCCAACTTTATGTCCTTACCCCTTAATCCCAGCAGCCTGGGGATCCAGTTACCACCGCAGCTACATTTTGACTTGGTCCTGCATTATTTTGTGGTATGGTCTCTTTCCTCCATCAGGCTCTGCACTTTTGTGCTTGAGTTACGGTGTGACATAAAAGTAATTACTACATTGGCAGTCAATGGGAGAATAGGGCTAGATCATGAGAGGAGTGTATATTGTCTTGTAAGATTGAGACCTATGCATTATTTTCAAGCAAGGGGGAAAGGTAGCTGTTACAGGGGAGAATGGACCACTCTTGCAGAGAGTTCAGAGGCACCTGGAAATTCAAAATATTTAATTTCATTGGCCCAGATTCCCCTCTTGAATCTCAGAACTCATATGCTAATCAGGGACCTGACTATGGTATAGCAGACTTGCTGGAGCTGAGAAGTCAGGCTTCTCTAGATCTCTATTATCCTTTTAATAAATGCCCAGGCCTGATTCTTAGCTGTTTTTACTTCTAGCTATATGAATGTCTCTTCATATGCTATCACAGAGGGCCTCTAACTTTCATGCTTTACCTTAAATTGGTGGTTAATTATCATTATATTTTATTGTTTTTCTCCAATGTATTGGTCCCTTGGAAGAGCCTTCTGATTCCATAGTCCTTATGATTACTATATGCCTCAAACTATTCAAATACTTGGAATATTGCAATGACCAAAGCAATTACTTT
Organism: Myotis daubentonii; assembly: GCF_963259705.1. Lineage (NCBI taxonomy): Eukaryota > Metazoa > Chordata > Mammalia > Chiroptera > Vespertilionidae > Myotis > Myotis daubentonii. Next base: position 25,747,616 of record NC_081850.1, on the reverse strand, counting down.
TACCAGTACCCCATCTGAATTTAGCATTGGTCAGAGTTTTAATAATTGCACAGCTGTTGCATACTGAGGTTATCAATACGTCATTGTCTTACTCTGCTCCTGCTGCCATAACAAAATGCCTTGGAGGACTTCCAGTCAAGATGGAGAAGTAGGGAAATCTGTGCTCATCTCCTCCCATGACAGCATCAAAATTATAACTAAATTATAGAACAGCCATCCTTGGGAACCACCTGAAGATGAAATGAACTGAACTCCTAGAACTAACAATATAAAAAAACAGACACCTTGAGACTGGAAGGTGAGGCGGTAATGCAAAACAGGCTGACCTCATACCTACACGTGGTGGTTAAGAATCAGGAAGGCTATATTAGCTGAGGAGCACCCCCCCTACCTGAGGAGGAGCAAGGGGTTCCAGTCTCACAATGGGCTTCCCAGCCTGGAGCACCAGTGCAGGGAAGAGGAGTCTCCACTGCATCTCTCTGTGAAAATCAGCTCACTTCTGTCCAGGTGCAACAACAGGCTGCTGTAGACACAGGTATCTTCTTAAAGGGCTCTAGCATCGACTCACTCCTCACAGACACTTGTCCAAAGCTCCAGCAAAATGACATCAACTTGAGAAGCACCAGGGACATACAGGGAGAAACTGAATTGAATAGTTCAGGGCGAGGGCTGGAGGGGTAGCTCTCTCCAGGATAGAAGTGCTGGCAGGTATCCTTGATCCTTTGTTGAGATGTTTTCCCCAACCAGCCAGCAGGCTTAGGCAAGTGCCAAATCTGAGTCTCTATTAATCTGGCTAACATTGCTCACCCCACCCTAGTGATTACCTTAGACTCCACCCTACCCAAATCATGTGCCAACCTTAACCTCTTTCAGTGACTGTTCTTCACAAGCAGCTAATTACAGCCCATGCAGGGGGCTTACCTAAAATCTCTTGAAGATCCATAAACTCCAAAGAAGTACCACTGGCTTCAGCGTGCCTTGTATCCTTTGCTAAGTGGCCCCAAACCTGATACCACTGGCAGCCAGACTCAGTTCACAACACAGCCTCTTCTGGGCACCTCCGAGCCCAGCACAGGCAACTACTAATTGCAGATCACTTTGTAGCTCCTACCAGCTGGCCTTGGGCCAGGCACAGGCAGCAGTTGACCTCCGAGTACACCAGAGCTTCCAGAACCAACACACCCGGTGGCTAGCTTTAAACCACACCAGGGCACCACCCAATTAGCTCCACAACAAACCCAAAGGGTAGATTCAGCAGGCACCAGAGCATTGCTGAATCAAATCCCATTCAGTGGGGTAAAGTCAGAAATGAAAAAATACAATAACTGAAATGAAAAATACATTAGATGGAATCATCAGCAGATTAGATGAAGCAGAAGATCACATCAGCAATTTGGAAGACAAAGTAGTGGAAGGCATACAATCAGAACAGCAAACAGAAAAAAGAATTTAAAAAATGAGTATAGCATTAGCCAGGTGACTGCTGGTTGTAGCATCATCCCATGCACCAAAAAGTTGTGAGTTTTATTCTTGGTCAGGGCACATACCTAAGTGGGGGTTCAATCTCCAGTCAAGGATTGTACAGGAGGCAACTGATTGATGTTTCCCTCTCTCCATTTCTTTCTCTCTAAAATCCTTGGGTGAGGACTGAGGGGGGGAAATGAGGATAGTTTAAAGGACCTCTGGGACAACATCAAGCATAACAACATTTGCATAATAGGGGTAACAGAAGAGAAAGAGAAGAGCAAGAGCAAGAGATTAAAAACCTCTTTGAAAAATTGATAACTGAAAATTTCCAAACCTGGTGAAGGAAATAGACATGCCGGTCCACGATGCACAGAGAGAACCAAAGAGGCCCACACCAAGATACATCATAATTTAAATGCCAAAGGTTAAAGACAAAGAACGATCTTCAAAGTATCAGGATAAAAACAGTTATGGCCCTAGCTGGTTTGGCTCAGGGGATAGAGCGTTGGCTTGTGGACTGAAGGGTCCTAGGTTCGATTCCAGTCAAGGACACACGCCTGGGTTGCGGGCTCGATCCCCAGTAGGGGGCATGCAGGAGGCAGCCAATCAATGATTCTCTCTCATCACTGATGTTTCTATCTCTCTCTCTCCCTCTTCCTTCCTCTCTGAAATCAATAAAAATATATTTAAAAAACAAAATTAAAAAAAAAAAAAAACAGTTATGTACAAGAGAGTTCCAAAAGGACTGTCAGCTGATTCCTCAACTGAAACTTTGCAGGCAAAAAGGGATTGGAAAGAAATATTCAGAGTGATGAAAAGCAAATACCTACAACCAAGATTACTCTACCAGGCAAGGTTATAATTTAAAAATGAAGGGGAGATGTAGAACTTCCTGGAAAGGAAAATCTAAAGGAATTTATCCCAACCAAGCAAATATTAAAAAAAAAAAAAGTTAAAGGGACTTCTTTAAAAAGAAGAAGAAAAAAATCAAAGTATAAATAATAAAATGATAATAACTACACACCTATGAATAATTACTTTAAATATAAATTGATTAAATGCTTCAATCAAAATATATAGGGTAGCTGAATGGATAAGAAAACAGGACCCATACATATGCTGTCAAAAAGAGACCCACTTCAGACCAAAAGACACACACACAGACCAAAAATAAAAGATATTGCATGCAAATGAAAATGAAGAACACAGCTAGGGTAGCAATACTTAGAGCAGATAAAGTAGACTTTAAAACAAATCTATAATAATAAACAAAGGAGGGCATTTTATAACAATAAAGGGATCAATCCAACAAAAGGATATAACTCTTGTAAACACTTACACACGCAATGTAGTGGAACCTAAATATATAAAGCATATATTGATGGACATACAGGTAGAGATTGACAGTAACACAGACATAGTAGGAAACTTAACACACCATTGACATAAATGGAGAGATCTTTTAGACAGAAAATCACAAGGAAACAGCAGCCTTAAATGACACATTAGACCAGATGGATTTAATTGATATTTTTAACCACAAAGCAGCAGAATATACATTCTTTTCAAGCCCACATGGAACTTTTTCCAAAATAGACCCCAAACAAGTTGGGCCCCAGAACAAGTCTCAGTAAGTTTAAGAATATTGAAATCATATCAAGCACCTCTCCAATCACAATGGTATAAAACTAAATATCAATTACAAGAAAACAGAAAAACACAGAAACAATGGGTGGCTAAATAACATGCTGCTAAACATTAAATGGGTTAACAAAGAGATCAAGGAAGAAATCAAAAGATACCTTGAAACAGATAAAATGGAAAACACAGTGACCCCAAATCTATGGGACACAGCATGGTACTGGCATAAAAACAGACACATAGATCAATGCAACAGAACCCAGAGCCAAGAAATAAATCCACACCTATATGGTCAAGCAATCTATGCCAAAGGAAACAAGAATATACAGTGAGATAAAGAGAATCTATTCAATAAATGATGTTTGTAAAACTGGACAGCTACATGCAAAAAGTAAAACTAGACTACTTTCTTATATCATATAGAAAAATAAATTCACAATGAATTAAATACTTAAATGTAAGACTCAAAACCATAAAACTCCTAGAAGAAAACATAGGACGTAAACTCTTCCACATTGCTCTTAATAGTATTTTTTTATGACTTCTTTGACAAAGGAAACAAAGAAACAATAAACAAATGGGACTATATCAAATTAAAAAGTTTTGCGCAGCAAAGGAAACCATAAGAAAAAATAACCAACTTAATGGAAGAACATATTTGCCAATGATACATTCAAAAAAGAATTAATATCCAAAATAGTTAAGGAAATTATACAACTTAACACCAAAATAACAACAAAATCCAATTAAAAATGGACAGATGACACAAATAGACATTTGTTCAAAGAGGACCTAAAGATGGCTAATAAAGATGCTCAATGTCACTAGTAACCAGAAAAATGCAAATAAAACCACATAGTGATATCACCTCATACGTGTTAGAATAGCTATCATCAATAAATCAATAAACAAGTGTTGGCAAGGATATGGAGCAAAGAAAACCCTCATGCACTGTTAGTGGAAATGCAGATTGGTGCAGCCACTATGAAAAACAGTATGGTGGTTCTTCAAAAGTTAAAAATGGAACTGCCTTATGATCCAGAAATTCCACTTCTGGGTATTTATCCAAAGAAATCTAAAACCTAATTCAAAAAGTTATATACATCCCTATGTCCATTGCAGTGTTATTTACAATAGCCAATATCTGGAAGCAACCTAAGTGTCTATGGAGGGACAATTGGATAAAGATGTGGTACATAGAACATTACTTGGCCATAAAAAGAATGGAATCTGACCATTTTCAATGACATGGATGGACCTAGAGGGTATTATGCTAAGTAAAATAAGTCAGGCAGAGAAGGAAAAATTACATATGGTTGCACTTATATGTGGAATCTAAGAAACAAAATAAATAGAAACAAATTCACAGATACAGAGAACAAACTGTTGCCAGATGGGAGGGAGGCGAAGGGATTAAGAAATATAGATTGGAAATTACAAAATCATTATGTGGATCTAAAGTATAACATAGGGAATGTAGTCAATAATATTATAATAACTATGTATGGAGTCAGGTGGGTACTTATCAGGAGGATCACCTCATAAGATATATATATATATATAGTAAATGTCTAACCATCATGTGGTATACCTGAAACTAATATAATATCAAATGTCAACTGTAATTGAAAAAAATTAATAATAATAAACAACAGGGGCTAGGTGTCTTAAACAACAATAAAGATTTATTTTCTGACATTTGTAGAGTCTGGAAGTCCAAGAACAGAGTCAATATGATTCTTTCCCTGGCTTAAGATAGCTGCTTTCTTCTTTTTTTAAAATGTATTTTATTGATTTCACAGAGGAAGAGAGAGACAGAAACATCAATGATGAGAGAGAACTATTGTCTGCCTCCTGCACACCCCCTACTGGGGAATCGAGCCTACAACCTGGGCATGTGCTCTTTTTTTTTTTTTATTGCTTAAAGTATTACAAAGGGTATTACATATGTATCCATTTTATCCCCCCGCCCTAGACAGTCCCCTAGCCTCCCCTATCACCCAGTGTCTTATGTCCATTGGTTATGCTTATATGCATGCATACAAGTCCTTTAGTTGCTCTTGACCCAAATCAAACCCGGGACCCTTCAGTCCGCAGTCAGACGCTCTATCCATTGAGCCAAACCAGCCAGGGCTAGCCTCTTTCTTTATGTGTCCTCACATAGTGAAGATAAAGATGTGTGTGTGTGTGTGTGTGTGTGTGTGTGATCATTATGAGGCCACCAAATTTATCCTTTTGACTTCATTTAACATTACTTATCTCCTAAAAGTCCTATCTCCAAGTAGAGTCACATTAGGGTTATAGTTTTAGGGGGACACAATGTCCACAGCACCTACTTAACCACCTTGGATGGAATCCTGTTCCAAAATCCTATTTTAGGACTTGCTTCCTCAGACTATAATTGGCACTAACGGTCAGTTTCCCCAGGAAACAGACTCTGAGATGTTGAGATTTTCATTCAGGTGATTTATTAGGGAATATTCTAGGGAGCAACACCTGCAGGAGGGTGAAGGAAACAGGACTGAAACTACTGTCATGCAGCTGCAGTAGAGTCATCAGTTGATCCCACAGGGATCTTTGGAGCTGAGATGGTCATTCAGAGATGTCCCAGATTGAGGTGAGGGGGATGAACTTTGAACTTTGGTCCCTTTCCTAACCAGTCTTTGGGTGTGGGCTGTATATCCTGAGAAGGGGGTGGGGGATAACCTTGTGTGAGGCAGCTTTTTTCAGCCAAAGGCAATTTCCGGTGAGGGACCCAGCTGTCCTCAGCAGCCATTACTCCTAGAAACTGGGGTAATAAGCATGTTAGTTCTGGAAGACATCTGGGGTGGGGGTGGGGGGGCACACAGTAGCATCCACGACCAGAGACAAACGAAAGATATTGGCCAAAGATGATGTGATATGTTAAGACTTAATTGTGAAAAACAGAGCCAGAAGGAGGGAGTTAAATTTGCTTAATTAAATCGCTGAATTTTAAATTGCTTTCTTTTAGTTTTAAACTACTTTTTGAAAATATTTTTGCTTGGTGTGTTTATATTGCACTCTAAGATATATATGGATACCACTAAATAAATGTTAAACACTTACAAAATATTATAAATCACGTTTATTTTATATAAATAATATATGATACATAGAGCTATTCTTAACAAAATTAATTTCTAAAAAACAGAAGCTGAAAGCATTTGGAGCATTTTGTTATTACTTAATCCTTTGATTTTTGAAAAAGAAACTATTAATTTTACTGCTTTAAACTGGTCCTGTCTTCTTGTGAATACAAACTTGAACATTAAAAAGTATAACAACTGTTTTTAAGTTTCATTATATATCAATTTATTTATAAATATATTGTGTGAATTAACACCCATTCCTAATTTGTATCATTCAAAATAGTGACATTTAGTAAGGTGTAAATTATTGACAAGGAAGAGAATTGTTGCCAATTACTTAATATCTTGAATGTTCAAATAATACTTCAGAAATTATTCTCAGAAACTATAAAACATTTCTCCTATTTGGGTATGACAACTTGAAATGACTGTAATTAATTCCAACCTGTTTAGAAAAACCTCAGTTGTAAGTATGACTTTATACTTGTGTGTTAATGTTATACTTGAGAAATGTTTATATCTCATGATTCAAGCACCTTTCATTACAGAAACATACTTAGAGAATGGGCTTTGGATTTGGACTGAAGAATCTTTGAGTCCTTATTCTTCCAGTTATCAGCTGTGTGCTGATGTCTTAAAGTTACTTAACATTTTTATAACTTAGTTTCTTCTTTGGTAAAAATACTGCTCATCACACAGTGTTGAGAATTAAATGGGATAATCTATAACAAGCCTTTGATAAATGTCATCTTCGAGGTGGGTTCATTAGGAAACTTCTCCTGTTAGCAAAATAATACTTTCTTGTAACAAGAATTCAAAGAATACAGAAATATACCAAAAAATGCAATAGCTGCCTCACTTCCCTCCAACTCTAATGATAGAATCAAGCGGTAACCACTCTTAACAATTTGGTTTGTATTTAACCTTGTAAATATTTCACTTCTGATTCATAGTCAGAGTTCGAGATGCCTATATCAATAGATGCTTTTTATTCAATTTACTTTTTCCTTCCATGTATAACAATATGGCTTTTTCCCTTAAAAAAAAAAGCATATCTATCCAGAATTTACTTTTAGTTCAGTGGAAGAGACAGAAAAATATACAATTATAATACAAAAAATGATTATAATAAGTAAATATCAATCTTATCTCTATTTTTGGATATTTTTAATCTTACTTTAAAAATAGGCCAAATTTCAAAATGTTACTTTAAAAGATTCATCAGAAGTTCCTGAAAGAATTTATACTATTTAAAACTTAATTTCTAGAGATCTACTCTTGTCAATTGAGAGAAGCACTTCAACTATTTTTTCCTTTGGTTGTGGCAAATGCAAGATGCTCTTTGAGTAGGCACTCTACTTCTGTGAAAATATAAGAGTGTGAGAATTACACACTATCATAAATATAGCTTACTATCATATGACTGTGACCTTCACCAATAGCTTTAATTATACATATTAATCATTTCAGAATGGATCTTGGGGAAAGAGCACTTTTGTTCTGCATATAAGAAATCCCTATTATGCAATAACTAGAGGCCCATTGCATGAAATTCATGCATGGGTGGGGGTGTCCTTCAGCCCAGCCTGCACCCTCTCCAATCTGGGACCCCTCAGGGGATGTCCGCTGCTGGTTTAGGTCCGATCCCGACCGGCAGTCGGTCATCCCTCTCACAATCCGGGACTGCTGGCTCCTAACCACTCACCTGTCTACCTGCCTAATTGCCCCTAACCACTCTGCCTGCCAGCCAGATAGCCCCCTAACCACTCCCCTGCCAGCCTGATTGACACCTAATTGCTCCCCTGTCAGCATAATCATCCCCAACTGCCCTTCCCTGCTGGCCCGATCACCCCAACTGCCTTCCTCTGCAGGGCTGAGGTGACTGTGGGACTCCGGCTGGATGAGGCTGGATGCTGCAGGGACTGGATGAGGCGGGGCTGAGCGGATTGGGGGAACTCCGGCTGGATGAAACGCGTGGTGCCTGCCTCCCCCCGGTGGGGCTGAGGGGACTGGGGGACTCTGGCTGGATGAGGTGGGGCTGAGGGGACTGGGCGCTGCCATCCTGTGGCTGTGGGCACCGCCATCTTGTGAGGACATGGCAGTCAATTAGCATATTCCCTCTTTATTAGATAGGATAGTTCAAAGATAACACATTAAAAAAGAATAACATATTCAACAAATAAAAAAATTGTGCTGGCCAATTCACCATAGCTAAGATTTGGAATCAGCCTAAGTGCCCATAAGCAGATGAATGGATTAAAAAAAATTGGCACATCTACACATTGGAATACTATGCTGCTGTAAAAAGGAATGAACTCCTACCATTTGCAACAGCATGGATGGAGCTGGAGAGCATTATGCTAAGTGAAATAAGTCAGTCAGAGAAATATAAATATCACATGCTCTCACCCATTTGTAAATTATCATGAACAACGTAAACCGATGAACAAAAACAGATGTAGAGGCAGAGAAGCATTGATCAGATGCTCAAAACTTGGAGGGAAAGCTGGGAGGGTGGGGGTGAGGGGGAAAGATCAACCAAAGGACTTGTATGTATGCATATAAGCATAAGTGATGGATGTGGACAACAGGGGGTGAGGGTGAGGGCAGGATTGGGGGTAGAAGGGGACATTGGGGGGATAAGGACACATTTGTAGTATCTTATTCAATAAAGGGAAAAAAACAGCACCATAAATGATTACAATTATTGGGGGGAAAATTGTGCTGGCAATTCAAGATCTAGTGCCAACAATTATCATAATCACTTACCCAAAACTAATTTCAGTCTCTTGCATATTTTTTTCCTTAACACTTTTTTCATTTGTTATCCCATAGTCTCACACTGTCCAAACACTGAACATTGGATTCTTCCTCTTTTCATTTCAGACTTTTCCTTTTTACTCACAGCTGCATATCTGGACTTGTAGCCCACACTTCTTTTCAGAGCTCCTGATCTACATATCTAACTGATCACTGAGTATGATCTAGGCTTTTCCCTTACTCTTATCCTCCAAATCAGGTAAACCATTAGCATCTATCAACTCCCTTAGCTTTAAAATAGTTTCTCTCTTCTCTGTCCTCACTGTTTCTGCCTTAGCTTAGTCCCACAACATCTCTTGTATGGATTATTGCAATTGTCTCCCAATTATTCCATCTACGTAAAGTTTTATTCCCTACTCAGCTATTTTGCACATTCTTTCCAATATGCAAACCCAATCATGTTATTCTTTGGGTTAAAAATTTTAATGTGACTCCACTGTCTACAAGAAAAAGTGTAGTGTCCTTGACCTGGCAGAGAAGGCTCACCATCGCTGGTCCCCAGTTGCCTCTCCAGCCCACATCATCCCGCCCCTCCCTGACGTTGCACAGTCATATGAACGCATTCCTCAGATTCAGACATGGCTCAGGCCACTTGGGCCTATTTTCTTTGCCTGTAATTTCCATTTCTGTCTCACCAACTTGGCAAAGTCCTCATAATTTTGATCTTCATTTCTTATGGAGAATGAAAGAGAGTGAGACTAATATTGAGCTCTAATGGATAGTGGGCAAGAGTCATAAACCAGGATGTTCCTGGGAAAACTGGAAAGTATGATCCCTCACCTGTAAGTGCCATTGATTATTCCCTTTTCCTTGTGCTTCGTACATTATGTCACCCACTATCCTAGTAGTTACTACATTGTACTGAAATGATTTATAGATCTCTCTCACCTACTAGGGCCTTGAGAATTAAACACAATGCTTTATTCATATTTGTACTAACAGCAAATCTGATCAGGTCATCAGTAAATGATATGTGATAGAAACTCTCTAATGGCATTACACAAATAAAGGAACCAAGATGACTAAAGCTGGTCTACCAAAGCCATACACCTTACTAAATTTTAGATCCCCATTAAACCAGGATAATTCTTGGTACCGATTTTGGAGACAGTGTGAGCAGCCAGGATCAGGAAGGTAGAGACATGTTTAACAAACAACATAAAGGACTAGGTAGTGACTAGAACCATACATCAAATGGAAGCCAGATGCAGATGAATTAAGAGTGGAGGACTTCCCAGTAGGAAAGCAAGGATCAGGTAAAATACTAATATAGGGTCAAAACTCAGAGGAAGGCATTAGAACAACCAACATATGACACTAATGACAAAGAATCATAATACTTGGGCTGATTTAACCTTAGCCAGTTTTGCTGGTGGAACTTGGGGTGTGGGGCCAGTGAAGAAAGAGAATGTGCAGTAAGTAGAATTAGTGGCACCAACTGTACCAATTGATTTTAAATCTCTCTCTCTCTCTCTCTCTCTCTCTCTCTCTCTCTCTCTCTCTCTCTCTCTCTCTCTCTCTCTTTCACTCTCACGCTCTTTCTCTCACTCTCCCTCTCTCCCAGGTTCATATTTTAATGAAGTCTGTACATATACATGTAAGCATATGTGCAAATTTTAGTATGCACATATCTGTCTGTGTGTTCATCAGATCACACACTCTATATAAGAAACAAAAATTTTTATTTTGCCCATTCATTTAATTCTATAGAATTTAGGTTTTCTTAAATATGCAATTTTTAAATTACTAGAAATTAGCTAAGCCAAAGATATTGCATGTTCTTGCCAATGAAATAAAAGTTTCTTAACAAGGGGCAGAATATTATTTTGATTACTCAAAGTTTTATTGCTTAACTTGAATATCCCCTCCTCGGAGAGACCGTCTGAAACCTTCACTTACATTATTTCAGTGGGGACACAGAATATGCCCAATACAAAAATACATTCTAGTCTGTAGCCCATTTTAGTTGGAATTAGACATATTTTAACCCTGTTTCCTCATCAATCTTTAGAGAGGCAGAAAGCCTGAAAGAGCTAGGACCCATATGCACTTGATAACACTGACTCTCTTCAATAAATAATTTCCATTGTATCATTTCCATTTAAAGGTTTTTGGGTTGTTTTTTTTTTTTTTTTTTCACTGATTCACTCTCCAAGAAACATTAGTAGTGTTTCCCTTGGTGTTTTGCCTCTTTGAAGCTTGGTCTGGCCACTTTTCTCCTCCGCTGTTCTGTTCTTTGTTATCAGTGAAGCCACCATCTGCTTAAAAAGGAGGGTCCTTTAATGGGACTTGAAATCTAACCGTGTTGCCTGAGGCAAAAGTCTGAAGTTAGAATTTGGCGCACAACCATCTTTGCTTTCAGCACGGATGCAACCACCTCCCCCGGGCACCCCGCGTTCTCTTGGGCTCTTGTTTATAGACCTCCCTCGTAGCTCTGCCTTTCCAGGCTGCATCCATCCTCTTCTGTCAAAATCTCTCCCATGTCCCATTCCATCTCGGGCAACTGTCTTCTATAAATCAACGTGGTGAACAAATCCATGCTAAAGTGTTGCTAACTTATGTCCTGAATTGACAAAATTGTTCAACCAAGGAAAAGGGGTAAATCTCTATGGTGCAATTTTTGGCCAGAAAAGAATACATTTGGTAGCTCAGCAATTCTGTTGCCCTCTTCCCCGAAAATGCATCAGCTTGGTTGCTGCCAATCCTGTCTGTATTTGACTTGGGCTAGGATAATGTCAATATTCGATTTTAATTTTCATGAGTTGTTGCTTTGTAAAACTGTTCTAAAAAATGCTGCCCACTCTTTGTTAATAAAACACATTTAAATAGGCATGAGGGTGTTAAAAACCCAACTTCAGAGAGGCAATTTGAGAACGTGTGACAGTTGAAAATAGGTAACCACCATGGAGAAAAGCCTTTAGAGCAGTGGCTCTCAACCTTCCTAATGCCGCGACCCTTTAATACAGTTCCTCATGTTGTGGTGACCCCCAATTTCATTGTTACAAATTGAACATAATTAAAGCATAGTGATTAATCACAAAAACAATATGTAATTATATATGTGTTTTCCGATGGTCTTAGGCGACCCCTGTGAAAGGGTCGTTCAACCCCCAAAGGGGTCACGACCCACAGGTTGAGAATCGCTGCTTTAGAGCTTTCTCTGCATAGAAAGATATATTGCTTCCCCCCTAACCTAGGTTGGTCTATCAACACCTCCCTCCCCGCCCTGGTGTGCTCAGCAGGCATTTTATAAATTATATTCTATAGGAGGCATTTTGTAGAGGGCATTGTGCAGTGCACATTAGCAAAATGTACTTCTATGAATTTGTGAATTAGCAGATTGTACTAATGGCAGCCATAGCAGTAGAACTAAGTTAATGAGAAACTCCAAATGAAGCAAAAGAAGTTGTCTTTTAAGAAACTGTAACCACTAATACTGAAAACTTTCTTTACTACAAGAAAATAAACCCACGTGAATGACTATAAGGCAAAGCAGATAATGAATCAGATGGGCAAACACTGATGGATTAATTGGAGGAAAGAAACGTAGTATTATAATAGACTAGAGGCCCGGTGCACAAAAATTTGTGCACTCGGGGGGAAGAGGGGTCCCACAGCCTAGCCTGTGCCCTCTCGCAGTCTGGGACCCCTCGGGAGATAACGCCCTGCTGGCTTAGGCCTGCTCCCGGGTGGCAGAGGGCAGGCCCAATCCCTAGGTGCAGCCCCTGGTCGGGCTCAAACCAGGATCGATTGGGGTGTTGGGGCGCTGCCCCCTGTCATGCACAGAGCAGGGCAGATCGGGAGGTTGCGATGCCACCCCCAGTCATGCTCAGGGTAGGGCCGATTGGGGGGTTAGAGCACCGCCCACTGTCACACTCAAGGCAGGGTAGATGGGGAGGTTGCGGCGCCACCCCCTGTCACGCACAGAGCAGGGCCAATCCGGGGGTTGGGGCGCTGCCCCCTGTCAAACACAGAGCAGGGCCCATCAGGGGGGTTGGGGCTCCTTACCCTGTCATGCACAGAGCAGCGTCAATCAGGGGGTTGGGGAGCTCCCCCCTGTCATGCACAGTGCAGGGCCCATCAGGGGGGTTGGGGCTCCTTACCCTGTCACGCAGGGAGCAGGGTCGATCAGGGGGTTGGGGAGCTCCCCCCTGTCACGCACAGAGCAGGGTCATTCAGGGGGTTGGGGAGCTCCCCCCTGTCATGCACAGAGCAGGGTCGATCAGAGGGTTGGGGAGCTCCCCCCTGTCACGCACAGAGCAGGGCCCATCAAGGGGTTGAGGAGCTCCCCCCTGTCACTCAGAGAGTAGGGCCGATAGGGGAGTTGGGGCGCCGCCCCCTGTCACACACAGAGCAGGGCAGATCAGGGGGTTGGGACGCCGCCACTGTCACACTCAGGGCAGGGCCGATGGGGAGGTTATGGCTCTACCCCATCACACACAGAGCAGGGCCCATGGGGGGGGGGGGGGTTGTGGCACCGGCCTCTATCACCCACAGAGCAGGGCTGATCAGGGGGTTGGGACGCCGCCACTGTCACACTCAGGGCAGGGCCAATGGGGAAGTTATGCCTCTACCCTGTCACACACAGAGCAGGGCCCGTGGGGGGGGGGCCATGGGTTGGGGCACCGCACCCTGTCACACACAGAGCCGCAGGGCAATCAGAGGTTGGGGAGCTCCCCCGTATCAGGCACAGAGCAGGGCTGATCAGGAGGTTGGGGCACCTTCCCCTGTCAGGAACAGAGCAGGGCCGATAGGGAGGTTGTGGCCCCGCCCCCTGTCACACACAGAGCTGCAGGGCGATCAGGGGGTTTGGGCGCTGCCCCCTGTCACGCTGATCCCTGTGCCAGCAGGCCTCGCGGCTCTGCTGATCCCGGTGCTGGGAGGCATATTACCCTTTTACTATATAGGGTAGAGGCCTGGTGCATGGGTGGGGCTGGCTGGTTGCCCTGAAGGGTGTCCTGGATCAGGGTGGGGGTCCCCACTGGGGTGCCTGGCCAGCCTGGGTGAGGGGATGATGGTTGTTTGCAGCTGGTCACACACCATTCAGGGTGGGGGTCCCCACTGGGGTGCCTGGCCAGCCTGGTTGAGGGGCTGAGGGCTGTTTGCAGCTGGTCACACATCCTTCAGCATGGGGGTCCCCACTGGGGTGCTTGGCCAGCCTGGGTGAGGGGATGATGGCTGTTTGCAGCTGGTCACACATCCTTCAGGATGGGGGTCCCCACTGGGGTGCCTGGCCAGTCTGGGTGAGGGGTTGAGGGCTGTTTTCAGGCTGGCGGGTGATGGAAGCTCCCAACCGCTCCTTTTCTTCTTTTTTTTTTTTTTTTTTTTTTAATTCTGGACCAGCTTTAGCTCTGAGGCTCCAGCTCTTAGGCCTCCGCTGCTGAAAGTAGGTATCTGGTTTGTTTCGGTTCGAAACAATGTATAACTCCAGCTCTGACTCCAGCTCTAAGATCCCAGCTCACTGAAAGCAGGTTTCTGGGGGTTTTTTTAGCTTCTATATTTGTTAAAATGTTTCAAACTGCAGGCTCAGAGGCCTGCAAGGCAGGCGGGGAACGTTGGTTTCCTCCGTCACTGAAGCAAGCAAGCCTCATGTTAGTTTCAAGCTGCCTGGCTGCCGGCTGCCATCTTGGCTGACAGTTAATTTGCATATCGCCCTGATTAGCCAATGGGAAGGGTAGCGGTCGTACGCCAATTACCATGTTTCTCTTTTATTAGATAGGATTATAACTTCCCGTAGGGGGGATAGTGGTGGTCAGCCTATGCTCTGTATTTGACATGTATTTGTGTGTGCATAACATTTATGCTTATGTTAATTATGTTAAAAATTTACTACCATATATTGATTTCCACATTCCTTTTGTTCTTTTATTATTAGAGTTACAGGTAAAAATTTGCATTAAAATAAATACATGAGAATCCTGAATTGGAATTAAGATTCCATGGAGTTCTAGTGTACTGTTTCTGCTTAAAGCATTTTAATGGCTTCCAATGGCACTTAGAATAAAATCCTAACTTACTTAACAGCCTAAGGCTCTTGCATCCTCCCTAGCCTGAGGTCAGTCAGTTCTCAACTTGATCAGAGCAATCCAACCATCCTTATCTTTCTTGAGTGGCCCTATCACTCATTCTTGCTCTAGGGCCCTGCCTCATGCTGTCTGTCCACTCTAGCAGATGAGCATTCTCTCTGTCTGCTCTTATTATGGCTGACTCCTTCTAATTCAGGTGTCCACTCTCCACATTTAAACTGATTTTACCTTCTTTCCCCTACCCCCACTGTTACCTACCAGAAGTCAACTTCTTTTCATATAGCACTTATCTCAGGTATGCTTTTTTCTCTCTATTTTTGTTCAGTAATGTGTTTCCTGCTCCTCCCATTGTACTGAAAACTGCATAAGGGTGAGGACCACAGGTGCCTTGTTCACTTTATATCCTATACCTAGCATGGTATCTGGTTTTTATTAACTGCTTCTCTTAGCTGGGATTGGTTGCATGGAGATATTCTCAAGGTAAACCATAAGTACTAATTCTTTATCAGGAGGGCCCATCCCTAGGCAGAAACACTGAGAGAAAAAGAAAGTAAAATATGGAAGAAGAAGAAACAAATATAAGGTCACAGTCAGGGCTCTCCATTATCAAGCTGGCTGCAGCTTTGCAAGATGCACAGCCAGTTGGTCAGACAAGAATAATGCTCCCTGGTAGGCTAAACATAACCACTGTGATTTAGAAGGGTGAAATGAAGAGGGGAAGGCAAAAAATTATATCCTGTCCCTTTTCTCTTTGAACAAGGCTCTCCAACATTCAGTTAACTGCCCACTCTCTTATAGTGCCGTCCCTGCACAGTTCCCAGGGAAGCTGGATTATATGCCGTGTTGTGGAGCTTCATTGGAGTTACAGTGGGGTAGCAGGAAGAAGAGACTGTCCAGATTTGATCAGGTCAAGTCTGGGTTCCAGATCTGTGTGGCTTCCATCACAAATGGCATAACAGAGGTGATATTAGGGTTCCGCGCTCACTAGGGGGGACTGAGAAAGTGGGTGTTGCCCAGAGATGAGTAACTGCAGCTGTAACCATGGAATTACCAGTGGCAGCCAGAGCTCTCCATGACCAAAAGCCCAAGGGCCCAGGAGATAGGTGAGGCGAAAGAGTTGGAGGAGGTGCATAAGCCTCGTATATTTTGATGCTCAACCTGTGTTTGTTGAGTAAATCATGAAAGAATATATAAATTTCATGCTGTTGGTAGGCCACCTTAGTAAGCAGATTCCCTTAGAGCCTGAATATCCTCCTTTCTTAGCATGCTAAATTACCTACTACCGCCAACTTATCAGAACCTATTCAATATATCCCAGTTCTACCCTGTATTTCTAGCTCAATGTACCAACACTCTCCTCCCCCTCTCAGTATACCTATAGTCCTCTACCCACTATCAATCTGTCACAGCATCACCTGCTTTGGTCTAGTCCATTTTTCTATATCTCAACAGGTCAATCAGCATCTATTTATGGGTATTTAGTGTAGATAGGCATCATAGTAGGAATTATTGACTAGGAGTTTAGGGATCTGGATCCCAATCTTATCTCAGCTCCAATTTCATGCACGAGGTCTTAGGGCAGGCTTGACCAATGGGAATCCTAGTATGGGCTCAGAGAGGAAAAGCAGAAATCTGAATATGAGTGGCTTTGAAGACAGAGGAAGTACTCTGGCTGATGCTTAAAGAGGATAGCTAGCAGCTCAAATCATAAGGTCCAAATGGCATGCAAATTTGGGGTTTAAATTGAGTTGCCATTGGTATTTAAATGGGGTTGATATAGTGAGCGGAGACCTGCATAATTGAAGCTCAAAACAGGGGAGGGCAGTTTTGCAGTTGACCTGTTTTGTCATTAGGTTTGTTTTGGAAAAAGATTTAAACCCTGAAGCTTAGAATATATGAAGCTGATACCAGCTGCCTCATAGAAGAGCCCAGCAAGGAGAATGAAGCTGAACTTTATTAAGTGTCTGCTATGTCCTAATCTGAGTAGATACAAATATTCCATATTCCAGTGAATTGACCCTCACCAAAACTTTATGTGCAAGTTTCATCATTTCTGTTTTAGAGATGAGTAAACTGAGCCTACCTAAGGTTACATGCCTTTTCTCATTGAAGGCAGTCAGATTTGTCTGATTCCAAAGTGTATGGCCTCTCACCACTAACTTACAGAGAGGCATGTTCTGGGGAGTCAAGCTCCTAGATGCCTAACCCAGCAGTCTTGGGACCAGGGCAGGGCTCCAGTCCCAACTGGGTTTAGGGGTTGAGCTCACTCCAGGACACTCCGTACACAGCCACCCTCAGTGTCTCCACTTCCTGTGTATAAATGAGATAAAGTTTCTTTTCAGTTGTGCCTAGAATTTATCTTTTTGTCTCATTTACTGGAACTGTTATGTGAACTAAAGAACAAACAAAATGAAAAGGCAAGGTTACTATCCTCAGGAAGTTATACTCTTCTTGGGAAAAGCAATATTTATAAAATTGTTACTAGCAATACCCGATAGGATGCAATGACTCTTGGGATGTGTGTCTGTGAGACAGTTATAATAGAAAAAGTTTCCAGAGGGATAATCGTTTTGGAAGGGGGAGCAGAAAGCAAGAATGAGGTCCTGGTGTAGAATGAGGGATGTGGAGAAAGTTTGCATAAGGGGAGGGGCAGGTGGGAACTGAGGAAGTTGGGGTCTGTCCTCAGGACCACTGGGATAGCTTCTATAGTCCCACTAGCACAGATAAAATATTTGGTTATTAAAACTCTCTCCCTCTGCCCCCTCCACAAAATACACACAGGAATATAAACTATAACCCTCCTCCCCCAAAATCTCTGCAATCATTTTCCTTTTGGCTTCTTGTCCCAGTTGCTGGATTAAAAGAGATGTTACCTCCTCTTCCTCATCTCATAATCTGTGCCCCATCCCTTAATACAAATATAGGTAGTCTACTTGCTTTCCAACCCCTGAAACATTCAAGGGAGAGGGAAGGAAAAAAGAATACTAGAATATTAAAAATAAAATAAAAAATGTAAAACTTTCTTTGAAGTTAAGGAATCATTTACTTAGGATTCCATTTTCTGTTCTATTTAATTGAAATAAAGCAATGGAAATCAAAAACTTGTGTCAAGGAGATGGCACACATGTGCAGAGACAAATAGCTCAGTCTGAAATGGAGTAATAGATAATAGCATTCATGGTTGAGTAAACTATGCTTAAAATTACATACAGACTTCCTGCGTGAGCTAGTTTCTCATTCAATCACAGCTTTCCTATGCATTATCATTTTTGGAGCCTGAACAGTTTATGCTTAATCTTACCCAAACGGTAAAGTTTTTAGAAGTTGGATATACTGTTCCTAGTTGCTTTTGAGCTATGCATGGATAATGAAAAAAAATCACATTTCTACTTTCACAACAATGAAAGATAACTTTTTGTGTATGGATAACTCAAACCCAGCCAAATTACAGAGCTGAAACTTTCCATGCGTCTACTCCTTGAGGCAAGTAGATCACTGGGATAATGTTAACCCTTTGCCATAAAGATAACAAAGGTATATATGAGGCCCACCGCACCAGCCTACGTGTACAAATGTCTTAACACTAACAACTGACCCTGGTATTTTTTTTTCAATTTTAAAAATATTGAACTACAAAATCTTTCAAATACATTATAAAGAATAGAAAATTGCCTAAGTATGGCAAGTATTTAAATCGTGCCAGATTTGCATGAGAGATGTTTCAGGCGGGAAATGTGATGGATGCACAGTATACCCCTCTCAGAGGCCATCCTCAGTGATATAACTGGCATCATGCAGCAATTTGTATTCCCCTCTAGCCATGCTTTTGAGAAATGCTTAGCATATATATACATATATGCATCATTACAAATATGTATTCTAAACATATACTGGTATGTAACTGGCGGCATGTTGTACTTATTCTTTTGCAATCTGCTTTTTTTCACTCAGCATTTTGTTTTTGAGAATTATCCATGTTGATGCAGATAGAAAGTTAAACAGTATTTCAGAGAGCGAAAACATCCCAGCTCACTGAGGAAGTCTTGCAAAGCCCACATAGCATTCTGTGGTCATACCTAGAAACTGCCTCATTTTCAGGTGCCTGGCCACCCTTCCCTCAGCTAGGGACTCTAGACTCTTCTGACGACCAGGCTGGTAAACCTGGGACTCATGGATCCAGTTTTTCCCACAGCTGCCACTCTCAAGGCTGGTGGAGCAGCCATTCTTAAGGCACAGACTTCACCAGTGTCTTCAGGCACCAGTGTCCCTAATACTTACAGCACCCGATGAACCAAAAGTTTGCTATAAAATAAGAAAGGGCTCCCACACTTTTGTTTAACGATTAAGAGGCCACAATTCCCATGCATATCCTCTATTGATTAATAACATAAACATTTATAGTATGTTTACTATGTGCAAAGCTTTAAATTAGGCACTCATTACAGCATTAATCTTGGTCTATCTGAAATTGCAATAATCTACAAATATATTACTCTCCTAGAAGTATGTTGTTGCATCTTGTTCATCTGTATATGAACCTTTGATTCAAATCACAGTTCCATCATTCACCGTGTTGGCTTTGGTGAGTAACTTAATGTTTTAAAAACATTAGTTATGTGAAATTAATATAGCAATATTTACTGTAGAAATTCAAAGTGAGAATTTAATTTAATGTTTATATAAAAACAAAGCCAGTACCTAATGAAGATCAGTTACTTTTTTTTAGGTCCAGAGCATGTTAATTAAGGCTTTCAAAGAGAGTAGAGGGATAATCAATCTTTTGGGAATGAGATTATATAATAAAATGCAAGAAACCTGGTAATAACCACATGGAAATCTATACCAAGCTTAGAAAATGTGTTTAAACTTCCTAGCAGCTTCCGGTCAATGTCTTCACTATTGCAACTACGCCTGCTTATTTCTAAAGACAAAGGATACACTCAGATCCTCAACCTTTGTATTTGCTAATCTGTACATTGTAAGTACTTAGCACAGAAATGACTCAATGTCTGCACAGGGCAGTGCAAGCCAGCGTGGGGCTGTGGCTGCCTTTAATTTGGAATCCTAAGTGAACCCCCTCAGCAGGACACCTGAGCTCCCATCACCTGCCCTTGTCAATCATTTTGCCTTTTCCTCCAATTCTGCTTCAGATGAGACCCCCCAAGGAACGACGGGAAATCATGCCATGCTCCATGGCTGGCAAAGTTCAGCCTCATCTGAAATCCAAATTGGCTTAACTGCTTCTTGTTTTAAAAAATAATTTTTAGGGCTCTGATCGTTTGTCTCTAAAGATGCATTTTACAATGGGATGGCTGCATACAGACAATTAGCTTGCCATAGAAGGACCTGATTTTTAACCGAGTAGATTTAATTTATCCTGCAATCAGCAAAGTCCAGACAAGAAAAAGGCCTGGAGCAACAGGGAAAATGCAGCCTTGACGATGTGCAGAGTCGGCATTTCTCTAGTGGAGCTCAGGCTGTGACAATCATCTGTCCAGGCCATTTGCTCATGACCTTTTTAAGACTCTTCTGAGCGGAGTGACTTTTCACAACACACATACTAATAACTATCGAAGTAATGAGCCAATAAGGGTACATGGCCAGGTAGGGAAGTGACATTGGGTACAGCATCCATTTTGCTTGGTCACCTCCTTTTTTCACAAGGTCACTAAGGGCTAGCCTGTTTGCTTTCTCCTCTGTCATTTTCCTTACACCTCATGTCCTCCCCTCTTTTATTTGTCCATTTTCCCACATACTACTTTATTTCACTTGAAAACAAAAAGCCACATTTAGTAAATACTCTCAATTGGCCAGGCTCTTTGTATGTGCTTTAGGGATACAGATGGCACCCCAATACATATACACACTTTGAATAATTATTAATTCCAATGGGTTGAATCTGAAAAGGAAGAAGCATCAATTGAGCTATCAGCTGTTAAGTGTGTATACATTTTGGGGGGGACACCCTTTATTATCACATTTTCCTCACACAGCAACCCTTCAAATGAGGCATCATTATTCCTATTGTACAGATGTGGTAACTGAGACATAAGGAAATGAGTTGGACAGTATACAGCAACATAGTGGTGTGCAGATCTCATACCCTGATCCTCCTGACTCCAGAAACTATACTTTTACTTAGTACTTTCTATAGCTCCCCACTCCTGATCTTTTTTGTCTTTGAGCTTTCAGAAGTAAAAATGGCAGTCCTTGCCACTCTCTGGGAACATGACTGTCTACATTTTAACTTTTCTTAGGCATTTTGTGATGTGATAGAGGGAACTCTGCCAGACTCACGTTTCCTTAAGCACTGTGCCATCATCTCGCTTTTCATACGATGAATCATCTTTAAAGGCACTGAATTCAGAATCGACCAAAGATTGTCCTTAGATTTTTTTAAAACACAGGCGTACATACTGAGCCCAGGAATTGCTCTTTAAGCCCAGCTCCCACTGAGCTGATTGATGAAGCATAAACAGGTATGCTCAGCCCTCCAAGTGCCAACATGTGCCAAAAGTTCCGTCTTGAGAAATAATATTCAGAAAAAATTTCCTGACAGGTACATGATCCGTCATTTTTCACTAGACTAAGCCAAAACACTGGAACACTGAATAATGTTGGGCAGCCTTTAGAATTACCCTTCCTGAATTTAACTTTAGGACCTCAGTCTGATTAGCAGACTCTATTAACAGGGCCACCAAGTGTGGCAGTGGGGGACAGCTCCAGAGGCTCCTGCACATAGATAACGACGTCAGCAGTGTCCTCTGGAGTTGCTCAGGTGGCCCCATTCATAGAACAGCTCTATGAATGTCACCTTGGAATTTCCTGCAAATAAGTTTTTAACCTCCCTTGTCACTCTTTCTCCCTGTACCTGGGCTAAAAGAATTCCAAAAAGGAAACTCTCTCCATTGCCTGGAGCAACATGTTTTTCCTGATTAATTGGCATATTTCTAATTCGCAGTGAACCATTTCCTTGACATTTTTATACAGTTTCCCATAATTTCTGAGAAAGATCTACGCCCACTGTTAATAATTTCAAGACTTCATGGCATACTTTTTCAAACAGTTATCCCCTTTATCCTAACAACTTCATTTGCATTTTTTAAAGTTATAGAATTGCATACATTATTAGCCTGCTCAACTTTTTTAGAAATAAAACAAAAATATAATAATTAATAAACATATAATGTATTCAATATTTTTAATTTAAAAGCTGTAAATGCTAAACGTAGATTTTAAAAGTTTTATCACAAGGAAAAAGTCTGTAACTATGTATGGTGATGAATGTTAGCAAGACTTACTTGATGATCATTTCACAATATATACAAATATCAAATCAGATTATGGCACACCTGAAACTAATGTGTTATATGTTAATTCTATCTCAATAAAAACATTAAGAAAATAAAAACATTATATATTGCAAATGCAATACATGATCATAATGGAGGTATTAATTAGATAATGGAGGCTGTCTAAAGAACATCAAATGAGAAAATAGACTATCAAAGATTATAAAAAAGAAGCAAATAGAAAATACCCATAGCCCCAAACCCAGTTAGGTACTATTTGTAGCCTGTTTTTTTTTCTTCAATGTATCAATGTATGAAACACATTTTCTATGTTCTCTGGGTGTGTATATAGTAACATTGTTGATTATTTTTTGATGTGGATATTGTATTATATTACATGTATATACTGAAATTTAACTAATGGTTCATTAATTTGGGGCCTTTAAAACATTTCACAATTTTCATTGAACACCTTGTAGATAAATCTTTAAAAGCATCCTCAATTGTTTCTCTGCAATAAATAAACTAGATCAATTTTTTGTAGTAGAGCTCGGGAAGTATGTCTCAGTGCTGTGGCTGATGCAATGGTGTGAGCACACTCCACCATGACATGCTTCCTCGGCACACCAGGAAGTAGCAATGCCCGCCTGAACTAACTCCTAGAGCCACGTGCACAGTACCCCAGCCTTTCAGCCATTGGTCGCCTATAGCAATGTGTCTCCCTCTGATTGGTCGCCTATAGCAACATGTCTCCCTCTGATTGGTCCCCTCATGCTATATATACCCCTGTAGTTCCACAATAAAACGGATCTGCATCAATGAACCTGGTCCCCGGAGTCGTGCATGCAGACGCCCTAGCGCTCCGTCGTCCTCACCCCCGAGAGACCCCCTGCTTCATCTGGCGCCCGAACGTGGGGCCCCCGGAATGGCTGGACAGGTGAGCGACCCTCTACAGTAAAATGGGAAACTTTCCCCCTGCGGCGAGAGCGCCACAAAATAGTCCAGTCAATTTATTCTCAGATAGTGCTTACGCGGTGCATACGGCAAAAAATATAAGGTATTCCACCTTAAGAGTTAAAGATACCCCACTAGATCAGAGCCTCCAACTCCTAAAGGACATCCTAGAGAACCGTAAACAGCCCTGGTATATCCAACACTTGCTCAAACAGCCCTGGTATATCCAACACTTACGGTCTCATACTGGCCTACCAGGCCCACTTTCCCTAGGCAACGCAGAAGCGGACAAGCTAGTTCTTACCCTACAACCCATAGAAGAGGCCAGACTCCTACACACCAAATTTCATATGTCAGCCTGCTCTCTCCATAAGCTCTTCCCCCATCTGCCTCTAGCTCAGTGCAAGCACCTCATACGTGCTTGCCGATCCTGCGGCCCTCTACTACCCCTCGGGCCTTTACAACCCAGAGGGGCCAATCCCTGAGGACTACAGCCCAATGCCATATGGCAAGCGGATGTCACACATGTCCCAGCATTTGGCAAATCGAAATATGTCCACACAGTCATAGATACTTGCTCAGGAGCTACATTTGCCCAGGCCCAAACGGGGGGAAAAGTCAAACATAGCATTGCCACCTTCAAGCCTGCCTTTCTCATCCTTGGATTCCGGTGGGAGGTAAAAACTGACAATGGACCATGCTACACCAGCACTCTATTTCAAGACTTCTTAAAATCACACGACATCAAGCATACCATGGGCACCCCCTATAACCCCCAGGGACAGGCAATTATTGAAAGACTACATAGGGAACTCAAGGCCCAACTGATTAAAGAAAAAGGGGGAGTGATAAGGAGAAATCCTCATACACTGCTAACCCAAGCCTTAACTACCCTCAATTATTTTCATTTTGATGAGCATGGATTAACCCCTATGTATAAACATTGGGGAGGACTCCGGGACATACCAACACCTCTTCCTTTGGTCCGGTGGAGAGACCCACTCACTGGAGCCTGGAAAGGCCCCGACCTGCTCTTAACCCAGGGGAGAGGGTTTGCTTGTATTTTTCCAGAAGGCGACGGGAGTCCCGCGTGGATCCCTGCTCGTGACGTCAAACCCTACACCATCAACAATGAGCCGTAGATCACCACCATCGCCCCCCCCCCCCCCCCGGTGGAGGAAATGGAGGACCTGACCATAGAAGAGAACCAGCCCCGACGGCGGAGACGACCTAGACACCAGGTGATGGGGTGACATCAAGGCTCTACAAGACCAAGCCACGTGCATGGCGCCAGAGGGGAACTCGTCGGCAGGAACGTTATTCTTGTTGGTGTGTGCTATCATCACAGCTGGTAGCACGGGTGCACACAGATAAGGACTGTGGACTGTGATACCTCACCCTGGCGTTCTCATGCCAGTTGGTGTTCCCAGTGGCACATACCTCTGCTACTCCTTTTACCCGTCTATAAGGCCACCCTTCTATCTCCTTCTGAGTAGTGACAACTCCTTTGCTTTGGCGCTAATTAGAAAGGAAGGGGGAGATGTAGTAGAGCTCGGGAAGTATGTCTCAGCGCTGCGGCTGATGCAATGGTGTGAGCACACTCCACCATGACATGCTTCCTCGGCACACCAGGAAGTAGCAATGCCCGCCTGAACTAACTCCTAGAGCCACGTGCACAGTACCCCAGCCTTTCAGCCATTGGTTGCCTATAGCAATGTGTCTCCCTCTGATTTGTCGCCTATAGCAACGTGTCTCCCTCTGATTGGTCCCCTCATGCTATATATACCCCTGTAGTTCCACAATAAAACGGATCTGCGTCAATGAACCTGATCCCCGGAGTCGTGCATGCAGACGCCCTAGCGCGTTGGGGCTCCATCGTCCTCACCCCCGAGGGACTCCCTGCTTCAATTTTTAAAGCATTAAAAGAAGTATAATTCTGATGCTAATGAAGATCAACTCAAATAAGGTGGTGCATCTTTCTCTCCTACATCCTTATTTCTAATTATACTCTTGACCAGTGTTTCTCAAACTTCCTCTTATTTTTTTAAATATATTTTTTATTGATTTCAGAGAGGAAGGAGAGGAAGAGAGATAGAAGCATCAATGCATGAGAATCATGGATCAGCTGCCTTCTGCACGCCCTACACTGGGTATGGAACACACAACCAGGGCATGTGCCTGACCAGGAATCGAACTGGTGACTCCTGGTTTATAGGTGGACACTCAACCACTGAGCCAAGCCTGCTCGGCTTATTGAAGAGAAAAATATAGGTGCTCTTAATGTTTCTAACTTATTTCTTAACCATATAGCTTCTTAAATATTTACAAGTAGGAAATCAGGAATGAATCCATAATGCCCTAGCTATCAAAGAGTTCTAGACATCGTCTCTGATAGGTATCCATCTCTTCACATTTTTCAGGATAAATAAGTGCTCTATCGAGTTTGGGGAAGCTCATCAAGATAGGAACCTGTCAAAGACAGTGATGAGTTCTCATACAGAGGCTACCAGCCTTTGTAGCTATCTTTAAAAAAATTATTACTAAAAAACCTTCTCACTCGCTGCCTCTTAGAGCTTTGCTTCCACTGAGACTGGAGCTTGAAGCCCCCAGATACTTCCATGAGCTGAGCTGAGTGCTCATTCCAAAGTGCCCACCTGCTACGCCTTCCTGAACTAAAGAAATATCCCCGACATCAGAAGTTCAAACCACACCTCTGATTTTGAAGAAGCTGCTGTTGTTGCTAAACCACAGCAAAAAGCGATGTGGTGCTCTTCCACGTCCAGGTTAGGGGAGCCCTGGGGGTTATTCTGGGCCTGGTTGCCGGTTTGGATTTTGTCGGTGCTGTGCTGGTTTGTGGGGTGGTTGCTTGCATTTCATCTCTTTCTCTTGGGTAAATAGGAAGCCTCAAGTGGACATCTGTCATACTGGGTAATTCGGGCAGAAACGAAGCGAGGATTTCTCCCCGGAAAACACACTGGCCCTATGCCTCTCTTGCCTCATAGGGTTCTCCCTCACCTCCCCCTCCACCCCATGCCTGCTGGGGGCGCCAGGGAAGGGCGCTTCCTGCCGGCCTGTCCTGCATATCGTCTCCATATGCCACTGGGAAACCTCGTCTTGAAGTCAAGTGATAAAGTTGCACTTCTGTTTCCAATGGCACCGGGCCAGGCCGGAGGGAGACTGGCAGCTCTGCGAGCCCCGCTCCCCTCCGCGCGTCGCCAAGTACAGTAGTGCAGCTGGAAAGCGTTTTCTCACTGTGGTGCCCCGAGACTGCGGTTAGGCTCCAATTCCTGCGAATGTGACTCAAAAATGTTTGTGTTTTAGCCACAATCACTAACAAATTATGCTCAGCTATTCATCGCGCCGACCAGAAGAGAGCCTGACCCCATTATCAAAACTCAAACCCAGATGGCGAGGAGTCCCCGCCTAATGAGGGCCTCCCGTCATTTCAAACAAATTTCTTGTCAATCATGCCGCATGGCATATGGGGTCTCCTTTCACAGGCCTCGGAGTGAGGATGCGGAGGCCCCCCGGGGCTGAGCGGGGCCTTCTTCCTAAAACGAGTTTCTCATTTTTAAAGAGCCTTTCGAACATGCCCTCCTTCTCTCCTCCTTTTCCTCCCTCCCCTCATCAAGAAAAAAATTGTTCTAGCCCTTCTGTGGAAGCTAGATGGCTGCCTCGGACTCAGATCGCAAACTGGCCCAGCCGGAAAGTCTGAACTATATCTGTGGCCTGTCACTCAGCGGGGGAGGGGAAGACTCCGAGAAGGAGCATGTGGATTCTTCATCAGACGGTGTCTGCTTCTGAATTCAGAATAATCTCGCCAGCAGCTCCAGCTCCGGGGTGCGGTTCTCACTTTGGTGACAACGAAGACTGAGAAAGAGACCCACACGTGTGCCTGGAACTTGACAAAGGGTCAGGCAGCAGCCCTTGAACTTCCATCTCCGGGGTGAGATGCAGAAGAACCCTGCCCTCGGCTCAACGGGTTTGCCCACAGAGGCCCACCTGCACCCGGCCCGCTCCTACCAGGCCGGGTCACTGATGACTTGCAGAGTCCGCGCATGCCCGTCTCCTCCTTTGCGCCCCCCTCCATCTCTAGGCCAGGCACGCTGCTCTGGCTCTGAAGCGTCACCCCCGATGTTCTCTCTGGCATCCCCTGCCTCCCCCGGAGAGACAGCCACAGCTGTGCGTCCCGTGAAAGGACCCAACTGCTTGCTGCTGTGCACAAAGCCGAAGAAGAGAACCGGCATAAATCGCAGCCCTAATTGCCCATATGGGAGACCTGCGAGGAGGGAGAGAGCGCAATGGAAGAGCCGGGCCAGTGGTGAGCAGGAGGCCGAGGCCAGGGGGCTGCGGGAAAAGCAGCCGCCACGCCAGGAAGTTCTGGAAACCGCTGTTTCGGTGACTCGCTGCTAGGGATCCCCAACACAAAAGGCTGAGGGTGTGAGGACTGAACTCCATTTTCTGTGTGCGTTTGAGTCGAGAGAAAGATAAACAGAACCTTTCACCGACAGGCATATTTTAGAGTTCAAGTATGACATGACGCGTCCAAAATAGATTCCACATGATTGGAGCCGGTCCAGGAGCCCGGTCCCTGAATAGCAATCAGGGCTGGAAGCTAAGAGCCGGCATCCACGATCATCACATAAAACATGGGAGAAACGGCAAATCCTGCACAGCTGTGAGTGCACCAGGACAATCCAGACGTGGAGTTCGATGCTAAGGACACATTTTCTTAAATTACTCAGCTTAGTTTAAATGGAGGGTTTCTTTGCCTTTTTACGTGTCTTCAATGGGTGCCCAGAACCTTACGGCAATGTTCTTTTCCTGAATTTTCCTTAGAGAGAGAGAGAGAGAGAGAGAGAGAGAGAGCGCTCTGTTCTTTGCTCCCCCAATCCAGGCAGAACTAATGACCCAAGGGCTTCACGGTGGTTTATTTTCATGGAGAACTCCTCATAATTTGAAACCACCCAGGGTTACAAGCATCTCAGAAGACACCCGCTAAAAAGTCCAGGATCCTAGGACCTCATCCTGAAGGATGTGGGAGGCGGCGGCGGCTTCTTGCTCAGCACCAGGGCGGGTTGTTCTACGGTGGCAGCATCACTGACCCCCTCTGACAACCAATCTGCACAGGACAGAGCAGGGAGCAGGAAAAGAAGAGGGGATACGGGAAACACTGGGGGCTCCAGCATGGAGCCCATGGGACCCAGACATTCCCTCTTCCATTTATAGAAAACCATGTTCCTTTAAAACAGTCACCAAACGGTCTTCATGATCACTGCTCCCGCTGCCCAGCTCCTCCCCACCCTGACACATTTGGGCTCACGTGTGTCACATTTAAGAAAGTTTTAAATTTTTTTATTACTTGAGCAGGTCAGTGTTAGGCCATTCACTAGCTCAAAACCTTTAGGTTAAAGGGCACCTGTTCTAAATGTGTCTTTGTGAGAGATCACCAATCCAGGAATGTCCGCTCTACCATGTTGGGGGGTCGTACATGGTGACAGTAAGTGAAGGGATAATAAATGGGGAATGGGGCACTTATGGAGGGCCAGCTGGGGCAGCGTGTGCTACAACCGCCCTCAAACTGACAGGGAAGTCAGCATCCTGCCTCACACCAGAATGACAGAAATGAGACAAGTAAATCCCCCCTCCCACTGTGTTGCTATTCTCTCCATTCTTTGGATGTTCCCATATATAATTGAAATTCTGTGACTCTTACTTTGGGCACATCATGGGCTCTTTGAGTTTCCAGATTGTTCTCTTTGGTGACATTAATAGGAATTGTCCCTTCAGTCACTGAGGAATGATCAAAGAACAGCAGCTCAGAATTCCTACAGTTATCCTTCCAATGGGGTGAACAATGTATGGGGGGAAAGGGGACAGATTTTCTTCTCTCTTCATGGCATGGGATGACTAACGCAGATGTTAACAACACAAAGAAACAGTACTTCCAGAAACATTTGTAGTCACTGGAGCTTTGTTGTTTTTTCTCTATTATTTGGAGTGAATGCAGCACTAACAGTATATTTGTTTAAATGAAGGCCTGTGATGGCTTGCTAGAGTTTTATTACTAAGGTTACAAACAAATAAAACTTTAGTGTATTGCAAAGCATTGATTCACGGTTTTCACAAATACCATGAAATTACGTGATCTTAATGCTTCCAGCTTCCAGCAACCTTTAAGGATCATCTGGCCTGGTCCCATGTCTTCAGAGAAATAGGTATTATTATTTATAATTGATAAAGCATCTGAACTTTAAAAAGGCAACCTGTCTTGTCCAATTTCATCCAGCTACTAAAGACTATTCTAGGAATTGGAAGTCATGTCTTCTGTTCCTAGTACAATTCTTTGTTTAGAATGAAAATCCAACCAGCCTTAAATCCATAGAGATAAAAAGTAGACTAGTGGTTTCCAGGGGTTGGAGGCAGGGGGAACGAAGAGTGACTACTTAATTGGGATATGGCCTGCTTTGGGGGTGACAAAAATGTTCTGGAACTATATAGTGGTATAGTTGTACAACACTGTGAATGTACAAAATGCTACTGAATTGTGCACTTTAACATGGTGAATTTTATGTTATGTAAATTTTACCTTAAAAATATCAAGAATGAGGTATTGCCTTTGACTGCAATAAATCAAGAATAAGGTATTGCTTTTAACTGTTCACCTTTCTGTCTCCTCTACTTCCTGCGAATCCCCCTGAGGTCAGGGGATGTATCTTACATCTATTTAGCCCTAGAATTCCCAGCATTATGTGTAATGATTCCATTCCATTGACATCTCCCTCCCTAAACAATGCCAACCAGTCTTTGAATTGTTCCAAATAGCAAAAAGTCTTTTTGGTGAATGAGTTGATAACAGTACCTCAATTTTTTTTTTTGTCTAACCTGCCTTATTCCATTATTATGCAAGATAAGATTATCTAAGACCTGAATGGATCTAGTTAACCTACTAGAGGCTAAAACTATTTTAGTCAAGGGTGTGCCTCAGTGGTTGGTATCTAGCATAGTGCTGTGCCCTAGTAGATGCTCATTAAACATTTGTCCAGGGGGTGAGGAATGAATGTCCTGGGATTCCCCAGGAACTGGGAAGGGTGTTCCCACACAAGAACAGAATGTTTAACGTATCTATAAGGCTAGTAACGCATCACGTTTGAAGACCCTAACCCTGTGAATTCATCAAGACCATGCTCAAGCACAGCCCCCAGCATCACAGCATCCCTAAAGCAGCTTAACAATTACTCCTCAACATGAGAAACGGGTGATGGAAGTCAGCTCTGTATATTATTACCCTCTTAAATGGGAGGACAAGAAATGAGTCTACTATTTTAATATAGATCTACTTCTTGCTATCGATCTTAATCTTCTCATGAAAACCCTCTCTCTAAAAGGAAAGCTATTAATTGAAAAGAAAACATGTACTAATTTCAGTGGAAACAGGTATGGTCAATTCAATGCCAACCCAAGACATCCAATTTCACAGAGATAAGAATATGTATAACTAGAGGCCTGGTGCACAAAATTCATGCATTTGAGGGAGGGGGTCCCTCAGCCCGGCCTGCGCCCTCTCACAGTCTGGGAGCCCTCAAAGGATGTCCAACTGACAACTTAGTCGGCAGTCAGACATTTTTAATGCTGCCACAGCGGCAGGAGAGGCTCCCGCCACCAGCTATGCGCTCGCCAGTCTTGAGCCCGGCTTTTGGCTGAGTGGTGCTCCCCATGTGGGAGCACACTGACCACCAGGGGGAAGCTCCTGCATTGAGCCTCTGTCCCCTGGTGGTCAGTGCACGTCGTAGCGACTGGTTGTTCTGCCATTCAGTTGATTTGCATATTAGTCTTTTATTATATAGGATGAAAGCAAGTTTATATACGTAATAAAAATTTAGAAGTTCTGTATAAAATTTTTTTCTTTCTACTATTGTCTTCAATAATTTAAACTTTTAGGGGTTCCTGCTTATGTTTAACTCAACTGCTTAAAAATAATAGAATCAAATGTTACAGCCAAAACTAGCTTCAGCACAAAATCAAATCTGAATTTAAGAGCTTCAAAACTTGTGGAAATAATGCAGTCACATGACTGTCTTCCCTCTTCATCGCTCTCACTTGACCTATATATACGTATAAAAAAGCAAAATGTTTTAGTTTCATCAAAACACGGCACACAAATTTTCCTTAGGATAGTCTCTGATTAAAAATTATCAGGATTGAGTAATTGGTTTTCCTTTTCCTATGGGCATTCTGTTATAGCACATTTATTTAGTATGTTTTTGGTTGAAATAAAGTCATTACAACAACAACAAAAAAAACAAAGTTCAAAAAGCAGTATAACTTTCAAAAGTCATTGTGGCAGAAAGTTATTAAGCGTCATTTTGTGAGGTAATTCTGCATTACCGGTAAGCAACAATTCAACCCATTTTGATATAAGATTAAGCAAAGAGCTTCCATCTTTTTAATTAATTTTTTTACTTGTACTTGGACTGTCTCTTCTTCATAAGAACCAATCCTGAATCAGGTAAGAGTTATAAGATGCTCACATCACAGAATCCTATATAAAAGTAGTCTAAAATGTCCACTGCAGCCTGGGGAAGCGTGAGTAGAAAAATAGTACTGTGACGTTCTTACCTGGTCTACTTAGCTGAACAGTTGCAATCCAAGGTTTTTAGCTCTGATGGTTTTTCTTTACTCTCATTGCTTAGAACGTATAACTGTTATCTTCACCCCAAGGACACAGAGTCACAATGCTGTGTCAACAGGACACTGGACATGTTGGCCATCAAACTGATAGTGGGGACAAGTCTTTTAACAAAAGGGTGGGAACCACATTGGTCTGCATAGTCTTACTTTCCTCAGGAATGTTGATATGACTAAATTCAAGGGAAACAAGTCAGTATACATAGTAAAACTGTTTTCGAGAATTCCTTTGTTTCTCTCAGGGATGATTCTAATAGTTTCTTTCTGGTTGAAATAGACATGAAAAAGCAAAACATACAATGCCTCTTCCTTCTCAATGTATCTTACAATTCTGTGTCCTGTAGGTGGGGCAAAGAGATAGGTATTGCATTCCATTTTAGCAGTTTTCCCCAAAACTGAGAAAAGTACTTCGGTGCAGGTAATTTATATAAGTGGTGATCATGGGAATCAGGGGTGTGAGTGGGAAGAGACAGAGGGGAAGGGAGAAATGCCCAGTAAAGGGTGTGTTATCATCTGGTTACCACTGAGGACAAGTGGCACTCATTCCTATTGGGGAACCCTTTGAGGAACATATAGAATGCATTTCAGATTTATCCTCCAAAGACCATGAGGCTGGTAGTTATCCGCTGTCTCCCATTTCCCGTTGGTTGAGGGGAGATTAACCTCACCACACTTCCAGGCCTTGGCACTCTGGGGTTGAGTGAGCTCTAGCAGTTCGGGAGCTTTGTGTCTCTCATATCATCAGGGTCACTGCTCAGAACAACCCCCACTAGCCCGACAGTTACTTATCACTACTCAACCAAAAGAAACTGGTTGGCAGAAAGCCTGAAGAGGGATGGAGAGGGTCAGCCCATGAGACACTATCTGTGTGCATAAAATTTCTGCCAAACTACATCCAAAACCCAAGTTGGCCTGAGATCACTTAGCTAAATCAAGACCATAAAAATAAAATTGCCATGAAGCCCAAGATTTCTCACATTCAATTTACAGTTACTGAGCACCAACTTCCCTGTTAACAACAATAGTACTATTTGGGATATGAACACAAGCAAGAGCCACCACTCAGTCTCTTGAGTCTTGTCTCTCAGTGCTGGCGGTACCTAAGCTTTTAGCTGGCATATTACAGCAGTCACAGAGCCTGTGCCCTTCCTTGTCTTTGCTCAATCTCTGTTTCCCAGAAAGGTTTGTTCAGGGCCTCTACCACTGGGAGTGATACCGACTACTAAGTCTCTTCCTTGGTTTATTAGAGTCAAAGGCATTGTAACCAGCAGATTCTCCACCTTGACATTCATTCCACAATAATTGTGCTTCTTATCTGCACTAGGCATGATGCTAAGAATTTGCATTAAGAAAATAAATGAGGTGCATATCCTGCTGCAGTAGAGAGAGAAACATTTAACATGTATTGAGTGCCTACCAAGCGCGGCATACTGCTTTTAGAGTTTTGTATATTAATTGGTACATTTTCTCCCATCACAGAGGTAGATAAGCCCATTTCCTATGAGAAAACTGAGGCTGAGAGAATAGTAGTCACAAGGCCTTGAAACTAGCAAATAATAATGATGTTACTCTCTAACTGGTTGGCTCAAAAAACTGTGCCTTGTATACAATACTATTCTATTTCATGGATTGCATGATAACTATTAAAATTTAAATGAGATAAAACTAATGATTTTTATTAATTTTATCAACCCTGTAGAAACCTAATAAACATGTATATTATTTAAATTTCCATATTAAAAGTCAAAGACTCTTACAATATATTGTTTTAAATTCAATGCTATAGATAAGACTCATATAAAAAAAGTTAAGTAGCTTGTACTGTAAGCAGAAAACACTAGGGGAGACAAAAGTAATATATTTTTTGAAGTTTTAGATCAAAATTATAACATATCCAACACAAATAAACCATTCAGATAAGAGAAATCAGTAATAAAATATTAAACTATTATAAATATAAAGGGAGAAATTGACAGACTAAGTTGTTGTGAAGAATTTTGACAAGTTTTCAATTTTGTGATTGATCAGATAAATACAAATAATGTAACTGGATAGGAGATAGATAACATAATTAACCTGATTAAAGAAGTATATTAAATATAGCATACTATATAACCTTATACATTTTCTAGTATTCAGTTTTGAAAATCAAAATTATTAGGTTGCAGAGAAAGTCTCAAGAAATATCAACTTAATTTAACAAATCTATATAACGAAAACCAAGATGTTAACTAACCAGAAGCTCTGTTATTCCTCACTTCCCTGGCAATCCTCTCTCCATTCACATACACAATTCTAACCGCTGGGACATTATAAAACATTTTTAACACTATTAGAATATAAAAAAATTAGATTTTCAGATTCAAAGAAAAGAACAGAAATGGGGATATAATATATCAAATAAATGAAAGTCAAGCTGTGCCCATGGGTCAATTCAGAGCTATCTGTTTTTTCTATTTTTAAAGAACAAAATTACAAAAATTAAATTAACTTCAGGGTTGTTTTTTTCGTTGTTGGTAGTTGTTTTTGGTGGGGTTTTTTTTGTAATAAAAAACAAAATCTACAAGGTAGCAAATCTATTTTGGAAAGAAAAAAAGAAGTTTATAAAATTAGGAGGAAGAATAAAAAATAAGAGCAGATTGAGAGTTGTTTAAAAATACTGAAAATCTGATGACATGATGAAACGATCAATTATATGGGAAAGTAAGATTTATTCAAACTAAGTCCAAAAAGATATAGTGTGGGCAGAAAAACCACCTAGAATAAAATGAAAATGTTACAAAGAATTACCTTTAAAATGTTTCTAAACCAGATATGTCTTCCAATGAAACTTCTTACAGTTTCAAAAAACAGGTAATTTTCATACTGCATAAACTCTACCTCAGCTCAAAGAAACAGATGGGAAGTGATAAAATTAATTTTGAAAAGCTAGTATACTTTTGAAGATAAATGTAATTAGAAAGGACTAAAAATGTAGCAGGAATAATTTTGATTATAAATACAAAAGAGGAATTATAAATGAATAAAATAAGCAAATTGAGTGCAATAATAAAGTAGAAAAATAACTTATTATGGTTATAGATAATACCATCAATGAAAAGATAGTTCCAAATGTGAAATGTATTGATATAAATATCACATAGATAGGTCAGAAGAAGAAAAATAAATCATCTCAAAAAATAAGAAATAGGCAATTGATAAAATCCAACATCAATTTCAGATTAACAAAAACAACAATAAAATATTCCAATAATAACACAAATACGATGATACTTTTTCTAACATGATTTGGAATACTCCTCTCAAACAAAGGTAGATCCTGCTATTGCTTAAGCTAGTATTGCTGTTGGTCTCAAAGTTTGGTTCCCAGAACAGTAGCTTCAGCATCACCTGGGAACTAATTAGAAAGGCAAATTCTCAGACCTCACTCCAGTCCTACTGAATCTGAAATTCTGGGGCTGGGGTCTTCAATCTGAAGCCAATTGTTAAAAATGCCAGAAATTTCATGAGCCAGTTTTTAAATACAGCTATTACAATAAATCGAACATGTAAACTTACAAATCAAGTATATTAAAATCAAAGGTAGTAAGTACTCAAAATATCTTGCTTCCTAAATATTTGCTACGTGTTACTATTAGCTAGGCTGGAGGGGTTTGCAGCTATTGTATCAGGAAGGCAGAAGTACACGATAGTGGTGTGCTGCTGCTTTCTCTTCTCCCAACTCCAGCTTTAGTGCCTTCACATTGGAACTCAGGTGCCTATGTGCGTACCCCATGGGCACAGACAGTAGGGTGGTGAGGGCTTGGAGGAAGGGGTGTTGGAGAGGGCAATGGGAGGGAGGGGACATATGTAATACTTTCAATAATAAAGATTTATTTTTAAAAAAAGAAAGAAAAAGTGATGGAGAAAATGTTAATAATACAGATTAAACTTAAAGGTGTGTCTTGAACGTAATCATTACATGATATTGTGAAAAGCACAAAAAAACTGATGGAAATTCTTCCAGAATTAGAAAACTTAGATTCAGCAAGGAAGTCCCTCATGCTTTTGACAATCAAGTGAAGTTTCAACATATGTCTTTACTTGAATCTTTCATCTTTCTCATTAATACATGTAAACAAAAATGTCAACTGACATTCACATTAGAATGTTCGTGCATCAGTTGCAACCATTGGTTGACTAAAGATACAAGAGTTTGCAACTCAACAAAAGCATTCTGTAAGAATAAGTTCTTTCTGTGGAATATGCAAGGAAGAATTTTGAGAACTGTTTTAAACAACATAAGAAAAGAAAGGGAAATGAGAGATAGGGTTGTTGGTAAGAAGAGTAAAAAAAAAAATCATCATTTCTGAATACCTAAATCGTCTGCATAGAAAAATCTAAGATTGTTGCCCTGGCTGGGTGGCACAGTTGGTTTGAGCCTCATCCTGTACACTAAAAGGTTGAGGGTTCAATTTAAACCAACTTAGATTTCCACAACTAATGCATGATAATTCATATTTCTCCTGGGAATACCTCACCAATATATTTTATCATTGCTAATCTGACCAATGATAACTGATGTCATTTTAATTTCTAATTATTTAAAGTTAGGTCAGGTATCTTATGTTTTTAACATCCATGCTGCCACAAATAAATAATTTATTAACTATTTTTTCTGTGAATTATTATACATAATCCTAATTTTCTTTTGGGCTTTTTTTTAATTGATTTGTAATTTTTTCTATATTAACAAAATTAGCCTCTTATGCAATATCTATTTTAAATGTTTCTTTATGCCTATATTATGGTGATATTATTGTCAAATTAGAAGTCTTAATTTATATAATAAATAATAATTGTTCAGAGGTCTTCCCCAATCAAAAGTTGTTTTATAAATTGCCCAAAATTTATTTTAATAATTTCATTCTTATATGTAATTCTTTAATCCACTTTGGCTTTATTTGTATATGAAATGTTAGGGAGAGATTAAAATTCTCCTTGCTCAACACTTGTTTGGTATGCTGGGAGCTGTTAACATATTTAAAGGTGACCAAAATATACAAATTCCTGCTTCAATGTATTTACAGTCTAGTTGGGCAAGACTTCCAATAGTCATATATTCTCATCAAAAGTGTGATTTATGATGGAAATGAAAGTTAGATAGTGCTAAATGGGAACTTATAACTTAGAGTAAAAGAAGATTTAATGAAATGGAATTATTTAAGCAGAAATAATAAAGAAGGGACTACAGTTGAAAGTTTGTTCCTTTTAACCACCTTCAGCCTATTCTCCCATCTCCTCACTCTGACAACCACGAATCTGATTATTTATCTAAGTTGTGGGTTCTTTCTTTCTCTCTTTCTCTCTTCCTTCCTTCTTTCTTTCTTTCTTTCTTTCTTTCTTTCTTTCTTTCTTTCTTTCTTTCTTTCTTTCTTTCTTTCTTTCTTCTTTCTTTCTTTCTTTCTTTCTTTTTTTCTTTCTTTCTTTCTTCTTTCTTTCTTCTCTCTCTCTCTCTCTCTTTCTCTCTTTCTTCTTTCTTTCTTTCTTCTTTCTTTCTTTCTTTCTTTCTTTCTTTCTTTCTTTCTTTCTTTCTTTCTTTCTTTCTTTCTTTCTTCTTTCTTTCTTCCTTCTTTCTTTCTTCTCTCTCTCTCTCTCTCTCTCTCTCTCTCTCTCTCTCTCTCTCTCTCTCTCTCTTTCTTCTTTCTTTTGTTTTTCTGTCTTTCTTTCTTTTTTTAGATTCCACATATATGTGAGACCATATAGCATTTGTTTTTCTTATTTCACTTAGCCTAATACTCTCAAGGTACACATATGTTATCACAAATGGCAGGAGTTCTTTCTCTTTTTATGGCTGGATACTATTGTGTTATGTGTTTACGCCACATTTTCTTTATCCATTCATCCACTGATGGACACTCAGGTTCTTCCCATGTCTTGGCTATTGTAAATAATGCTGCAGTGAAATGGAGGTAGTGATTTCATTTCCTTCAGACATATACCCAGAAGTAAATTCGCTATATCACATGGGAGTTCTGTTTTTAATGTTTGGAGGAACCTCAATACTGTTTTGCGTTCTGGCAGTATCAATTTACATTCCCATCAACAGTACACAGGGTTCCCTTTTCTCTACTCCTCACCAGCATTTGTTATCTTTTGTCTTTTGATGCTAGCCATTCTAATTATGGCACCAAATCAAATTACGGTTTTGATTTGCATTTCCCTGATGAGTACCATTTCGTGTTAGTATTGACCATTTGGATATCTTCATTGGAAAAAAAGTCAATTCAGATTATCTGTCCATTTTTTAAATTGGATTAAGTGGGAGGTGTTTTGCTTTGATTTTGCTATTGGGTTATATGCGTTCCTTATATGTTTTGGATATTGACCTATCAGATTATGTGGCTTGCAAATATTTTTCCCATTCTGTGGGTTGCCTTTTTATTTTATTGATCATTCCATTTGCTGTGCAGAAATTTCTTTGTAGTTTGATGTAGTTCCACTTATTTATTTTTAAATTTATTTTGTTGCTTGTGCTTTAGGTATAACCAAAAAATAATTGCCAAGACTAAAATAAAGAAAAATTTCCCTATGTTCTAGTATTGTTATGGTTTCTGATCTTATCTGAAGATCTTAAGTCTTTAACCCACTTTACATTAAATTTTGTGAGTGGTATAAGGGGCCAGTTTTATTCTTGTGCATGTGAATATCCAATTTTCCTTTTACCATTAAATGAGACTGACTTTTCTCCACTGAGTATGCCCCGCTTCCTTGTCAATCAGTTGTCCATATATACATGGATTTATTTCTAGGATCTTGATACTGTGTCATTGGTCTATGTATCTGTTTTTAGGCCAGTACCATATTATTTTATTAGATTAATAAGTTCTGGGATGTAATGTACAACACGATGACTATACTATACAATGCTGTATTGTATATTTAAAAGTTGGTAAGAGAATATGATCTTAGAAGTTCTCATCACATGGAAAAAAATTGTAAACATGTGAGGTGATGGATGTTAACTAAACTTATAGAGATAATCATTTTGCAATATACACATATGTCGAGTCATTATGTTGTATACCTTAAACTTATAAAATGTTATATGTCAATAGTATCTCAATACAACTGGGAAAATAAATACAAAGTTAATTAACTTTGAAAAATGAGCTGAAGAGGTAAAGTTGAATGGGACAGGAAGCTTTCCAGACAGAAAGCAGTAGGGAGGCTCATCGCGGGAGGTGACAGCATAATCTAGATAACTGCAAGAAGAACAGATGGACTAGGGTGAAAAATCTATGGAAGCAGAGAATGTAGCTAAAAATGTCAGCAAGGACCATATCAGGAAGGGTCTTAAGACTTTGGCACCAATGCCGGTTTTTGTCACAAGAACAAGAAGTAGCATTTAAAGGACTGTAAGCTGGAGAGTGACATAATGAGCTGCATATCTTGCAAAGATTATTCTTACAACAAAAAATAATGATGGTTAGTTATTAGGTCATTATACAGTTATATGACATACATTTATATATAATAATTTTAATACTAAAGAAAATTAGAAACAACTGTTGGAGTATGGCTCCATAAATTATAATATATTCATTATACAGCCACTGAGCAAATGCTCTAAAAGAATTTGTAGTCCCATGGGAAAAGATTGTATTAAATTCAGGAAAACTAACTATATATACCCTATGACCATTTTATAGCTATGACTGTCATAATAGACATCAACATATTTACTCTGAGTAGTGAAACCATAATGTTTTCATTCTCATTTCTATTTTTTTAAATTTTAACTCTTAATTTTAATGTATTAATTATATAGTAACATTTTTCATAAAGATTGTTATATACCATAATCATGCCTTCATCACCAAAGAAAATACATTCCAGAGAAATTCTTTATTGAAAAGAAGATTTGCAAAGAAGATACTAAGAGGTATATAAAACATTCCCAGGCAATATTCTCTGTCTTTTAAACACACAAAAATAAACATCAGTCCTGTGTGTGCACGCATATGTGCAGTAACCTCAGTGGAAACTTCCTCTACCAGTTTCCCTACCATCCAGACTGAGTGGCCGATTCTCACTCACTATTCCCCACCTGGCACAATCCCATGCCTCTCCAAGACATGCTTCCACCCAGTGTTAGAGATGATGGGATCCTCGGTAGAGGACAGCCATCTCCTGCCAAACTATCAGATCACCCCTTGCCAAAGGGCTGACCCTTCACCTCAACCAACTTTGCCACTGCCTACTCGAATGATAAAACAGGTAAGAGCTGTCCTTTACCGAAGGCTCTCTAACTGCCAAGCACTTTACGTGAATTACTTTACACCTCCATAGTAATCTTGTAAGGTAGACATCACACTGTTTACTAATGCTCAGCTGCTGAAGCGAGAAGACACTACAATGAGCAAGTTGAAGAGCAACGCTTTTGTACGCTTCACAAATCAGTCTAATGAGTGCTTCAGCTCATCATGCAGCCTGTCAGTGACCAGGCTCCTTCCCTCTTGCTCCTCCAGATCCTGTACTGAATTGTTTTTGTATGTGTGCCAACGGCCGTACCACCAGGTCCAGGCTGTAGTCAGCAGAATGAAGAGTGTGGATGAAGCAGGACTAGAGCAGAAGCAGCACACTTGCTCTCTGAATACTCTAATCATGAGATCCTCACCACAAGGAAGCTCATCCTGCAAGGGAGGCTGGGTACTGTAGTTCAGTAGAGAGCTCAGGAAGGAGGAGAGGACAGAGATGTATGGAAAGCTAACAGCCTCTGCCATGGAGATGGCCCTTTGAAGGATGAGGAAAGTACCACACAGAGAAGTTTGGTAATTTTCCCAAAGTCATACAGGAAAAAGTGGTGGGCCCCAAACTCACCCACTCACCTAACCAACTCTAAATCCCTCATCTTTTCACTGCACCACTGTATTGCCGGGTGCTAACATTCCTGCCTTCATATCCTCTCAGTTCGTGAGAATCCATGATTCCAACTAAAGGAACAGAGTTGGCAAACTGCCACCTTCCCTTGGACTCTACACCAGTGATGGCGAACCTATGACACGCGTGTCAGAGGTGACACGCGAACTCATTTTTTTGGTTGATTTTTCTTTGTTAAATGGCATTTAAATATATAAAATAAATATCAAAAATATAAGTCTTTTTTTTACTATGGTTGCAAATATCAAAAAATTTCTATATGTGACATGGCACCAGGGTTAATTTAGGGTTTTTCAAAATGCTGACACACCGAGCTCAAAAGGTTCGCCGTCACTGCTCTACACTATGGGTTGTCAAACTAAGGCCTGCCAGCCCTGTTCAGCCCACTACCTACTTGGTAAGTGAAGTTTTACTGGAATGCAGGCAAGCTCGCTGTGTTACATATTGTCTATGGCTCCTTTATACTCTGACGGAGGAGTTGCACAGCTGTGACAGAGGAAACGTTTGCTGACACTGCTTGGGATCATCTTTGTATATCAAGAACACTTTTTCTACGTAAATAGTTTGTTAACCAATTACATGGTAAGTTTTCATGAGATCTCCGCCTGCTGAACTAATAGCCTGAATTGCAACTTACCAAATAAAGTAAAAAGTCCATACTAAAGCCTCTTAAGAATGGAAATAGATGTTAAAATCAGCGTTTCAAACGGGACGGAAGAGAGGCACTATCAGCGCCATGCTGAAAGGCAACAGAGTAACTGTAAGAATAACAGAAACACATTCTGGAGCTGTTCCCTTTACACAGTGTTGATAAAATTTGTTAATACCATATGTTAGTCGTATGCGGGGAGGCATGGTCTGTCTATGAATTTTGGAATTTTACCAGCAAACTTGTAAGATCTGAAGTCACAGATTTGCTGAACTGCTCATCTCCGTGTAGGCTGTGGCTGGAGGTTAGAGGAGGAGAAAGAGAGGACAGAGGTACAGCTGTGTCCGTGCAGCCTGAGCTGGGTGAGGCTGGATGGGACATCTTCTTGCCAATCTCAATCAGCTTTACGTGCGAACGTTTTCGTGGAGGAAAATGCAGCTTCTTCCTCTGTAGGTATTTTTTCTGAACTCGGACTTTCACAGAACAATCTGATTGGCTGTCAAGCTATGCAGCTGCTGTGTGGTTATCAGGACCATACCACTAATGGGAACTCGTTAGGTTTACTATCATTCATTAAATCAATATGCCCATGAAAGGGAAGAAAGGCAGCAAGATCCTCTCTCTGCGGATCGAATTTGGCGCCACTGTTCGCATATGACACTGAGTGAGCTCAATTGGTTAAGTCTTCATGCTGTGGCTTCTCCGTGGTTTGTCCTTAGTTCTTCAGGTCAAACTGAAGCCTGGAGAACCGAATCTTCCTCAGTGTCTCAGTTCTGACCCCCAAACCCAACTCCGATTGAATACAGGAAGTGGCAAAGGATATTGTGTTTTAAGGATGCAGAAGCTTGGGTAACTGAGTCCCCATCTCTCAGAACCCAGGACTTCTGAAATCAAGACATTTACTTTCCCAAATTTCAGAGGGAGGAAGATAACATTCCAAAAGTTATAAAGAGATGAGTTATTTCCCTCTTTGAGTCAAAAAAGAATCCATGGGGCTTGCTGAATTTTCACGTGCCCATACTTCCGGCCAAGCATTTTCCTTAGCCTGCTGCACCAAGCTCTGAGATGCAAGTCTGCGGTGTCTTCTCAAAGCTATGAGAAATGGCAAGAAGAACCCCAGTGAACTCCACCCTCAAATTCTTGCTGCAAATGTATTGTTTGAAGAGAAGAGCGTGTACTTCCAAACAATGATCCCATTTCATCCCCTCTTTCCTGCTGGAGATCAGTTTTTGTCCTTGGTTTCCACTCCCCTCTCCTGCTTTGTTGGAAAACTCCAGGACATGAGTTATTGTAGCATAACTCAAGCCTAGATACTGTAGGGGTACTTGGCCTTCAGGTTTGTGCCTAGCTATGCCGAACACATGAGTTATTACACAATAATTCATGTCATGTCATGTCGTATTGCTTAATTAACTTTCCTATCAGACTAACGCATTTTTGCATCAGCAAATGTGGTGCCCTCATATGACTTAAAAGCATTCCTTCATTTTATACCGGTGAATCAGGAACACTGTGCACAATTTATTAAAGGTGAGTTGAATCTCAGGGCTGGAATAAAACTCATCATCTTTTATGTAAATAAAGTGTCAAAACTGCCCTCGAGATTAGGGGATACAGAAAAAGTGAGGACTGCTAGCTAGTCTTTTGTGCCACAGTAAAAAGAGAAGTTACTTTCTGGCATTTGTATAGATAAAGAAATAGTGAAATCGTGCTTTCCCCCACCCCCTTGTCCAATCATATAACTGTTCCAATTTCAAAACATCTGCTGTGTTTTTTTTTTTGTTTGTTATTTTGTTTCAACTGGTTTTAGATCTGCAGGTGTCACCGCAAGGAATAAAACATCTGTGATTTTTCTTAGAAAATGAAGAAGAATATATATAAAAGTGGCAGATGCTATCAGCTGCCACTAAGTAACAACCGTCACAGTCCTTATTATAAAGCCTCACAAATTCACAAATTGGGAATCTGTAGTTCAGGGATTAGCACATTTTCCCAG
This sequence comes from Myotis daubentonii, assembly GCF_963259705.1. Lineage (NCBI taxonomy): Eukaryota > Metazoa > Chordata > Mammalia > Chiroptera > Vespertilionidae > Myotis > Myotis daubentonii. The sequence continues at coordinate 25,704,051 of NC_081850.1, read as the reverse complement.
CTACACATCCCAAGCTTGTGTTCTGTCCATGGGCCAGGAGCAAACTTTTCTCAAGCTTAATGTATTCTGCCCATCAAATAAATAATTGGTCCCTTGCAAAAAAGAGAGAGAAGTCCATCTTTACTTCTGTGGAAAATGTAGATTTAATAGCAATTGGGGCAGAAAAGGCAGGGTTGTCCCCATTATTGGTGACTAGCAGGAATAACCTGGGGGCTGAGGTGAGCCAGCTGGTCAGCGACATGAGGTCATGTCAGTCTCAAGGGCCTTACGTTAGAATCGGTGAGGAATGGTGTGAATGAGGGACCAAGTTCCCACCAATCACGGAGGTGACCTTCAACTTTGAGAAGAGAAAAAAACATCAAGATGTAGTCCTCACAATACATCATTCTGGTTCAGTGGAAGGAGCACAGAACTGGAATTAGACTTCGATGTGACCCCCCAAAAAACAACCATTTGCTGGCAACATAACTTCAGGCAGATTTTTTAAGGCATCTAACCCTCAGTTTTTCAACCATTGTCTAAGGCAATTAACTACCATTTTAAGGATGTAAAGATGACGTTAAATAAGATGTATAGCAAGGTCAGATATTATAATGACCACAGTCACTTCAGGTCTCCAATAGAGAAGTGCAAACAAAGGTTCCTTACATACTTCATTTACGGGTTTATTCGGAAAGGAAGATTGGCCTCTGACAAATGTTTCCTAGGAACACTGATCATGGTGAGCAAATGGCCTTGCCCTGTGGAAAGACACTGACTGTATGAACCAGGAAGAACGTGTTGGAAAACAGGAGAGTTCACCTCATCACCTTTCCCAACAAGCGAACACACTGATAACTCGGATATCCGAAGGCAGCTCGTGAAGGAGATCACATTCATAGGCTTGGGTCCTAAGAAAAGAGGCAGGTCTCACCCTGAGTACAGTTAGTTACACACAAGGTTACGATGTTAGTCCTTGCAAGAACGGATGTCCTTTGGAGGAAGCACAGGAATAAAAATGCTGATGCCAGCAGGTCTAAGATGGCAGGACAGATTCCTTAGACACTGAGAACCTGCAAAAGGGCCTTCTTATTTCTCAGGCAACTCCGAAAGAAGTCTCCTGCTTCTGAAATACTTCTTTCAGGAAGTAATAAATTTGACTAACCACCCAGTAGTCATTTAGAATGAATTCTTACATGTAAATGGTGTCCTCTAAATGTCACATTGAAAGAAGCATTTTAATAGGAGCCGTTGAAGACAAGGGATGATTTTTCCAAACAAATATTCATTTTTAAGCTCTGTCACTCACTCCCTGTCCAAGGAGGGAATTACATGGTGGGAGACTAGGATTTCCAGCTGCTGGGGGCAGATGCGTTCAGTTTATGGATTTATCCGCAGTGAATATGGAGATTGAAGTCAAGCTGAGAAGGCAGCTGTTGCGGAGGAGATGGCCAAGGAGGAGTGAAATCAAAGACGTGTCCAATTCTGGTAGCTAAATTCAAAGAAAGGGAGGGAGTCAGCTAGCATGTAGGATCGGATGTAGTGAAGTCTATGAAGAGTCTCAGAATCTGCGAGATGTACGCTAAAGACAAATACATCCCCCCAGCAGTTAGTTTTTGATTACTTACTAAGCCCGAGTCGTTCTGCAGCGACAGGCCTTTCTGCAATCCCAACATGGCAATTGGTGACAACTGGCCATCTGGGACACTGCTCGGGGAAGAGTGTTGTATATCGAGCAGCTTAGGGGAGGCCTGTCTAACAGAGAAGCTACAGCAGGACTTCAGGCATGTAGAAAAGGCAGGAAGTAAGACACTGAAAAGCGAGAATTGGGGGTGTGAAAGTGCTAGACACCAACACCTAATTTAGTCTTTTTAAAATAATCTTTGGGAGCCTTTGCACTGAAGACAGAGAACTGGACTTGGGACTGCAGTTGGTATTTAGTAAACAGCATACCGGATTTTGTTGCAGCCGTATGTAGTGGCTCCCAAACATCAAATGCTTCCAAGAAGTATGGGAGTCAATGGGCCTGCTGGCCTCCTTTGACTTGGAATAAGTAATCTTGATGTTTCCCTCTCTTCAAAATAGAGTGCAGAATGCAGGAGGATCTCTCATTAACTGAGAGAGCTTGCTCCTCTTTATTTTTTTTATTCTAATCTTTATTGTTGAAAGTATTACATATGTCTCACTTTTCCCCCCTTCTAGCCCACCCCTACCCCCTGCCCCAAGCCTTCACCACCCTATTGTCTTTGTCCATGGGTTGTGCATACATGCACACAATTTCTTTGGTTGATCTCTTCCCACTAACCCACCCACCTTCGCCTTCCCTCTGAGATCCCACAATCTGTTCCATGCTTCTGTGTCTCTGGATCTATTTTGTTCATTGGTTTATTTTGTTCATTACATTCCACGTAGAAACTCAACAAACAGCCAAAGCTGTCTGACCAAAGAAAAGTCCCTACCCAAGAGAAGAAAGGTAACCACCTCCTACCATCACACATGCGCACTGGAGCAAGGGCCACCCTCTGGGGACGACCCTCCGCTGCCCTCCAGACCACAGCAGCTGCTGCTTTGGAAGCTACGCTCTACCATTTCATTTTCTTTGCACCAGCAGCACACAGCTGCCTTTGGTCATCTCACTGGGAAGGCAGCAGCGCTTCCTACCTCCTTCTGGAAGTGGCATCAGTTGTGCCCCTTCTTCTCTGGCTCCACCCACATTCCACAGCTCTGCTCAATAGCCACTCACTCAGCTACGTCTGTCTGACCCTGTCTTGGCAGAGAGTCCTGGCCAAGTTTCTGACCACAGCTGTTCCACCTAGAGTGTAGCTGGTGGGTCAGAGTAAGACCCAAAACAGCTGCATGGTTCAGGATAGGCTGAAAGGAGAAGGGAAGTGTGTATAATCCCAAGGTTTGATGAAGATGCATTTGCACAAACGTGTGCCTCTGTTTGCAGGTATGGGTGGATTCGCAGGGCATGGTCATGTGAGAGCAGGTGTGTGCATATCTGCTGGAAAAGGTTATGGGTGTGGGAGGTGGCTGAAAGTATCTGTAAATTGGTATTTATGGACAGAGTCATGCATATGCATTACTGGATCTGGCTCTTGCGGCAAGCCAAAGTAAATTTAGGTGAGTCAAAATGATCCTTGAAATCTATATATATAAAAGCCAAGCGACCAGAATGTCCGAATGACCAATCACTATGACGTGCACTGTGGTGGCCAACCAGCCCAATGGGGGCCCTGATCGCCCCCCCCCCCAACTTCCTGTGCCCCTCCCCCTGACCAGCCCGGCCCCCGATCACCCCCCTCCACCCTAATCAGGGGTGGGGCCAGCCAGCCAATCTCCCGCAGCCCCTACCCCCCATCGGCCTAAGAAACATATGCCTCTTTCCCCAAGTCACTAATAGATACCAATTAAACTAGTATTTAAGGCCATTTAAATCTCATCCCATAATCTGACTCCACCAGATTTTAGTTTAACTGAACTTTTGGACATTTGCTATGTTCAAGGCACTTTGTTAGGCTTGTGATGATAATGTGATGAATAAGGTGTAAATGCACTTTACAATTTCTTACAATCTCTCAGTATAATAAGGCAGAACCAGGAGAGTAAAAGCATTCTGTGAGTGGCATGGAGGGGATTCATTGCCATGGAAGGAATGAGTAGGATATTACGGAGATGACATGTGAGGTTGACCAAAAGAATGAACAGGGGAAAAAAAAGAATGAACAGAAGTTATTTCAATCAAAATTAAAGAAAAAAGATATTGCAGGCAGAAGGCATGACATAAGTAACACCATGTAGATGTGATAATTCAAGATACCAGGACAAGACCTGTTTGATTAATGCCGGCGTTATTTAGTGAGCTCATGGTAGGAGTTGAGACTGCAAAGATAGATGGCATCATATTTTTAAAAGACCTTAGAAACTAGTTGATGAGATTTGTCTTGACCTTTGGAGTCATTGAAGTTAAAAATATTAGAGAGGATGCATGGGAGAGACAAGACATTGTATCATGGGAACCAATGAAGAGATTAGGAACACGAAGTTTTGATGTGCACTGAGACCTTGCTGGACTTACCAACTAAAGACGGCTACAAATTAATCATGCTGGACATCTCTGACTTCGGACTTGCTAACAAGGGGCCTTTCAGAAGAATCAGTAAAGCAACCCCCATGAAGTGGGTAGACAGGGGAAGCGGAGTCATTTTGTGGGGAGAGCCAAGTTTGTGAATCAGTATTTACCCTCTTCATCTTCCCATGTTGGGAGGGTTCGGAGACAATTTGGCTTCTTTCTTTCTGTCCAACCAAACCAGGTGCCCCCTAGAGAATCACTCATGAAACTTGAAAGCATTATCAGGAAAGAAAGACTGTTATGAACCTAGGCTGAACCTAGGCTGTCTCTTCTAGGATTTAGATCCTAGAAGAGAGTCAGGCAGTAAGTAAGAAGATATTAAGGTTGCTCCTCACTCTCTCCCAGTTACACATAGATTTACGTAGATGTAGCAAGCATTCTAGTTGCCTGCAGACTTAGCTAAAGTCACCAAATGAGGAGTTGGCAGCAACTAGCTGGCCATACTGATGAACTCTGGGCTGGCATGAGGAGGATACAGAGAGCCACCCACCAGGAAGAAGGGGAAGAAGCTGCACTGACCCTGTAAGACTGCTGGGTGGGCATCCAAGACCAGCTAAGATGCCACATTATAGAACTAAAGGCTGGTTATGAACACACAGAGGTTAAACAAGATAAGGCAGTTACTGACAGAAAGGCGAGGATTGCAAGCTGGCTACCTCCAATTTGCCGGCAATCACACGAGTGAATTTCTTTCACTGACCCTTACCTTCCTAATACCCCCATCAGCAAAATAGCTGCCTGAAATGGTAAGAAAAGAGCTAAAGAACTTATCATCTTACTCCACTCCTCTGCATTCAGCTTCCAGTTGCCTTGAAATGTCTAACTTGGCTCAAGATAAGGTGCTTTGAATTAAAGTGAGTCTGAGATTTTAATAACAGGATTGCAACTGCAAAATTCAATAAACAAAGCTGATGATTCTTAGAAGAAGTTGATTTGGATAAGGTTTTATGCTACCCATAAGAATGGGGGCCCAACTTAGCATAGTTTGTAGTAAATTTAGAAAACATATATAGTTCTATGCATTGGAAAATTGAGGTATCCCAGTAAAAAATAGACAAAATTGCAAGTGGTAAGGAGTTCAAAGAGGAGATTAGCAAGGAGAAAAAGCGAGGGATATAAATATTACTTCATATGACTCGAATAACTGAAGAACTTGACTTATGGTTAAATATAAAGAAAAAAAGATAAAGATTATAACCCTGTGATTTTTAATCTTTCTTGTGTGTATGTTGGGGTGGGAGATGGACAAGACACCTTTTGAAAATTCCATAAAAATGTAGGGCTCCCTGTCCCAGGCTAATGCACATATTCACTCATACCCAAAATGTGGCACATAATTTCATACAAATTCAGGAATCCAATGAAGTCTATATGTGGGTCTCTTGGGGAAAAAAGAGTTTCCAGCCTGGGCAATTGGGAGAATGATGATACCATTAACCAAAGTAGATAACAGTAATGTGAGCAGTTTGTAAAAAAACAAAATATATATCACCACCTCCAAAAATCTCTCTTCTAACATCCAGACTCAACTATTCAAACTCTCCACTTGAATATCCCCAGGATTCTTAAGTTCAAATGTCCAAAACACAATAATTATCATTTCATCAATCTTGCTCTTCTTCTCATATTCCCTAATGTGATTAAAAAACTATCACATCGACCACATGCTTAAGTTATCTTCTTCAGTATTATTATTCAGTCATACTTGTCTTCTCAAAACATAAAACACCAATTTATGTTGTTTTTAACTTTACTTATCTCCATTACTACCATTATTTACCAACAGTAAACTTCAGCTTGTTAATGTGTCCATCCAGCTTCCTGTTGGTCTCTTCCCTTTTATCCAAACTACTCCAGCTAAAGCAATGTTTCTGAAATAATAAGCATGTTTTTTTGTTGTTGTTGTTAATCCTCACCTGAGGATATTTTTCCCATTGATTTTTTTTAGAGAGAGTGGGAGGGGGAAAGACACAGAGAGAAAAAAACATTGATGTGAGAGAGACACATTGATTGGTTGCTTCTTGCACGTGAGCCCACAGGGGCTGAGGACTGAGCCTACAGTACGTGCCCTTGACGAGAATCATGCCCGGGACACTTCAGTCTGATGACCGATGCTCTAATCACTGAGCAAAACTGGATAGGGCAATCATGACATTTTTTAATACTTAAGTCAATCAAGGTTATCATGGCCCAAAAGATGAAGTCCGTACTCCTTTGCTTAGTTCCTGATCTGGCCTCTGTTTTTTGAGCATCCCTGTCTCTTTACACATCAGCCACACTGTACCACTCATCTTTCCTCAGAGCTCCATGCTTTCTTTCACCTTTAGAATGTTTCCCTTGCATCCTCCTTCACTTGGCTAACTTCTAACCAGACTTTAGGTGTCAAATTGGATGTCAGTTACTGAGGAAGCCTATGTTTTTACTTCCCCCAAGACTGGATGAGCTACCCCTCCTTTGTTCTTTCATAGAACCCTATGCTTATTTATACTTACAGCTCTATAACAACCCTGTATAATAATTGCCCATTTACCAATCTATATCTATCTGGAAACTATCAATTCCTTGAGAGCAAGGATGTGTATTGTGTTACTATTGTATCCCTAAGACATATTGCAGTTTCTGGAACAGAGTAGGTGCCCAAAAAAGCATTAGGTGAATGAATAGGTAAAGGAAAAAGCAGCAGGTGGAAAAAGGAAAGTGAGATGAGAGTATGAAGAGGCATCAATTCAGGGAAACTTATTTTCCTGTTTTCTTTATCCTGGCAAACACTGGTATCCTCCCTACTACCTCCACACCTTGTTTTTACCACTTCTTCCACTTGGAATGGCCTCTTCCGCCTGCCCTTCCCACACACACACATTCCTCCCAGAAGACTTGCCCAATTCTTAAACGCCCACATTGATTTATTACTTCTCTAGACTCGTTTGGAACTTACTACCTATAATGTATATTTTAGCATGTGATTATAAACTGTCTTGGAATTTCTCTAATTGTTTAACTCAAAAAAATTTTGTCTCCACATTGTGATAAGAAGATTTATAATGGGTACTTTTCTTCATCAAATCTACTACAGATGGGGGGACTTAGGGACATGCTGAGAAAGGTTGGTGCTTAATAATCCAGGTTGATGAATTAACATCATTAGCAATCATCAATTTCTTCCCATTTAGCAATATGCCTTGTGAAATGTTCCTAGTATTTTTGTTTCCAATTCACAAGTGAATCAGGGAGCCTGGCCCAGCTAGAGAAACAGATCTTTTGGTTGTAGCTATGCCACTTTATTCCAAGCATCAAGTCTGGAAAACCCGTTCATTTAGCAAACTCTTATTAGGCTAAATTATGTGCTAAGCCCTCTCCTAGCCCACTATCACCCCCAGACTCCTACGTGAATTGCCATACTTGTTTACAACCATCCTGATCCTTAGCTTCTCTTGATGCAGAGACTGAAATGGGGAGTCTTGTGTTAGTGTTCTCAAGAAGAGGAATGAAGGCAGCAGGACAAGCTAGCAGAAGACAGATAAACGGGCGAGTGGTCCCAGCTGGATTCTGACTTCAGTCGCCTGTGGGGTCTGGAGCAGGAGTTTTATTTCAGAATGAGCCCTCAATTGACACATGGGCTGACTTTCCTACTCTCTTTGTCAATGACTGTAGCACTGTGGGGTGTATCCTCCAAGTTGCGTTGGCTAAGGGTGATCTTACAGAGAAGGGGCAGCTGTAATCTAACTGTGAACAGTCTCAGAGGCCCGAGTGTGCAGGCACTAGTCTAGCAAAGAGGGTCTGGACGTAGCACCAAGAGCATCCACAACACATGAGGACAACACCTTTATCAAGATTATGCTCACTCCATGTGATACATCTGGGAAAGGCTCAAGAACAATCTTTAACACACCAAAAAAGATAGTTGGAGGCTGCATGGGGTGCTAAGAGATATAATTAGAAATGTCACACATTGCTAGGAAACTAGTCCTCCTAAACAGTTCTCTGTTTAGAGGATAATTTTAGAAACGTATATAAAACAATTTTTCAAGAAATATATTCTGTTTTTAATAAAAAAAAAAGAATAGCGTAGAGATTTGGGGAGATGATTTAAGATCCGATCAATGCCAAACTAACTAAAACTATTCCAGATTCACAAATGACCTAACTTTATTCTTTATTTTCATGAACACTAGCCCAGTTACCCTCAGCCTTCCATGAGAATCTACATTGGAACAGTGGGAACATATAAAGCAAGAGTTCATTTTGATTTAATGCCCAGTAATTTTCATACGCTCTATCCATCACTGAGTTCCAGTTATCAGACCAACACAATCTATAGTCATTTTTTAAAAACATCTTTCAACTTTTGTATGAGAGTTCCTTGAGAATACATTCTGATTTCTGAAACATCTTGAACTCAAAGCAGATACACCATGATGCAAGGAAGAAGTTACTGGCTGCCATGTCTACTCTGCCCAGTCTCTGCTCTCAACGCTCAGAACAAACTCTGACAGAAGGAAAACATGATTTTCATGGCCATTCACGTGTTTGCCCTTGGCAGGTGGCTTTCTCCTTTGGCGGAACTGACTTGTTGTGCAGTAGCACCTTTCACAATTCTGGCTGACAAGTCTTCCACTTACCAGTCCCTGTGTGCACACAGGCATGACATAGCCATCTATTCGTTTCAGGGTGTGGCAGGATTATATTTCATGGGCCCAGGTTTCTACTAAGCCTTCTCAGGCCCTTGCATGCCAGCCAAACACTTCGTAGGCTCAGAAAGAAATGTTCCAAAAATACAGAGAGCTAGAAGGCAGTCACTGCCTCTAAATTACAACAAAGAGTATGCAATTAAAAATGTTTGTAGTGGCTTATGGATAATGCAGAGCAATTAGCAATCAATTGGGATCTTAATGACACAGGATACAGAGGCAACTCTAAAAGTGAACGTCACCATTTTCTGGTTGAAAAAAAGTTTTCTTAAGCTGCTCGCTCAAACTGAAGTCTTTAATTGTCTCAGGGCTCTACATGAAACATCTAACAATTAACCACATGCATTTCCATCCATCTACCTGGCAATGCAAAAGGAAAATGCAGGGATTAAATAAATGCCAGGGTCCCTTGGTAAGTAGAGACATGTCTTATTTATCTCTGTAAATCCAATGCCTTGTAGCCCAAAGCCTGGTGTAAAGTAGGCACTCAATAAATGCTTGTTAAATGAAACAATTAATTCATTTGACAGGTCCATTTCCCTAATTTTCCAGGGGCATAATGAATTATCTTGGTCCCATTCTGGATTATTAGACCTATAAAAACTGGGGGAGATGCCCATTTTAATTAAGCCTTATATATGTATCTATAATTATTTATATCGATTTTTCTAATCGTTATTGTTCGCTTCAAATATTAGAAACAAGAATCTCTCTTAGTTTGATGGTTGCAGGCAAGGCTTAGTATTAGCCTCCTAGTCAGACCACCATTTAGAATATGTTGGGTCAGAGACATTGGGTGCTGCCAAGTTTCTGAGACTTGCCGGCACTGATATACCTTAATCACCAAAGTGGTAGTTTGTCCAATATATTACACCCTGATCTGCCTTTATTTATGCCAGGACTTCCTCTTAGATACAGAACATAAAGGAAATGGTTATGCAAAAGCCCCTGGAAAGAAAGACAATGTTTAGAGGACTTTCATAATAACATTCAGTAATCTTAAAGGGAAAGATTGTCACTTCAGTGGGATATGCTGACCTCACCATTCTGAAGCTGAAAATACTCGTTAATTTTTGCTCTTGCTTTGCCAAGAGGGGAATGGCCAAAATATCCTCATGCATTAATCAAGAAGTAACTTTAAAAGCCTTTTAGCTAAATTCAAAATTAACAATAAACAACACAAAACAAAAATGACAATGGCCAAAACTGCCCTTAGTAAAATTTGTTGGAGATTTGAAAAATCACAAATCCTGACCTGAAAAAAAAAATATTAGACTTCATAGGAAAAGAAAAAATAAAACACAAAACTAAAACTGTACATCACAAATTCTTGTTTGACTAAAAATGACATAAATAGAAGAATCATTTTTTGGTTCAAGTGTTTTTGATTTTGAATTGATAATGCACAAATATGCATGTGTATAAAACTGAGAACACAAAAACATATATAGAAGAAAAAAATTAATCTCGTTCACTTCCTTGCCACCAGCAACCCACTTTTCCTTACTAGAAATAGTATAAGTAGGTTCTTATATACCTTCCAAAGGTACATTCTAATATGAACCCAGAAATAGAATTGCTATGTCAAAGGGTATATTTAAGATACAATCAAATTAAATTTTGGTCAATTTGGATAATTTTCCCATAGAACATAGACTCATTTACATTTCCACCAATGTATGAAAATGTTGATTCTCAACACCCTTGTCAATGTTTTCACCTTTTCTAGGTTTATAGATGAAAAAAATGTTTATTTTATTGCAGTTTATTTTCCTTACATTTTGTTCCTGACACTATTACAGAAGTCTCCATTTCCCCCCATTTGCCCACATCCATACAGCCCTGACCCCCATCCCTCTGGCCATCACCACACTGTTTTCTGTGTCCAGGGGCTATGCATATATGATATGTTCTTCACCTCCTTTCATCCATTCTGCCCCTGTCCCTTACCTTCTGACAGCTATCAGTCTGTTCCATGTACCCAGTCCTCTATTTCTATTTTGTTCATCAGTTTATTATGTTCATTAGGTTCTACATATAAGTGATAGTATATGGTACTTGTCTTTCTCTGGTTTATTCTACTTAGCATAATAATCTCCAGGTCCTCTCATGTTAAAAAATGTCACAAAAGGTGAGATTTCCTTTTTTATGGCTGAGTAGTAGTCCATTGACTAGATGTACCATGGGTTTATTTTTTTATCCCTTCATCTACTAATGGTTTTTGGGCTTTTTCCAGATCTTGGCTACTGTAAATAATACTGCTATGAACATAGAGGTGCATATAGTCTTTCTGATTGGTGTTTCAGGATTCTTGGTATATATTCCCAGAAGTGGGATCACTGGGTCAAAAGCCAGTTCCATTTTTTATTTTTCCACAGTGGCTGCACCAATCTGTATTCCCACCAACAGTGCACGAAGGTTCCCACTTCTCCACATCCTCACCAACCCTTCTTGTTTGCTGATTTATTGATGACAGCCATTCTGACAGGTGTGAGGTGATATCTCATTATGGTTTTAATTTGCATCTCTCTGATGTTAGTGATGTAATCTTTACATATGTTCGTTGGCCATCTGGATGTCCTGTTAGAAAAGTGTCTATTCAGGTCCTTTGTCCACTTTTAAGTGGATTGTTGTCTTGGTGTTAAGCTGTATAAGTTATTTACATATTTTATAATAATATATGTATTTCACTTAATATAGGTGAGGTTGGTAATTTTTTTCATATGTTTAAGAACTGTATAAATTTTGTTTTGTGTCAATTGGCTACCTATTTAATTGTTCAGCATTTATTAGTTATTCTACAATCTTAAGTACTACCATTTTTTTATTTTTAATTTTTATTTTTTTTAAGATATATTTTATTGATTTTTTACAGAGAGGAAGGGAGAGGGATAGAGAGTTAGAAACATCAATCAGCTGCCTCCTGCACACCTCCTACTGGGGATGTGCCCGCAACCAAGGTACATGCCTTTGACTGGAATCGAACCTGGGATCCTTCAGTCCGCAGGCCAACACTCTATCCACTGAGCCAAACCAGTCAGGGTAGTACTACCATTTTTTTAAATTCTCACTGGAGGATATGTTTATTGATTTGAGAGAGAGAGAGAGAGAGAGAGAGAGAGAGAGAGAGAGAGAGAGAGAGAAAGAGAGAGAAAGAGAGAGAGAGAGACAAAAAGATTTATTGATTGTCTCTTGTATGAGTCCCAACCAGGGGTCAACCCCACAACCTATGTGCCCTGACCAGAAGCTAACCTACAACCTTCTGAGGTACAGGATGACACTCCAACCAGCTGAGCTACTGAGCCGGGGCTTAAGTGCTACCTTTTTAATATACTAAATTATTTTATGAATTTCGGCTTATGAATTTTGTTTTTCCTTATTTATTCATCATATTCATATTCCCTAAACTGTGCTGTTTAAATTGTTGTAGATTTATAACTAGGGTTGGTACATTCTCATTACTTGTCACTTTCAGCATTTTATGTTTATTATTATTTATTTTTTATAGGATCTTAAGAATCAGATTGTTTATGTGGCTAAAAATTCTTAATGCAATTTAAATCTACAATGTTAAATTAGATATAGATAACTGCAAAAAAACAAAATTCACAATGACAGAAGCCATTCCCACATAAGAAGGTTGTTGTGAGAATTAAATAAGTTGATATCCTGATATGACACATGACTAAATAACAAATAAAGCTACTCAATATATGTTTATTGAAGAAATCACTGAATGAATCAAGAAAGAAATGAATAAAACCTTTGATTTACCATCAGCAAGGCATGAATGAATTTTATACACTGGCCTTAACCCATTATCTAGTTTTCCCCTTGTCAGAGCTGGTATCTTATCTAATAAAGAGGGAATATACAAATTGACTGTCATGCCATAAAGGTCAAGATGGCTGCACCCACAGTGGAGGCAAGGATTCCGTAACACAAGATGGCTGCGCCAACAGTGGAGGCCTAGTTCCCATAACGAGCCTTCAGGAGCAATCAGCAGGGACCTGAGGCTGCGTGGCGCTGGGCCGGGGCAGGGGACCTGAGGCTGCGCCCCCTGCCTGGTGGGGCTTGATGGGGGTGGGGCCAGACAGGTCTGGATCTAGCCCGATGGGGGTGGGGCCAGCAGGGTCTGGGTCTCGCACGATTTTGAGGCACATGTGGGTGGGCGGGGACTTGACGCTGATTCCCATGGTGCGCCCCAGACTCTGACAGGAGGAAGATTTTCATATACATTTTACTAATTTTCTTTCATCTCTGGTACTTCTATTATAGACAAAGGGCAAATAGCAATATTAAAATATTTCCTCTAATTAATTCCCTTTTAATGTGCACAAATTTCGTGCACCAGGTCACTAGTATAATTATAAAAAGCTCAGCCAGGCTTGCCACTTCCAGAAGTTATATCAAATATCTTGGGTGTAAGAAAAATTAATTGACACACAGTTAACAAACCCCTGACTTTTGCTTCATAAACATGATTTCCAATTCGGCTAGTTTAATCTTCTTTTTTAAAAAAATGTTTTTATTGATTTTAGAGAGAGAGCAATAAAAGGAGGAGGGAGAGAGAGAGAAACACCTATCAGCTGCCTCCTGCTGGGGATCGAGCCTGCAACCTGGATATAAGTCCTGACCAGGAATCGAACCAGTGACCTCTGGGGAGGACACTCAACCAACTGAGCCACACTGGCAGGGGCTCAGTTAGGTTAATCTTGACTGAGAAACTTTAATAAAGTATAAATAATTCTCAGTGGTAAACCCATATCATTCGCCTCTCACGTTGAACTCAACTGCTTCCTGGCTGACACCATTTCACAACTGTGGGCTGGGTCTATAAAGTTTATGAAATATTAATAAGGTGTTTTTGAAAGAAATTAATACAGTTTTTATTTTATAAGTTTTGGGACTAAGGTTTACTTTAACTGATTTTAGGGATCTTTTTGTATTTTGCCTTCCAGTGCACTGAGTACATCTTGGTTTGGCAATAAAGGAGCTCTGACTAGGAAATGGCTGAAAATTCTTTGGTGAAATCCAGGCCCACACAGAAGATAACTTTCAATTGCAGCCAACAGATGAATCATGCGTATATGCTACAAGACAGAGCAGAAGCTCAGCTTTCGGCCAAAGGGGAAGAAAGACAACCAAGAAGGCAAGACTGAGAGTAGGAGTTCTACGTCAGGCAGAGGGTAGTTTTCTAAGGAGGCGGCCAGAGGCTATGGGAGCACTCAGTACCCATTAGCAGGTTCAAGCCTCAGTCTAGGGCTGTCCCAACTGTTTTGGGCTGGGGGGATTTGAGTTAGCAGATGCCACCTAGAGTGGAATTCTCTCAGCAGTGTAGTAAAGGCCTTTGGAGTCAGAGATACCTAGGTTCAAAATCCTAGCTCTCCACCTACTGTGTGGTCTTGGGCATGTTCCTCACCATTCCGAGCATCCATTTCTCCACCTACAAATTATAGTATCTATCTCCGGCATTGGTGTAAAGAATTGGAAATCACGTGCATGAAGGACCTGGGGCAATTTCTGCCTATAATTGGCACTGCAGAGATGGCCAATGTGGCTGTGCTGATGTCATTAGAATTAAGTAGGCTTCAACTTCTTGATTCCAGAGATAACTACCTAAATGCAAGCCAGCTAGAGCTGATTGGAAAGGAGACATGATCCAGGCTGCTAAATGGGGAGGGGGGAAGGGGGGCAATCAGAGTTCATCAGGTTGCCAGGGCTCCTAACCAGGAGTTTAAAGCAAGTTTTTTGTTTGTTTGTTTGTTTGTTGTTGTTGTTGTTTTTGTTTGTTTGTTTTTTATCAGAGAAATGGAGCTCGAACCATGACCCCCAGGGCAGGTACATAGGATTGGATCTCTTGGAATGAATTGTGGGAGGAAGGATATATCTCCATCAGTACAGATCAGCCTGGGGTCTCATCCCACGCGCAGCTTCTCCTCTCACCTGTGCAGGGCCCGGGGTAAAAGTTCAAACTGAGGTTCTCATACAAATAGAATTACAACTTAAAACTCAAGCTAAGAAGTAACCATTTCATAAAATATATTCTCTCCTTCTACCTTGAAAATATATATTCAGAAGGCTCTACAAATTCAGTCTTGAATGAGGGGTTCTCAGACTACTTAGAATTCTTCACTGGGACATGTGGCATATTCCTTCAACCTTGGTCCCTGGTCCCTGATCCCTGACCCACTTCCCTTCTCTTCTCACCTCAGTCTCAGCTCCATCTGGTATAGTAAAGGACCTCATGTGATCACCTCTCAACACCTAGCCCATATATCCAAGTGCCAGTCATACCCTCTGCAGACTGTCTCTTGCCCACCTCTCCTTCTATATCCATCAATAGGGTATATCCTCCAAAGGATACATCTAGGGAGGATAACCACACAACCTCGGGACAGAGGCTTGGGGCCACCTGGGCTGTAAATTCTGGAATCTTGGGATTCCAGGGTATGGTATCTGGTGGAGATGACACAGGCTTCAGCTAGGCATGGAGACGTGGCCTTGACCCTACAGACATGTCCAGAGAAGGGCCACTGTGGAGATTAAAGTGTGGGCCAAAGGCAGGGAACTCTCTTGCTAGAGTCTAAGGTTGGCAATGCCCACATATATCAGATTTGAAATAACCCAACTCATTCTAGACCAGCCGCCCGTTTGAAATGAATAAAACTAAAAAAAAAAAAAAAAAAAAAAAAAAAAAAAAGACCGTATCCTTTTATGTAATGATGTTTACTTTGAATTTATATTAGTTCACACAAACACTCCATCCATGCGTTTGTTCCGGCCCTCCGGTCCAGTTTAAGAACCCATTGTGGCCCTCGAGTCAAAAAGTTTGCCCACCCCTGTTCTAGACCCTTGCACTATAGAATTATTTATACTTTATTAAAGTTTCTCAGTCAAGGGTCTAGAAGGGAAGGGAGCACACGTGGTACTTCCAGGACTGGCCAGGCCTTGACCGGGAACTCTTGGGGCTGCAGAATCTATAACTGAGCATTATCTGAGAAGGCAGGACAGACAGTGAGGATTTTTTTTTCATCCAAAGACTTCATCCCTGAACCCTTACTAATCCAGTGATTAGCTTCTCTCACATTATTCCCTATAGCATGTACAGATGTTTAAAGGAAGAAGAAATACCAGTGATCATATTTCAACCCTAGATATTTGAGATGCTTGTATGCAAAGATGGAAAGCTGAAATATGCACCTCAGTTTGCTTCATCTGAAACCCCACTAAGACTTCACCCAAGGTTTTTTTTGTTTTTGTTTTTGTTTTTAAAGAAAAACCTTCAAGGACAGGGAATCTAAGAAATAAAACATAGTAACCAAGTTTGGAACTATAAAGCAGGTGGCCCGGTGGCCACTGACTTAGTTAAAACAAGAGAGCCGAATCCTGAGCTGGCAGTGCAGAGTTGAGAATCAACACGAACCATGTCTAACCGTCTTCAAGGGCACAAGGACTCACAGCACGAGGGGGTCTCTGAACCCCAAAGTTAACAGTGGTGTGGTGTAAAATAACAACTACTTGCTAGAAGCTCTTTGGGAACAAATGAGATGCTAGCAGACCTAGATCAGCAAGAACTTGGACTTCATGGCAATTCTCTAAGAGGTTCCTCCTGCAGGCAGCTAAATTGAAAAAAAAGAAAAAAAAAAAAAAAGAGGCCCTTCCAGATGGGAGAGTTGGAAAAGCAAACACATTATAGAGAGGCTTCCCTTCCAGGATTCGCTTCTGGGGGAAAAGGGCATGGGTTAAATTTCAGTGCCACCCACCAACCTCCATCCTTACCAGAAAGGAATGTGCAGTAGTACAGAACTGAATAGCCTTATGCAAGAACCTTGAATATGTGCAACCTCTTCCCCAACCTACCCGCTTAGGCAACTATCGCTCCCCCATCCTGGCAAGTATGCCTTTATTATTTCATCAACTTCCCAAAATAGGGTCTTATGAACTCTGAGAGGAGATGTCAGTGAATTACTCTGTTCTCTTCTTGGGCACCTTCATCTTAAGGAGGTAATGAAGCTTGTGCTTTGTACTTTATTTATTTTAATTTTGTTATCTATAAATACTTCAGTGCGTATTTCCTAAAATCAAGGACTTTCTATTACTTAATCACAGTGCATTTCACAAAATCAGAAAACTCAACGTTGTTGACACAATACAATTATCTAGTTCCCGTTCCAAATTCCAAATTTGCTTGTTGTCACAAAAAATGTTCTTTATAAGCTTCATTTTTTTCTGGATAAGGCTCTAATCCAGGATTATGCATTTCATAGGATTCTAAAAATAAATAGTGTTTAGTTTAGGATATCTTCCTGAGAGTTAAAGCTATGAAGAAATTAAAAAGACTATTTAGCCCTAGCTGGTTTGGCTCAGTGGATAGAGCGTCGGCCTGCTGACTGGAAGGTCCCAGGTTCGATTCCAGTCAAGGGCATGTATCTTGGTTGCAGGCACATCCCCAGTAGGGGGTGTGCAGGAGGCAGCTGATCGGTGTATCTCTCTCATCGATGTTTCTAACTCTCTATCTCTCTCCCTTCCTCTCTGTAAAAGATAAATAAAATATATTTAAATAAATAAATAAAAAAGACTATTTAGCACGAAAGTCTGTAGAGTGGTGATTCTTGGGAGGTGTTGGAGGAATTCAGGTGGGGCATCCAGACATCTTCTCAGGTACCAAGAAAACATTTATTTCAAAATCTGGTGGTGGTTTCCAATTTAATATCATTTTTTAAGTAGTACATATTCATTTTATATACTTTAAAATATATACTTTTTTATTGATTTCAGAGAGGAAGAGAGAAATAGAAACATCAATGATGAGAGACAATCATTGATTGGCTACCTCCTGCACGCACAACATTGGGGATCAAGCCCACAACCCAATTATGTATCCTTGACCAGAATCAAACCCAGCACCCTTCAGTCCACAGGCTGACGCTCTATCCACTGAGCCAAACCGGCTAGGGTCATTTTATACACTTTTTGAATAAATAGCATATTTCACATTTTGTTTTTATTTTTAAGAAAAATAATCCGAGAATCTGCTTAAGGTACAGAATAATGTTACCTCTCTTGGCCAGGAGGAATTTTTAAACCTATCCTTATCCCAAGTGAGCTCTTCAAAGATCCCCTCATTACACGGGCAGGTCTTGATTCCAACTCTTTCAATTGCTCAGCCTAAGGCCTGTTCTCAATCCCTAAAAAAATCTTTAAAGATAAGATTCTTGTTTACCAAGATCTGGAATGACTTTGGGCAGCCATAGATTCAGTGTCTACTTACTAATCTAGTTTCCAAAAAAAATTTTTTCCCCCTCAAAAACATTTTTTTTTTTACTTTCTTGTGAACTAAACTATATATTTGAGAAAGTGTTTCTTCTATTTGGTCATCTATTTCTAGATACTTCCAGATGACCTCATTTCCCATACTGCAGAAAATAGAAACCTTTACCAATTTTCTTAACTCTCCATTCTGGACCCATTCTTTGGTTGTCTTTTCCCTTTTCTTGCCTCACCAACCCATCCCAGCTATAGTAGTAACCTCCACAATAGTAGCAGCCTCTTCTCTTCTCATCAAAGATCAAATATTTATTTTTAAGGTAGGCTCCAATAGTTCCTTATTTAAAAGGTTTTCTTTACTCAGACAACAAAAGTCTTAACAATAGCACTGCTAAAACTCATCTGCATTTCATTTATTGCCCATGATTCTTGTCAGCTTAAGGATGTTCTCAAATTCACAGATGAATATGGGAGAGAAAAGGGGAGGTGGTGGTGTCAACAAGTGTTAGAACAGAATTTAATAACAACTTAGTTTTTTTTTCAACCTTGCTTAAAGTCAGCTAAGTTACATGTGGTTGAAAAAAATGTAAAAATGCCTTAAATCTGGCTGAAATAGAATGCAATATGTAATCAAACATGTAGTTCAAAAAGAAGTGCTTGAGTTATTATAAACAGATAACAAAAAATGGAATTTTTTAAATAAACAGATATTCATTCGAAAACCTTATTTCAGACCCTTAAGAGCTCTTGAGGAAAATAATCTGATCATGGAGAAAAAAAAATTAAACATTAACATATGGTTTTCCTGACAGCTTGTCTCAAAATTCACATTTATTAGTCAAGCCATATCTTCTCAAAGTTTTGATTTTGAGAAGTTGGGGGAGATCTGATGAATTTCTTATGTATCATTAGTTTTAAAATTTGCACAACCATACATGGAAGTATCCCTCTTGATGCAGGTAAACATATGAAGTCACCACCAGAGGTACTTAGACGCTCAACGAATAAAATTAATACGCATTCTTTCATACATACCGCAGGCACATCTGGACTCTTTCATGCAAGTTCAGTCCAAATCATTAAATCTATGCCATAAATTAACAATGACTGAGAGGCTAATTAATTTTCAACAAAAGGACTAAAAAGTATTCCTATCAATTATTTTAAAAACATGTGAACCAGTAAACCTTCACACCTGTCAAGAATCATAGGTCTTGCCAGAGAAAAAGCAGCAAGGTACTTAATTCTGCACCTCCCCCCCAAAAAATGTCCTGTTTCCTACTCAAATAAAAGAATATTATAGCCTCAAAGAAAGAATTATCTGTATTTGTTATCTTCTTCCTTTTCCCCCACTCACCCCAAATTGATAGTTTTTGCTTTGAATATTCCCCAGATACTGCCCTAGCCAAGGCCAGTAATACATGGTTTGCCAAATCTGGTAAGCACATTCCCATCCCCTTTTGTGACTACTTGCCCACCTTCTTCTGCCTGATTTCTAAAATACATACTCCCTCTCCTCCTTCCACCCAGGCACCCTTCAGTCTCCCTTACATGGGCTCTGACTTCTTTTATTCTAAAACTACATGATCTATTTAATGCACACGTACAGTTTTAAGTAACACTCCCATATGACACTTTCTAAATCTCTATCCCCAGCTAAGATTTTTATCTTAAGCTTAAGACCTGACCTGTAGGCACCTCTCCATGTCCCACAAATACCTCAGGTTCCACAAGACCCAAAGTGAGCTCATTATTCATCTTAACTCTCTGCCTAAGAGTGAACAATGGCACTACCCATCAAGTCAGGCATTTAAAGGAGAATCCTCCTCTCCTATTCTCCAGAGGCAATTATTCATTGAAGCCTACCAGTCCCAGCTCCTTAACATTCCTTCCACTCAATCACCATTGCTGCTGTCATGGTTTAGGAACTCATTATGCCTCTTAGGGACTCTTGCAGTAGCCAACTGCTTCATCTACCTGATCCTATCTCTGTGCACCTATGTTTTACCCATCTAACCTGCACACTACTGTCGGTGTGGTCTTTGTAATTTGCAAATATGATCACATCACTCCTTTGCTTAGAATTCTTTGGTAGCTCCCATAATCATGCCTCCCAAACTCGCTTACCCCTAGACATTCTCAGTCATCAGATCAGAGCTACGACTTAAGTATCTGTATTTTAATGAGAGCCCTAGTTGATTCTTATAAGAAGGCAGGGAACACTGATCCACAGAATTAAATCTCAATTTTTTTACATAACCTGTAAGTCCAGCCTCATCTCCCCCGACTTCTCTCACCAGAACACTTCAATCTACACATATTATAGCTAGCATTTAATTACCTTGAGTCACATATCATTCCCCCATAGTGCCATAATGCTGTGTTCTCTCACACCTCAACACCTTTCCACATGCTGCTCCCACTGCCCATGACAGTCTCTGGCTTATTCAACTAGTCCCAAAAGTCTTGGTTCAAACCTTACCTCATCTATGAAAAGCCTTCTCTGATTTCCTTAATCAGATGTAGGGATACCTTTTCCTGTATCCCTATGAGTTTGTGTATACCCCCGTTTAGCATTTTAGCAGCCCCACTGTGGCATTCTAACAGTTTAAAAGGACAGTGACCCATTAGTCCAGGGGATATGAGAGAAGAGAAACCTTTGTCTTTTTATCCATAACATGGAGCCTCATGTTAAATAAATATTTAAAGAAATACCAAGTGAATGACAGAAAGCCACATTCAGTGAAAAGGATTGACTGGGATTCTAGCCCCATTGTGCAAGCACTACTTGTCTCCACCAAACAAATTGAGAACCTTAGTTTCTATATAGAGACAAATTTAACACAGGACTTCTTTGGGACTATTTTTTCAACATTTTATTATTGGAAATTCAACTGTATACAAAAGTAGTTTCAATCATTATCAACTCACAGCCATCATTTTTTCTCTATATCACCACCCACTTCTCCCTCTTTAGATTATAAGCAAAAATGATATTTGGATGTTGCTTATAATCTGAAAACACTGAAAAGCTTTAACACTATACCATAATCTTATGATTCACTTTGGTAGATTGGATTAATGGTCATAATTCTTCACACACATCCCCTTTTATTTATTTATTTTTAATATATTTTATTGATATTTTACAGAGAGGAAGGGAGAGGGACAGAGGGTTAGAAACATCGATGAGAGAGAAACATCAATTTAGCTGCCTCCTGCACACTCCCTACTGGGGATATGCCCGCAACCGAGGCACATGCCCTTCACTGGAATCGAACCTGGGACCCCTCAGTCCGCAGGCCAACGGTCTATCCACTGAGCCAAACCAGTCAGGGGCACAAATCCCCTTGTTAGAACTATTCATCTTTACCCTTTCTTGGGCCTATATATTTCCCCACCTCTAGAAGTTAGACTTGGCTATGCGAATCACTTTCATCAAAAGGATATTGGTGGGCATGACCCAAGCAAATCTTGGAATGTATTTGCACGTTTGTGTTTACTCTCATGTACTCTTGCTTTTTGGGATAAAAAGAACATGTCTCCAATAACCACTGATTCGTGGAAGATAAGAAACATGTAGAGAAACCCTGGACCCAACCTGAAGCTTGGAACCATCTCCACAGACTCACAAATCTACATCCTGAAGCAGAGCCAACCCAGACAACTTATAGACATGTGAGCAAGGAGTAAATGCCTATTGCTGTATACCACTGATATTTTGTAGTTAT
Organism: Myotis daubentonii; assembly: GCF_963259705.1. Taxonomy (NCBI): domain Eukaryota; kingdom Metazoa; phylum Chordata; class Mammalia; order Chiroptera; family Vespertilionidae; genus Myotis; species Myotis daubentonii. The sequence goes on along the minus strand of NC_081850.1, from coordinate 25,682,251 downwards.
TTAGAAAAATCTAAGACAACATATAACGATTAACAAAAATTCCCTAATATGAAATTCCCTAGTATGATAACAAATGATTTTTTTTGTTTAAAGCTTTCTATATTTTTAAAGATATAATTATATTTAAGTCTGAATTATATTAAAATATTAATGGTATAATTTTAAAACTAAAATTTTTATTTGCAGGTAATGCTTTTCCCAAATTGTAACCTTTTGAAATCTGTTGTACAACGTCACAACCAGGATTTGACATTCATACATTCAAAAAGCCAATTAAATAATACATTTCAATATTTAAATAATCCCATACCTTAAGAAGCCCACAAAAAAAATGGAAAGTAATAGAAGAACAAAATAGAAAGGTAACTGATAGAAAATTAGTAAGAAAGAGGTGGACAAAAATCCAACCATATCAATAATTACAGTAAATTTTAATAAACTAAACCCTCCAAAAGTTTCTTGAAAAAAAAATGGAGAAGCTGGTTGTAAACCAGGCAAGAGACCTAGAATGGGCAAAATAATTTTTTAAATTTATTTTTTTATTTTTTGGGGGGAGGGGCAAAATAATTTTTAAAGAAAGAACAAAGTTGAAACCCTTATTCTCTCTGATTCTAAGTCTTGCTATAAAACTACACTAATGAAGACACTATTGTATTGGCTTAATAATAGCTCTACAAATTATTAAGAAAGAATCAGAAGAGACTTAGATCTATACCATTAGTTGATTTTTAACAAAGGCACCAAAGTAATTCAATGAAGAAGAGATTTTTTTTTTCCAAACATCTTCTTCCCCATGAGGAAAAATAAATATTAAACTGAAGCTCTCCCCTACTTTTTCCTGTTTTTGTTGTTTTATTTGTTTGTGGGTAGTTTTTGTTTTTGCAACCTATATAAAAATTAACTTTAAATGGATCACAGACCGACACAAAAGAACTAAAATCATAAAGTTTCTATAGGAAAAATATCTGTAGTTTGGGTAAGATAAATATTTCTTAAATAGGTCAAAAAGAGCATTATAACTATAAAAGAAAAAAATGGTTAAATGAACTACATCCAAATTAAAAACATGTGTTCTTTAAAAAAAAGATAAAGAAATCAAAAGGCAAGACAAAAACTGGGAGGAAATATTTGCAACACATGTATATGACAGAAAGTTTGTATCTAGAATATACAGTGAATTCTACTTACAATTCAAAAATAAGACAACCCTAAGAATTTGTTTAAATTGACAAAAGTTTTGAACAGACATTTTACAAAAGAAGATAAACAAATAGCCATTAAACACATGAAAAGATACTTTAACATCCCTAGGCATTAGAGAAACACAAATTGAAACCACAATGAAATACCACTACACACCCACTAGAAATACAAAAACTGGAAAGACAGACGATTCCAAGTGCTGGTGAGGATACAGAGCAACTGCTACTCTCACACCTTGCTGATCCCAGATGCACAGTATACAGTCCTTTGGAAAACAGTTTGACAATATCTCATAAAGTTAAATCTATACTCAACTTATGACCCAGCACCCCATCATAGATATTTATCCAAGAACAAATGAACACATATGTCAAAATAATTCATGCACATGAATGTACGTAGCAGCAATATTAATAACCAACAACTAGAAACAACATAACTGTCATTCAACTGGTACACAGGAAAAAAATTGTGGCATATCCATACTATGGAATATACTCATCAATAAAAAGGAACAAACTGCAGGTACATACACAACATGGCTAAACTATGAAAGCATTACATGGGGTGAAAGAAGCCAGACACGAAGGTGATAGAGGGAAGATCAATGGTTGCCTGTAGCCAGGGGGTGAGGAAGGTAACTGACCGTAAAGGGGGCAAGAGAGAAACATTCTGAGGCAGAAGTTATTTGATTGTGATATTGGTTACACAACTGCCAATATCATCAAACTGCACATTTAAAGTGGGGCAATTTATTGTACATAAATTAGGATTCAAAGAAGCTAAGAAAATACACATGTGGAAAATGCATTAAATCAGACAACATCAACACAAAAATCCTCTAATCCTGAAACTATTCTGTGTTTGTATTATAAGGGAAATAATAATGAATGAGTGAGTGAAAAAGCATGATCCCCACCCATTCCTTCTCTTTACAAGAAATAAATGAATCATCTGGATGAGGTATTCATCAAAAACGATGCCCTGCTAAAATGGAGCAGAAGAGGACTACAAATTAAAGTTATTTATATATGGAAGTTCCTTCCAAGCACATGATTCTGAGAGAAAGAGAAAGTTGGCTTAAGCATGTGGTATTCAATACCTTTTTCATCCTGTTTTTTCCATTTGGGCTCTCTCTGTGAAGTAGTTGATCAAATCCGCCACTCTCACAGGGCACACTCCTTTCTCCCGAGTGCAACCTTGGCCTGTATCAGAAAGGAAAGTCATCAATGACAATGTCATTATAACTCTTTCATCATTTTGATGTCTTTGTTTCATTCATCTGAAAACAATTTACTCAGTGCTTGAGTATCAGCAGTAATATGAGGAGGAATGAGGCTGTTTGAGAGTTACTACCCATGCAAGCAAACAAATTGATATGGGGAGATATATATATATATATATATATATATATATATATATATATATATACACACATATATATATTATAAAATATCAATTACTGCCCTAACTGGTTTAGCTCAGTGGCTAGAGCGTCAGCCTGCAGACTGAAAGGTCCCAGTTTCGATTCCGGTCAAGGGCATGTACCTTGGTGCGGGCACATCCCCAGTGGGAGGTGTGCAGGAGGAGGCTGATCGATGTTTCTCTCATCGATGTTTCTAGCTCTCTATCCCTCTCCCTTCCTCTCTGTAAAAAATCAATAAAATATATTTTTAAAAATATTAATTACATATGCCAGTCTTCATTGAACAATGACTATCTGTGGGACAGAATTCTAACTACTTCATAGGAATTACCTCATTTAATGCTCTCATTAATCCTATAACATAAATTTACATTACCTTATCCCCATTTGACAGATGAGGAAATGGAGGCTTGAAGTTAAAAAAAAAAAAAAAAAGCCTCCAGACATGTACAAATTCCATGCTTGTTCTGCTATGCCATGTGCTATCTAAGCTGTATATTATGGTAATACCAAAAAATAAAAATAAATGAAAAAATAAATTAAATAAGAGGTGTTGTTCATGCCTTCAAGCAACACACAGTCTTATAATCAAGAACACAGTCACACCCTGGCAGGTGTGGCTCAGTTGGTCGAGCATCCTTCTGTGCACCCAAATGACAAAGATTCAATTCCCGGTCAGGGCACATGCCCAGGTTGCAGGTTCCATCCCCAGTCTGGGTGGATGTGGGAGGAAACTGATGAATGTACCTATCTCACATGGATGTTTCTTTCTTTCTCTCTCCCTCTCTCTCTCTCTTTCTTGCTAAAATAAATAAAATAAAATAAATATATATATATATATATACACACACACACACTAATAAAAGACAAACATGCAAATTGACCGCAGCTTTGCTACGCCTTAAGCCACGCCCAGCAGCCAATCAGAGCAACTATATGCAAATTAACCCAACCAAGATGGCGGCTGGCAGCCACGGAGCTGGAGCAAGCAGGAGGCTTGGTTGCCCCAGTGATGGAGGAAGCCAAGCTTCCCACCTGCCGGGGCTGGCTCTGAGCTCCACTCTGGCAACAAAGTTTCAATTATAGAAGATAAATAAACCCCAGACACCTGCTTTCAGCCGGCTGTGGCCACAGAGCTGGAGCTAGCAGGAGGCTTAGATTGCCCCTGGCGATGGAGGAAGCCAAGCTTCCCTCCCCCTCCCCCCCCCCCCGCCAGCTCTGAACTCCACTCAAGACTACAAAATTTCAATTATAGAAGGTAAATAAATCTCAGAATGAAAAAGAAAAAATGAAAAAAAGGAGAGGCTGGGAGCTTCTGTTGCTGGGGAGCTTGGCCAGCCTGAAAATGGCCCTCAGCCCCTCACCCAGACTGGCCAGGCAGCCCAGTGGGGACCCCCCACTCTAAATGGGGTATGGCCAGCCTGAAAACAGCCATCAGCCCCTCACCCAGGCTAGCCAGGCACCCCAGTGGACCCCCACCCTGATCTGGGACACCCTTCAGGGCAAACCAGCTGGCCCCCACCCATGCACCAGGCCTCTATCCTATATAATAATAGGGTAATATGCAAACTGACCCTAACAGCAGAACGACTGGGAATGATTGGGAATGACTGGTCACTATGATACACACTGACCACCAGGAGGCAGACGCTCAACGCAGGTGGTCAGTGCGCTCCCACAGGGGGAGCTCTGCTCAGCCACAAGCCAGGCTGATGGCTGCCAGCACAGCTGTGCTGGTGGGAGCCTCTCCCGCCTCCTCAGCAGCACTAAGGATGTCAGACTGCAGCTTAGGCCTGCTCCCTGCTGGCAAGTAGACATCCCCCAAGGGCTCCTGGGCTGCCAGAGGGATGTCTGATTGCCAGCTTGGGCCCAATCCCCCAGGGAGCAGGCCTAAGCCAGCAGGTGGTCATCCCCCTAGGAGTCCCAGACTGTGAAAGGGCACAGGCTGGGCTGAGGGACCCCCCCCCCCGCCCCCCTGAGTGCACAAATTTTTGTGCACCGGGCCTCTAGTATATAATAAAAGAGAAACATGGTAATTGGCGTACGACCGTTACCCTTCCCATTGGCTAATCAGGGCAATATGCAAATTAACTGCCAGCCAAGATGGTGGCTGGCAGCCAGGCACCTTGAAACTAACAGGAGGCTTGCTTGCTTCAGTGACAGAGGACTCCAACGTTACCCGCCTGCCGCTGCCGGCCTCTGAGCTGCAACTCTAAGCAACTATGTTACAAATATAGAAGCTAAACAAAACTCCAGAAACCTGCTTTAGTCCGTAGGGCTTCAGCCAGCAGGATCGCAACATTGTTTCAAATACAGAAGGTAAACAAAGGCCAGAAACCTGCTTTCAGCAGCGGAGGCCTCAGAGCTGGAGCCAAGCCTCAAAGCTAAAGCTGGCCCAGAATAAAAAAAAAGAAAAGAAAAAAAGGAGCGGTTGGGAGCTTCAGTCACCCCCAGCCTGAAAACAGCCCTCAGCCCCTCACCCAGACTGGCCAGGCACCCCAGTAGGGACCCCCGCCCTGAAGGGTGTGTGACCAGCTGCAAACAGCCATCATCCCCTCACCCAGGCTGGCCAGGCACCCCAGTGCGGACCCCAACCCTGAAGGGTGTGTGACCAGCTGCAAACAGCCATCATCCCCTCACCCAGGCTGGCCAGGCACCCCAGTGGGGACCCCCACCCTGATCCAGGACACCCTTCAGGACAAACCAGCTGGCACCCACCCGTGCACCAGGCCTCTACCCTATATAGTAAAAGGGTAATATGCCTCCCAGCACCAGGATCAGCAGAGCCGCGAGGCCTCCAGGCACCGGGATCAGCATGACAGGGGGCAGCGCTCAAACCCCCTGATTGCCCTGTGGCTCTGTGTATGACAGGGGGCGGGGCCACAACCTCCCTATTCACCCTGCTCTTTTTGTGACAGGGAAGGTGCCCCAACCCCCTGATCAGCCCTGCTCTGTGCCTGATAGGGGGGAGCTCCCCAACCCCCTGATCGCCCTGCGGCTCTGTGTGTGACAGGGTGCGGCGCCCCAACCCCCTGATCGGCCCTGCCCTGAGTGTGAGAGTGGCGGTGCCCCAACCCCCTGATCGGCCCTGCTCTGTGGGTGATAGAGGGTGGCACCCCAAACCCCTGATGGGCCCTGCTCTGTGTGTGACAGGGGGCAGCGCCCCAACCCCCTGATTGGCCCTGCTCTGTGCGTGACAGGGGTGGTGCTGCAACCTCTCCATTGACCCTGCCTTGAGTGTGACAGGGGGCGGTGCCCCAACCCCCCATTCTGCCCTACCCTGAGCATGACTGAGGGTGGCATCACAACCTCCTGATCGCCCTGCTCTGTGCATGACAGGGGGCAGCACCCCAACTCCCCAATCGGCCCTGCTCTGAGCCTGACCAGGGGCTGCACCTAGGGATTGGGCCTGCCCTCTGCCAGCCAGGAGCAGGCCTAAGCCAGCAGGTCATTATCTCCTGAGGGGTCCCAGACTGCGAGAGGGCACAGGCGGGGCTGAGGGACCCCCCTCCCCTCCGAGTGCACAAATTTTTGTGCACTGGGCCTCTAGCATATCTATATCTATCTATCTATATATATATCTCACAGTCACTATGATAGGCTCAGAGAATAAATACCACACGGGGTGTATAGGTGTGAATGTGTATGAGCATATGTATGTATGTGTAACAAGTGGGCATACTGACAATTATGTCTAAAAGAAGGTAACGACACCGTTTAAAATAAGATGGCCACAATTAAAAACCAGATATTCAAATTAGAACTATTTCTCCTCTCTAAGAACCTTCCTGAGTTTTTAAATATATTGCCAAAATCTGATTGGAAATAGCTTTGATTTATTTTTACAAATTTCCATGTCATTTCTTCTATTATAAACTCCTTAAAGCAGCGGTTCTCAACCTGTGGGCTGCGACCCCTTTGAGGGTCGAACGACCTTTTCACAGGGGTCACCTAAGCCCATCAGAAAAGTATATTTTCAATGGTCTTAGGAACTGAGATACCGCTCCTCTATCCGTCTCCAGGCGGGTCCACCCACATGCAGATATGCCCATGTATGAGTACCCAGCGTATTAAAGGGTCGCGGCATTAGGAAGGTTGAGAACCACTGCCTTAAAGTAAATGTAGTGCCATCTAAGTACTTTCAAGGTCTTACTTAAGGTAACATGGAAATGTTGTTTAAGTGCTAATTGATTATGTGGGCCTGTTTCAAAGAAACAAAAATATATGGGCACTTGGGTTCTGTTCTTAGTAACCCCTATTAATTTTAATATTGGTATTCCTTTATCCCTAATACCTATATTCTAATTAAAGTCACAATAAAGTTTCAATTTATGACATACAGTGTGTTTATCACACAAGTTGCTTCTGGCAGAAACATTCTACCTAAACACCAAGAGACTGGACTGGGTTGAAGGGAAAGAAAACGGAAGAAAAGGAAAAGGAAAAGGAAAAGGAAAAGGAAAAGGAAAAGGAAAAGGAAAAGGAAAAGGAAAAGGAAAAGGAAAAGGAAAAGAAAAAGAAAAAGAAAAAGAAAAAGAAAAAGAAAAAGAAAAAGAAAAAGAAAAAGAAAAAGAAAAAGAAAAAAGGAAAAGAAAAAAGAAAAGGAAAAAGAAAAGGAAAGAAAGGGTTGGAAGGGAAGGGAAGGGGAGGGGAGGGGAGGAGAGAAGAAAATATGAAGGAAGGAAGGAAGGAAGGAAGGAAGGAAGGAAGGAAGGAAGGAAGGAAGGAAGGAAGGAAGGAAGGAAGGAAGGAAGAAAGGAAGAAAGGAGGGAGGGAGGGAGGGAAGGAGGGAGGGAGGGAGGGAGGGAGGGAGGGAGGGAGGGAGGGAGGGAGGGAGGGAGGGAGGAGGAAGACCAGTATTCCACTTCTCCAGACTGCTGTTTTTAGGGCACTACCTCCAACCAGAAGTTTCTTTCTTATCCATCCACCACTTCTGTACTTCATCTTGACTGTGAACTCTTAGTCAACTCATTAATCTCTCTAAGTCCTAATTTTCTCATCTGAAAGGGGTACCTACTTACCAGAATCCTAAATGTTCCTGGCTCCTGCAATGTTTATCTTTGACTACGTGTGCGAAGGCAATTGAAAAACATCTAAAATACCGCACAAACATTCCTCTCTTGTGAGGATGTGTGCTTCCATCACATTGCTACGGGCAAGCTCCTGGGGAAAAGCGTAGGACTTTGTCCTGCGTGAAAATTAATGTTCCCTGACTCTCCCTTCTAAAAAGCCGGAGAGTTGTGTGATCCAGCAGGACAGACTGAGATGGCAAAGATGGGAGGAGAGTGGAACCAGGGAGAGCCAGGCGAGAGACTGTTTAATGTTTGAAAGCAGCGGCCAAGCTAAATTAGAAACAGGAGCGTGCGTACCTGTAACTTACCTCATCGCTATATAATCTGTAACCTGAGATCCCTGCAGAGAAGTAAAAATAGCCAGGCTCTTCAGCAGCCTGGCCTGGCCGGGCGGGCCAGCCTCCTGGGGAAGGACACAGGGACCAGGCAGTGGATGCCAATCACGGGGTCTGGGCCAGGGCGCCCCCTCCACTGCCCACTGGGTGAAGACTGGGGGAAGGTAACCTGGAGGGTGGCACCCAGGGCCTAACAAGGGAACCTTCTGGGCGGAGGATGACATGGGGTCGCCCGTTTTTGTCACTGGCGCTATGACATTTCCTGGAGGTGAAGTAACCTTGAAGTTTGGAGCTGCCTGCTCCTGCCATGATCCAGGCGAGTGAACGGGTCTATGAGAGGCGAGTGCTCACACAGGTGCAGAGCAGATGCGGCTTTTGCAGGCCTGGAGCTGCTCCTAGCAGGGTGGAAGCAAAGATTTCCTAAATGGTTGCCTCACTCTCGGTGAAAACGTTTCCCTCACTGGGCGTGTGAGCCTGTGCTCCCCTCCTCCACTTTGGGGCCAGGACCCTCTGCCTTCCACTGGGTACAGCATGTTGGCATTGATTACCCAAGTGACTGAGGAAGGCTTTGCCGCTGCCAGCTCCTACTATGTGGATAAAGGGATCAAGTAGAAAGGGGACAGAGCTGATTACTGATTAGCCGTATCAAAAACTAGCAACCTGGAATGCTTCTCTGCATTCTTTGGGGCGCTCATGTATTGAATGCTACCAATATAAGGAAAGTAATTTGGAGAATTCCTAACGTGGAATCAACCCTGTGTTTGTTACATAAATCTTACTTGCATTAAAAAGAAAGTATCAGGGAAGATGTTAAATTTCCATAGGATGTCCCAGCGTTTCAAATACTCTTTTTTTTTTTTAAAGGGGGGGGGGGTGGGGAGTGGGGGAAGAAAAGAAAACCAAACCAAAATATTAAACTAAATAACCTGGGCCCTTTGGCTACGCAAATTTCACTCTGATACTGTAAATATGTTTTCCACTTACTTTGCAAAACTCCCTTTGTTCATGCAAATGGGCTTTGCCCATCCTCTCTGCAAGGATTCAAATATTCGTTCTGTAGCCATCTGAAGAGAAGGTAGCATTTTTGTTTCAGCCTGCTCTCACAGCATTATTTTCTATGAAGAGTCAAGAGAAAAGGCCTGCGTGTGAGCTCTCCCTGGCTTCGCCAGAAGAAATAACAGGGAACAGGCTGACAGAGTGGAAACAGGAGAGAGGGAGCCATGCAAACCTGGGCTGGAGTCCTGGTTCTGCCTCGCACGCTCTGCAGCCCCTGAGAGATTCCAATAGTCGAAGCGGCCTTCGTCTCTCCTGTGAGAGTGGCAAGAGCCATGCCCACCGCACTGAGTTACCTCAACCGTTTAGTAAAAGGTGCTTGCACAAGCCCCTGGAGACTCGCTGCCCAACAGAAATATAACATAACACAAGCTACCTTTGTAATCTTAAACTTTCTAGTAGCCTCATTTTTTAAAAAACAAACAAACAGGAAAGTGTTCATTACAGTAACACTTTATGTAACCCAACATATTCAAATTATTGTTCTGATACCTAAGCAGTAGAAAAATGTATGTCAATGGGATAGTTTACATCCACTATCCCTATTAAATCTTCAACAACCCTGTGTATTTTACACTTACAATGTGTCTCAACTCAGACACTGAGTTCTCCGAAAATGCTTGATCTCTATTTCGATGTCTTAAGATTTATATTTGAAAAAAAAAAAGGGTTCACACACCCACGTTGTTCGAAAAGTTTTCCAAAAACTGAATCAAGTATTTATGTTTTAAATTTAAAATAATTAAAATGAAATACAATTACAAAGCTAATTCCTTCATCATACTCCTCCCCTTTTCAAGTGCTCTCAGTGACACATGCAACTAGCGGTTACTGCATTGGACCATGCAGCTTTGGAGAAATGCCTGGCACTTCACGGGTTCTCAATGACTCAAGTATTTTCTTCTGTCCACGAATATGCTATCTGAATATCAAGCACTGACCTTTCAACTTGAGAGAAGTATAAACTACATCTGTCACAGACTTCTCCTCGTTTGAAAACCAAGAACAGAAACAGCCTCATCTTTATTTGCCACACCATATATTTTCCCCATATAGTTTCCCAAACGCTGCAGCCATCAAGCTGCTCTCATTTTTATTAATGCATCTCAGTTGCCCGACCACTCACACTCACCCTCCTGACTCCCCCCTATCTCAGGAGGCGAGTAATTATACCCATGTCCCCACCACACGTAAAAGATGAACACGGGCCAAGGAGCATCGGCTTCACCAGTCAAACACGGCTGCTTTGGGCATGCGTGAGGTATGGACTCAACAAAAATGCCCATGTGCCCATCTGCCACTTAAAGAAATCCCTAAGCCACCTTTTCGGAAACACCCTGCATCAGGATTTTACAAAGAACTTTCTGAACGCCACAGGTATTAGTATGAATCTGTCCGTCACATGAATACGTAGCCTGCTTGCGAAATGGCAGGCAACTAACAAGGCTTCAGTCCATTTGCTTTTTCACCCCTCAAGAATACACAGATCTGCCAAAACCGGTTTGGCTCAGTGGATAGAGCGTCGGTCTGCGGACTGAAAGGTCCCAGGTTCGATTCTGATCAAGGGCATGTACCTTGCTTGCAGGCATATCCCCAGTAGGAGGTGTGCAGGAGGCGGCTGATCGATGTTTCTCTCTCATCGATGTTTCTAACTCTCTATCTCTCTCCCTTCCTCTCTGTAAAAAAAAAAAAAATCAATAAAATATATTAAAAAAAGAATACACAAATCTGAGAAACTAAAGAAATGGAAAATTCAATGGTTTGGACCAGATCATCAGCTCATTCTGTAGTAACAGTCTGTAGTCCTCGCACCTCCAGTCTTGAGGACACTGGCAATTTTCCCTGACCTCCAGAAAAGAACCGGTCAGAGCTATCAGATGTTCCATAATGCATGGCGCCATGGGGAGAATGCTTTCCTAGACATAAAGAGCGTCTGCCGTTGTTGGCTGCTGGTATCCCTTACCCATACCTGTGGTAGCATCCCCCTGATAATTCTGTGGAAGAATGGACCTGCCATTGGATGTGACCTTGTGGGATTTTCAATTAAATTGTTCTCTCCTCCCAGCCAACAAGTATGTGTTTGACCCAAAATAAACCAATCGGGTTCTCTCTCTCCCTGAAACCCGAATCTTGAGCAATGTGTTACAATAATTCAAAATGGCTAGATTTCTTTCACACTGACATCCTGAAACCGTGACCTTGAAGAAACTGTCTATATGTTCTGCTGCTCAGTTTCAGCTTCCTTGCTGCTCTCCTTTTCAAGGACTAATCTCGGTCTTGTGCTTTTTTCTTTAATATCACAGCTCTGTAGCCTTCAATAAAATCCTTTTTTTATTATTTTCATATTTTTTTAATTTTATTTTTCAATTACAGTTGACATTCAATATTATTTTATATTAGTTTCAGGTGTACAGTGTAGTGGTTAGACAATTTAGAAAGTGATTCTCCCAGAATTTCAAGTACCCACCTGGCACCATATTAGTTATTATAATATTATTGACTATATTCCCGATGCTATACTTTATATCCCTGTGACTATTTTGTAACTACCAATTTGTACTTCTTAATCCATCACCTTTTTTACCCAGTTCCCAACCCCACTCCCATCTGGCAACCATCAGTTTGTTCTCTGTTTCTATGAGTCTGTTTCTGTTCTGTTTGTTCATTTATTTTGTTGGGGTTTTTGTGTGTTTTTTTGCACATATAAGTGAAATCATATGGTATTTGTCTTCCTCTGTCTGACTTATTTCACGTAGTATAATACCCTCTAGGTCTATCCATGTTGTTGCAAAAGATAAGAGTTCATTCCTTTTTATGGCCAAGAAATATTCCATTGGGTTTATGTGCTACAACTTTTTTTATCCACTAATTTATTGAGGGGCACATGGGTTGCTTCCATATCTTGGCTATTATAAATAATACTGCAATGAACATAGGGGTGCAAATATATTTTTTAATTAGTATTGTGGGTTTTCTTTGTTTGTATACCCAGAAGTGAAATAAATCCCCACCCCCTGAAGTTTTCTGGAGTTTGTTTGTTGCTTTAACCAAATTACTCCTAACTGAAACAATAGATAATGTTCTGTTATCAAATATGAAGTCTCTCAGGTCTAGGCCTGCTTGGCCAAAATGAACTTGCTGCTCCTTCTCCATCATGCAGACCGAGAGATGCCCATTAATTAACTCATGAAGTTGAGTAATAGTTTCAGACAATTGCTTTTCAGTCTCCGAAGAGCCCTCATTAAAATCCTTTATTTGCCTCCAACTCAGGCAACCTTTGCTATGGAGGTGAGGATCCTTGAAGGACATGGAGTAAAATTAATCTCCAAATTGATGTAGAGATTAATATTACTTCAGAAAAACCCTTCAGAGTGAGTCAAACTGATAACATTGTAAAATACAGCCATATTACAAAGTCCATTAAAAATGAGCTTGACCCCAAGCATATATTTCTCCACTTTCTGGACAAATAACTCCCATATGAAACTCCTCCCTCATGTTTCACCTCCTTGCTAATCTCATTTTCATCATAAATTCATATGGCCTTTCATATTTCTACCTCAATAGTTATGTTGGAAAATCTTAGATGTTCTAAGTTCTCTATACTAACTGAAACAAACAAATAAAAATGTACAATGAAATGGAAATACTGTTGACAGGCAATATTTGTAAGTACTGACTCCTATGCAGTATGACTATTTGTGATGAACATATATTTGTGTGCTCAGAGAAATACAGGTCTAATTGTTCTACATAGCATGTCAGAAAACTTCCCAAAGTTATACAGAGTGCATGGTGAACACTAATTTTCTGGCAGCCTACATTACCAAAGATCATTTCATTATTAAATCTCATTATAACTTTTCCCAGCTCCCACTCATATTTCTCCAGAATTATTTTTTCTCAGAAACATTATTTCCATCTCCCATATTTCAAGCACCTTTGTTGATCGTGAAATCAAGCCACAGACTCTTCTCCTTTCTCATTAACAAAAAAAGTTGCTTGGGGTGAACCAGGTTTGCCACATTCCCCCAATATATTATCTATGCCTTGATAATAAAAAATATACATCTGGAAGTTCCATAAATTCTTTCGGGTCATTCAGGTTCCATTTGAAATAGCTGAAGCCCAGTGGCCTTTAAAGGTGAGTGCAGACTTGACTAGTTTTCCTTGGGCAATAACAGTTACAGAGACCTGATTTAGGCAATGCAAGAGTCCTGCCCGTTAAGTCTCCTGTTACTTTAATGCATCTCAAGCATTAGTCCATTCTTGGGACTAATGTAAACCTACATTTTTATATTGAAAAATAGATTATGAAATAATCTGTTTAAAGCACTCTGCATAAAGAATGCATAGGTGTTCACCTCAGAAAAAGGAGGAGTTGCTTCATTGTTATTTGTCAAACACTGTAAAGGGTCTTAGATTTTGTTGTACTTGAAAGCTAATAAATTAGCCTGCCACAGTTTCATAAATGCTGGCACAAAGGACTCCTGAGTCAAATAGTTTTATTATTCATAGTGCACATCAAGCAGTAAGAACAATGCATTTGTAACAGTTCACCTTGTCCCCAAGTATCACATAAGTGACACTTATGGGCCCAGTGGGCTGTTACAGAAAAGGATCCCCGAGCTTAGGGAATCCACATCTTTTATAATGGGCAATAGGCATGCCTACCCTTCAGATATGCTCTGGTTGGAGCATCATCTTTATTATACTGAACTATAAAGAAACACTCAGGAGAAAATACCATATCTACCTAGCCTGTTCACTATACAAACATCTTTGCAAAGAGAGTTTAGAATAAAGGCAATTAGTGCTTCTGTATACAACACACATAGAAACACAAGGGACACAACAGAGAATTGTCTCCTCACATTATTGAACTATGTACAGTTTTCTATAAAATTTTATAGGTTGTTTTTAGATAAAGTAGGCAATAACTATTTAAGCTTAGTCCTCACAAAGAAACCCATTCCTTACTCTTCCCAATCTAGGCATCATGATCTGAGATTTAATTGTCAGGAGGATCCACCTGGCTCAGAAATCTCTCCTTAAGGATAACTTTAAAGCTTTTTATTTTTGCAAATTCAAAACATTAAATATATTCTTGTGAATGAGTGAACATACCCTATTGAATGAAATATATGTGAAATACATGATTTACTAAAAATGTAGGTATGGTTGCCATTTTTTGTGGATATAGCATGCTATTCACTGAGCTGAGTACTTTGTACACATTATATTTTATTAGATATTCATAAACATTTATTGATGTTATTATCTCCATAATTGATGTGCAAAAAAACAAGGCTCAATGAATACGTTATCCATTGTAATTAGTAAATGTCAAGACTGGGATTTGAAAAAAGGTCTGGCCAACCCCAAATTCAGGTGCCTATCTAGTATACTACACTGCCCCTCCAAATAGCTACAACCCTACTAAATGTATGTGGACAAATAGGAAAATAAATCATAAAGAGATTAATATAATGAGAGCCTATTGTCATACCATAGTTCTGCAGCTCAGCACTAAGCTTCAATTAAAGATCATCTTAATCTTATTCCTATAGTGTTAGGGCTATAATGAGATTCTACCATAAAGATTTGCCCAATCAACTGTGTTAACATATCTTATACTCCATAGAATATAAGATACTTTGAATCATTAGCCAAACTTAACAGATTTTTCTTGAATACTACAGAAATAATTGAAGTCCAGTGATAGAATTAAATTGCCTATGTTATAAGTCATGTCCTAATCATCTTTGACCTACAAATCTACATCCTTTTCTGATCTACATTGGCCCCTTGGAACTAATTAATTTTTTTCTCTAAGAGGTTATATATTAAATACAAATGTTAACATTGTATTGATAATTCAGGGTGTAGTAGGAACCAACATCACAGGGACACAATTCCTTATCAAATAATTTCATAGAAACTGGTTCCATACCTTGATTAACAGGGAGAGCGGTCATTAAATGAATTCATTACTGTAATATCAGACCACTCAAGGTCAGTGAGGACAAACACCCCTCCATATGAAAAACAAAGACTTGTTTCAAAAAACAAGACTTGTGTTTTGGTAAGACAAGAAATCTTCCATCAACATGGTTAGATGGTCTTGTTTTTCAGAAGTAAAAAAAAAGTTACATTTGAGAAAATATTTAATGGTTCAACTAGCAAAGAAAACAGCACGCCACTGTTGGAAAGTTTGAAAAGAAACTTTAATTTACATCCATGCTTACCCTTGCTTGTGGGACTGAAGTCCATCCTTCTTCTCTGTCTTGCTCCCACTTTGGGGAACAGCGATAAATAATGCCCTCCTATCTAAGACCTACAGTACTCAGAAAGGGGCCAGACATGTGATGGAAGAAGTGGTAATTTCCACAGGGAATCATTTGAGTTGTCAGAGTGAGGGATTTCAAAAGGGGGCACCTGGAATGGGAGAACCAATCTCAAGACAGGCGATCCCATTTGGGACGTAGGCGACTCCCAGGAAGGGCCACCTCCTTGCTAAGACCTTAGGCTTCAGGAGTCTTTCATTTGAGATGGAAGAGAAAATGGAGTTGGCTAGAATTATAATCTTTGTTTCTCCTACATGATGATATTCCACTTAAATTATCCTAACCCTTCAGTAACTTTTCATGTGCCTGTGAATTCTGATATTACTTTGGCCTTTCAGAAACGGAAATGACAGGGCCCTACCCCATTTTCAACCAGACTTGAATGCAGAAGGAGACCGTGCTCCTCAGGTGGCCCAGAGTCACAGTCATCAGTTAGTGATGACCCTGGATCCTACAGTCGTGTTCTGCAGGGAACAACGTATGATTGTTTCCAAGTCTAGTTAAGGTGACTTTTGCATGAGGAGCTCACTGGCCTCTAGGCTGCATCTTCAAGGCTCACACTCCAGCTTTGAAAGCGCATTGTTACTGCTATTGCTGTAATCCTTTCTGTCTCTGTTTGCTTTCAGAAGAGTTCTTGTTTCTATGAGATATTTTAATATTTTAAGGTTAACTTGTCTGTTTTTCAAAACTAGGATGAAACAATCCTATATAATAAAGAGGTAATATGCAAATTGACCATCACACCCTCACACAAGATGGCTGCTACAAGATGTCCTGCAGGAGAGGGCAGTTGGGGATGACCAGGCTGGCAGGGGAGGGCACTTGGAGGCAATTGGGTCACCAGGGGAGCAGTTAGGCATCAATCAGGCTGGCAGGGGAGTGGTTAGGGCAGGGGTCCTCAAACTTTTTAAACAAGGGGCCAGTTCACTCTCCCTCAGACCATTGGAGGGCTGGACTATAGTTTAAAAAAAAACTATGAACAAATTCCTATGCACATTGCACATATCTTATTTTGAAGTAAAAAAACAAAATGGGAACAAATACAATATTTGTATTTGCATGTGGCCCGTGGGCCGTAGTTTGAGGACCCCTGGGTTAGGGGGTGATCAGGCTGGCAGGCAGGAGCGGTTAGGAGCCAGCAGTCTTGGATTGTGAGAGGGATGTCTGACTGCCGGTTTAAACCATCAGTCGGACATCCCCTGAGGGGTCCCAGATTGGAGAGGGTGCAGGCTGGGCTGAGGGACAAACACCGCCCCCCCAGTGCACAAATGTTGTGCACCAGGCCTCTAGTTACAGATAAGAAGACAAGGAGTTAATATTTAATGTCTTTTGTTGCCTTATTTATACTTACTAATTTAATAGTCTGTTCAAACATGCATTAGTACACCAATTTGAAGCACAAAAGAAACATCAAGGCTCAGAGATATTAGATTATGTGCTCAAACTCATGTCACTGCTTAGGGCAGACCTAGGATTTAAATGAGGGCTAGTCCACACTCCACACTAGTTCCACAACTGCCTGGATGTATTTTGTAAAGCATAGATATAAAATAACCCATGAAGGTGAGTTGTCATAAATACATCCTTAGAGAATTTTTCAGAAAACAGAGACGAGCAATTTAGAACTGACTTGGGAGATAAAATTATTTCTGACAGATATACAGCTACATGAGCCTCCCTACAGATAAGGGTGTGCTTGAACTCCATAGCAAATACCTTTAACAAAAACATTCCAGATCATGGCCAGCCTTTCCCTCATGCAAAGCAATGCTTACTCAAAGAACTCCAGGGGCTTATCAGGTGACCTTAAATGTCTTAGGAGAGACAAAGTTGGCAAAATCTAGGGGGACAGAGACAGGTATGAAGAGCAGTATTGTCCACAAATCTTTTCCCCAGGCACAGAAGGTGTCACACAACCCTACAGTTAACAATGTTTAATTGCTATCTACCCGTGTTCTGGGGATCACTAACATACAACTAATTGCTCAGATGTTCACATCCACAAAGAAGTGGTGATAACCAGAAATGATGGGAAATGAGAAGAAAAGGAACAAGGTTTCTAAATCAAGCTTTAGGAAGGGTGAGAGTGGGTGAGCAGCCGGCAGTCGAGGGTGAAGCCAGGGATGAGTTGCTATTTTCTCTTGTTCCCAGCATGCAACAAGACACCATCATCTCAGGATCTTTGCTTTAATCACTGAGTACTTTCCAGGAGATATTAAGGAAAAGCAGTGGTTACCAACCAAGGCTCCACGCCAGTCTGAAAACATGTCAGGAGAATTATTTCTCCACTGTTTCCACAGAAAATTTATGGATCCCTAGTGCATAATGTTCTCGAAAACGTTGCTGAAGAGATTATGCAATGTGCATACCATGAAACGGTTCATCTGACCTTAAGACTCTAGTTTATTATGATATTTATTGAGTGGTTACTATGAGCCAGGCACTCTGCTAGGTGCTTCTTGTGCTACATAAAAATATTGAATCTTCACCAAAAATACCTCAAGAAGATTACATTCTCATTTAACAGATAAGGAAACTGAATCTCTCAGAGGTTAGGAACTGGAAAAAGAACCAGTAAGTGGTGTGACTGGGCTTGAAAACTGAGTTAGTTTGTTTCCAAAGTCAGTGCACGTTTCAGTCAACCAACACCTTCTTGCTAGGTGGGTGCTAGTTGGAGGTCCTGAGATTATCTTTAAGTTTTGTATTAAAATGCTCTAAAACACAGAAGGTAATACATGTTTCTTTGGTTGTGCAGTTTAAGCATCAGTGGCCAGATCAGAACGCATTTTCCAGAAGAACAAGGAATCTATTTCTTTATATATTGGGGTGTGTGTTTTTTTTAAATAATTCTTTATTGTTTAAAGTACTACATATGTCTCCTTTTCCCCCTATTGACCTCTCCCCGGCCACTCCCATCCTCCAGCACATGTCCTCAAGCCCCTAGTGTCTGTGTCCATTGGTTATGCTTATATGCATGCATACAAGTCCTTTGGTTGATCTCTTACTCCCCCACATCCTCTCCTGCCTTCCCTCTGAGGTTTGACAGTCTCTTCAATGCTTTTCTGTTGCTGGATCTATTGTTTTCATCAGTTTATGTTGTTCATTGTATTCCACAAAAGAGTGAGATCACGTGATATCTCTCTCTCTCCAACTGGCTTATTTCACTTAGCGTAATGTTCTCCATGTCTATCCATGCTGTTGCAAATGGCAAGAGTTCTTTCTTTTTTCTTTTTCTTTCTTTTTTTTTTTTTTTTTTTTACAGCAGAGTAGTATTCCAACAGAAGAGCAAGGAATCTTCTTAATAACAGCTTTGGGTGTGAAGCCAGCCAGGCCTGGGGCTGAACTCTGTGGTATGTATTAACTGCACCTAGAAGGCAGTGAGTTATGGGCCGAGTCTTTGCACACAGCAATCATATGTCTTTTTCCTTAAAATTCTGTCCCAACACTGATCAGGAAATTGACACTAGCCCTCTCCTCAAGGGGGGTGGCAAGGACTCCCTCAAGGGATCTTTATGACCTTTCTGCCGAGTTGCTTGGGGCTTCCCTTGATGAAGCAGCCCTCCCCCGACACCTGATCCCTCCCAGGAGTCAATGGAGTTCCTGGTCTATAGGGTCATGGTTATGGACTCAGGGGTCCCAGAATAAGTATCCTGAAATGGATGAACGTGCCTGATCTTCCATGTGTCCCCCTGAATAAAAGGCAAACACATTCACTTTATTTTTAAACAGCAAACCATTGATCTTATTACTGCAAACACTGGACTGGAGAACTTGTCTTGGTCCTGTGACCCAAGCCTCACCCTTGGGATCTATCCAAGGAAAAACTCAGATAAAACTCCAGAAGACTGCAATCAAAGTGGATGAAAAATGCAGAAAATGACTTTCCATCTATTATTATACTCTGTGGTGGGGAAAATAACACGATTTAATTTTAGAATTGGATTTTCTCTGATAACCAGGGACTAGGGATCATTTGCAAGCTGGCTTCATGAATGTACATCAAACCTAGAAATGGGGCAGCTTTAGGACTGCTCATTAATTTATATGTAAGTCTTTACTAGTAAATTCATTACTTTGACCTATTGCTTTACAGCCTTAACATTTTTAGGAATAATATCTGGAAAAATGTTTAAGTGTCATATTATGGGTGAATATTATACAAAATGCCATTGCTCAAAGTTTAAAATAACAACAGCTAACATTTATTTAGCATTTACTACATGCCAAACACTGCTCCACAGACTTCAAAGAGAACAACTCATTTATTTCAGCCAGAAACCATGAGATCCATATTGCAATTATTCTCATGTTATATAGCTTAGGATAGTGGTCTGCAAACTGAGGCTTGCAAGCCACATGCGGCTCTTTGGCCCCTTGAATGTGGCTCTTCCACAAAATACCGACTTCTGCGCATGGGCCACGAAGTTTCAATCGCACTGTACATGCACGCCCGCACGTGGTATTTTGTGGAAGAGCCATACTCAAGGGGCCAAACAGTAGCATGTGGCTCTCGAGCCGCAGTTTGCCAACCACTGACTTAGGAAACTGAGGCACAGAGAGGTCAAGTACATTGCCCAAGGACGTGCCCACTTGGAATTCGGAGCCTGGCATCCAAGCCTGAAGAGTTATTATTCTTAGCATTACATAACTCAGGTCTTCATTTTTCAGACCCTTGAACATTAAACCATGATTAATTTCACTTCTGCTAGCATGCCACAACATGTGATGATGCCCAAGTATGTATCAGAAATGAGAAATACAGACTAAGTAAGTTCATTTGTTCATTCATTTGTTCTGTAAGGCCATTCACATTGATTTACCCATTCTCTACTAAGGGTGGGCAGTTCTGTGCCAGGTACGAGAGACAAAGATGAGTGAAACACAGTTTTGGTTTTGAGAACCCCAGCCAAGTGGCGGAGCTCTAAGAAGCCTGAATTTTCTAACCAATTGTCTCATTCCTCTGGCCCTCTTCTTGCACCTTCCTGCCCCCCACTCCCCCACTTTAACATCACTCCAGCCATTTAATATTGTATCAATGCTGGGAAAATATAAACTCACTAGAAAACACACCCAATTGCTATTATACTAGCAACTTTAATGCAAATTCTCATCCAAACACATTTACATGCCAGGCTCATTGGTACTGGATTTGTACTGCGTGTTCTGTTCACAGGACCTTGCAAGAGAGGCATCATTCACCACCTTTTTTTCAGAGAAGGGAACTCAGCGAAGCTCAGGAAGGTGGGGTGGCTTCCCAGGCCCCAGAAAACACTGAGCCAGGAGCTATCTGACTCCAAAATCCAAACTCCTCCCACCAGGCTGACATGCCTCCTTTTTTTGTTTGTTTTTAAATATATTTTTATAGATTTCAGAGAGGAAGGGAAAGGGAGAGATAGGAACATCAATGATGAGAGCGAGTCATTGATCTGCTGGCTTCTGCACGCCCCACACTGGGGATTGAGTCCTCAACCCGGGCATGTGCCCTGACCAGGAATCGAACCACGACCTCCTGATTTAAGGCCTATCTCCTCTTTATACAAGCTCTATGTATTCAATCTTTTCTCCTGAATATGGTTTTGGCTTTGAATTTTGCTCCCTTTCCTTCCTTGGTAAGACTGGGCAAATCCTGCAGTACAGTAAGTGCATCACTTTGGACTCAACTGACCTGCAAGGGAACTGGAAAGTTTCCTTTGCCGGCCTCCTTGCTGAGGCTGGAGCCAGCCGGAAGCAGCCAGATCCTCTCCTCTCATCGGAGGCCCGCCCTGGCCCCCTTAGACAGTCCCAGAGCCAAGAGCATTTCCCAAGCAGCAGGCGGCCTCAGCCAACACTGGAGTCTGTGTTAGGAGCATGTGTTTCTGTGTGTAAAAGGGGGGACACTCTTTGGTCTCCCCAGCCTGAGGTTTGCTCCCATATCTCCCCAACTCTTGGACCCAGGACCCCCCGCACAGCCCAGGCCGGCTCCTCTAGCCTCCTCTCCTCCTTGTTCCGAGGACAGACTTATGACCCCCTGCCTTCTCCTTGAGGAAGCCGGGCCGGGAAGGCGGAGTGAGGCCAACCCGCTTCCCCTCGCCCACACCCACTTCCCCTCTCAGATACAGTCATGGAGTCTGGTTTTCCTTTTTTGGCTGCTAACTACATAGTCCCATGTCATTTCCTATTTCAACGGCTTTTATCCAATCCTGGAATGCACTCAGAACATTTAACTTCCCACTTAAATATGAAAGGATTGGGCTGTAATCCTTTTTGGACTGAAATTCTGTCTTTCAGTCACAGTCTTCACAGCATTTCGCCCAATAATAAAGTGGAAAGCATCGGAGTCCAGCTCTGGACATCCGAAATGAATGGCTGCCTCTGTGAAGGAGAATGGAGAGGCCACTCGCTGCAAGAAGAGGGAGCAATAAGCTTTTTGTGTGTGTGTTTTTAACACCTTATCTTGAGCTTGAATCCCGAACACTGAATTCTGCTTTCATCGTGACCTGAGTCGCCCCCTGCAGGAGTCTCAGACAGGCACTCATGGGCCATTTGTCTCTGTGACTTTGTGCTCTTCCACACACCACACACACACTGAGTGAAGGAGTACATTCAATAATGAGTCCCGAGATTTCTTAAGTGCATGGTGGGAAGGTACTTTAAATACATTATCTCAATAAACCCTCCGAATGACATAAAGATACCCATATTAAAAATGAATCATCTGCAAATGAGCAAGGTCATTGAACTGGCCAATGTGACAAACGCATGTATCCAGAGTAAAAGTCTCAGACTGGGGGTGTACCGGTTAATAATGCAGATTTTGTCATCCAAGAAAACACGATAATTTCAAGAGAAACATCAAAAGTGCTTTATTCAAAGTAATGTCCATCGCTAGCTACACATTTCCCTCATCTTTCAGGTAATTTGTGGATTCGTCCCAATAGAACTTTTCTTGTTTTGAGGCAAACCACTCAGAGACCCAATTTTCCATTTCTTTGTACGTTTTGAAGTGCTGCTCAGAAAGTGCGTGTGCCATCGGATTTGGCCTTGCAGTCGATGTTGATGGTTGACCTGGATCAACCAACGATTTTGTGCATTTGGGATTCTCTAAATAAATCCACTTTTCATCACCAGTCACAAATCAATGCAAAAAAAACTTTCCTGCCTTTGAAGCAACATTTTACTGATGACGTTTCGGTTTTCCATTTGTCTTTCGTTCAGTTGATGTGGCACCCATTTTCCTTCCTTTAAAATCTTTCCCATTGCTTGTAAACAATCGGAAATTGTTTGCTGAGCAACGTTTAATCTTTCTGCAAGTTGTTTTTGAGTTTGACACGCATCTTCATCCAATAGTGCTTGTAATTGTTGGTCTTCAAACTTTTATGGTTGACCTGGACATTCTTTGTCATTCACATTGAAATCATCACTTTTAAAGCATTTAAACCAGCATTCACAAGTTTTTTTGAGATGGAGCATGTTCACCATAAGCTTCCTGAAGTACACAATAACTTTCAGCAGCACTTTTCTTCAAAATAATGAGTTAAAACCTCCAGAAAATGCTCTTTTTTGGCATGAAATTTGATATTTTTAAATGTAAAAATATCTATGATGTTACACCTTCAGAAAATTTGACATATAAAGTTTTGAAGCTTGTTGTCAATACAACAAAATAGCATACATATCAAATCGCATATATATCAACATATGTGTAACTCCATCTATTGAAAAAAATCTGCATTATTAACTGGTACACCTATACATAAACCTGTGCTCTTGACCACTTTCACTTCTGGTCAACCTGCACATAGAAGGGGAAGGTTTAGGGCTCAAACCAGGTCTGATTCCCAATTCAGTGCCTCCTGATGGAAGACGCTGTGACTAATTTTAAAACCGACTTTAAGCTGAGATAGTTCATTGGGTGGATGACTAAATTGTGAATTTCTTTAGAGTATTCATCATCTCAACAACTCCTAGTATATTGTCTGAAACTACAATGAGCACATAAATGCAGGGTGTGTGTGTGTGTGAATGAGTGAGTGAATGAATGAGTACATATTTTTAGAAGTATTCACATTTCAATCCCAATACCTTTAGGCGGGTTTTCATTAAGTGGGCCCCTTGGTTGCCCATATCAAATTCACCTCACATACTTGTTAAGATCAATTCCTCCACACATTGCAGACCTCTTGAATCCCATTCTCTGAACTGAATGACAGAGGCCTGCATTTTAAGGTAGTGGGGACTCCGACGCATATCAAGTTTGTGACCTAAGCTGTGGAGCAAACCGCCTTAGCAAACCAAGTTCCTCTGGGAGTAAGCCTGGGCCCCACACCCTGGGAGGGTCTTCTAAAGGGCAAAGGAGAGCAAAGAGAGGGGCTTGTACGTCAGCATCTACCTAGTGCCCAATGGGGTCATCAGGTTGGAAACTGAATTGCCTGATATCTTTTAAAAATCTTTTTCATCCCTAATTGGTATTTGATTTTTAATTTAAGTGTAATTTTATGAAAAGAATATAGTATATATATATAATTTAAAAAGTCAAATTTGTGTTAATAGGCTTGTTAAAAACTCTCTGCTTCTTTCCTTAGTTTTCTTCTCCCCAAAAGGAATCTCCTTTTAACTTTGTAAATTATTTCTTTAAAAAGTTGTCTTCATTTTTTTGAACCTAATGTATTTACTTAGTTAAGACTTTACTAGTCCCATTTTAATAAATGAGAATTTTAGCTCCTTTATACTCATTCCTTTCCCCTCTTTCATATGGCTATAGTATAGTATTTCCACTATAAGATAAGATGAATATTGTTCAATGCTCAACTGAATTGTAGACTACCGTTACATGTCTTTTCTTGCATAGCTCTTTGTTTCTCCTGGGTTTAACAACTCCCTTACTGCCCGGCCAGCATGGCTCGGTGGTTGAGCGTCTACCTATGAACCAGGAGGTCACAGTTTCATTACCGGTCAGGGCACATGCCCAGGTTGCAGGCTCGATCCCCAGTGTGGGACATGCAAGAGGCAGCCAATCAATGATTCTCTCTCCTCATTGATGTTTCTATCTCTTTCTCCCTCTCCTCTCCTCTCTGAAATCAATAAAAATATATATTTTTTAAATTCCCTTATTTAAAAAATATATATATTTGTTTTATTTCAAATCTCTAGTTCAATCCCCTACCTTTCAAAATCCTTAAAATATGTCCCTTAATCAATTTTGCACATGATGAAATTCATAAGATAATTTATTATTTTATTTTATTTTTAAAAAAATATATTTTATTGATTTTTTTTACAGAGAGGAAGGGAGAGAGATAGAGAGTTAGAAACATCGATGAGAGAGAAACATCAATCAGCTGCCTCCTGCACATCTCCCACTGGGGATGTGCCTGCAACCCAGGTACATGCCCTTGACCAGAATTGAACCTGGGACCTTTCAGTCCGCAGGCCGACGCTCTAGCCACTGAGCCAAACCAGTTTCGGCTATTTTATTTTTAATGTAGGTAATCCTACTTGAATTATCCATCCATCTGCTCCAATCTACATACATTGCTCTTTAAACTTTTAACTGCCGTTATCTGAGGACCTCCCTTTGCAAATCGTCTTTCCTTCTGACCTGTACTGAATCTTAGTTCTGTTCTCTTTTCCTTCTTGATTTGCTCTTGTTTTATTGGAAAGCATCCTCCAGTAACTGAGAAAAAGTCTATCGGAGTGAAAATGTTTGAGGCTTTGCATGTCTGGAAGTGCCTTTATTCTCCCATCACATTTGATATGTGGTCTTCATGAGCAGACATTTGTAGTCTGAAGATCAGTTATTCCACAGTTTTGAAGGTGCATTGTCGTCTACCTTTCAACAAGGCCGCTGGGAAGTCATAGCATTCTGATACCCAAATAATTTTAAGTGTGAGTCTTTTATTTTCTATTCTTTGGAAATTTTTAGATGCTTGTTTTTGTTTCAAATATGGCTTGGGATGGGTACTTACTGTGCCCTTTCAATCGGTAGACATTTGCCCTTTGGTTTTGTTTCCCTTCTTTGGTCATTTTCTAGTTCATGTTTTTTGCCCTTTTATTTTTATAAATTTTATGCGATTTATTCACTTACCTCCTTAGTCTTTTTTTTTCTTTTTGTCCATCTATTTGTTTTACTTCTGGATAACATTATTATCCATGTACTTTAGTGTTGTTTTTTCATTTAAGCTCTTATATTTGTGAATTCCCAAGAGCTCCATATTATTCTCAGATTCTTTTAAAGCACTCTGTTCCAGATTGCAGATATAATTATCTAATTTTCTCAAAGATAGGCTATTTTGCTTTCCCTTATTTTTCTTGTTGTATTGGGAGATTTTTAAGAGAAGGAATTAGAAATATCTTCACTCCAAAATTTTGAAAACAATCTCTTTTAATTCTAGGTGCATAAGAAATAATAAAAAAAGTTACATTTCCACATGACTATTTCTCACATCTATGATTACATGGAGCTCTACACATGCCCTATGAGGAAAAGAACCCGTTCTATTATTACTAGAGAATGCTAAAGTGATTGGACTGGAACGGGTCTGACTGCACACAACTGGTGCCCTGAATCCAAATTTAAGACATTTTATCTTAATGATAAAAGTGGTTCCCCCAAATTATTCATTATTATATTGACCTCAAAAGATTAGCAAAATCGTGGGCTTCATATCAGATCCACCAAATCACGAATCCCTTAGTGTGAAACCCCAAAATCTGTATTTTTTTAGACGTTTCCCAGATGACTACAAGGCCAAGCTGGCAAAGCACTGCAAGAATATACTGTTGTGCTCTTTACCCTACTCAGGTGATGGTGACTAAACGTTTTCATCTGTTTCTCACCACAGTACTCCCTCAAGACGAGCTCGTTTGCAATTTGGAACAGAGGGAAGGATTGCAGCTATGTCAAAGCTCTATTGCATCATTTTGTTGTTGGATGTGCCCATAAAACTGCACCAGTCTCCTTTGCCTTATATTCTACTTGTCATAGGCCAAGGATAAAGGGCTTTATGTGATACAACCACATTTTATTTTTCTTGTCTTAGCCTTGTCTGATGCCACTATTTTCCTTTTTTTTTTTCCCATAAGGCTCCTCCCAACACAAATGAAACATCTATTCTCTACTCCAGCACAGTGCTCTTCCTGCTGTCGCCCCACCATCACACATGTTATCATCTCTCTTTATCTTTCCACACGTTGCAACAATAAATGGTACTATTACTCCCCCCCCCCCACCACCACCACCTCCATTGCCTGTGGTGTATCTTTAAAAAAACAACAACACACAGAATAATATGTGGGATCGATCAGGGTAAGAAGCTCCAATGTGACACACAATATTATCACAAGTACCCCCACTTTCTGCTTGTTCAATCCCTTCACCCCACACACAAAATCCCCAGCTATGTTTACATAATTCAAGTATGACACTCGCCAAGAATGTCTCTGCCTCCTTTATTTTTATCACAGTCACTTGGAGTCACCGCCTTAGAACAAACACGCTCCAAATTCATATTTGTTAAGGGAGACTAACACCAATGCAATTGAAGAACACCCATCTTATTCCCTCAGCCTCGCAACTGCTGGAAAAATAAAGACATTATAGTTATTAGTCTGATCTTGAACTTCCATTATAAATAAAATGTGACAGCAGATTTAATTGTTGAGAATCAGATCTTTAGTTACATAGAACAATACTCTATCAGGAATTTGCTGCAGGCGGGGGGTGGGGGTGGGGGTGAGTGCTTTTATGGAAGAGATCTGTTCTGCCTTTCCTCTCATTACAGAGAGAGACGAGTGTGCCTGTAACCTAACGTTAGCCCCTCATTTACTCACCGGGCAAAATTCCAAGGATGTGGAGTGAAAGTTGTCATCATATGATACACAACTGAATTACATGTTCCTTTGCCACACATAAAAGGGGGCAGAGGTGAAAAATAGGCTGGGCTTAGAAGTAAAACAGGGACACTGTCATGTTGAGAGGAGTTTGGATTAGAATAGGTCAGCATGAAATACACATTCAGTGACCGACTTAGAGTCAATGAAAAGACCAGATAGTATTCGTAAAGCCATGGCCTCTCAGAAGCATCCTCAGGAAATTGCCCGGAGCATCTACATGTGAATAATTGTTTATTCCCAGAAATGCAGGCCAGTCCTTTATACACATACTCAGCTAAGCACTGCACACAGGCCTGGGGAGAAGCCAAAACAAAACATACCGTTCTCTTTGCAAGTCACAATCCAAGGCTAAGAAGTTCCAGGAGCAGGTATAGAAGTTCTTGCCCTGAGATAGTGGCCTTAGGAGGATGTGGACCTATAACATGGAAGTCAGATACGGAAATACCCCAGGGACCCGGAGGAGTAACAGAGACGGCCTGAAAATGCCTTCACGTCCAAGCTGCCCAGGAATGGAGGGCTCATCGCTCTAGAAGGCATCAGACTGCCAAGGGATGAGCCAACCTTTGGGCCACAAGCTTGAGTAAAGGGATAAAGTATTCTTAGGAGGTGAGCACAAGACTCAGCTTGTCCGCTTGGTCTCACCGTATTTGGTACTCGTGTAATTAATAAAATCTAACTCACTTCTGTAAAATTATTAAAACGTAATTCAGCACAGGGCAGGTGTGAATTCTGGACGATGTGCGGAATTGATACGCACCAGGACCCAGAAGTCACATGGGACTTGGAGTGAGGGCTAATATTAAGGACCCCAACAAGGGCTTATGGGATCCAACCACTATATTAAGCATCTGCATATCCAACCCCAAAATAATAATACCTTATATCTGTATAGCATGTTATTACTATCCCACTTAATCCTAACTTCCATGTAGTTTGGGCAGGGATTGTTCCATTTTTCAGATGTGAGTGTTGAGGCCCAAGAAAGCTAAAGTTTTCTGACTTCAAAAACAAACTGTGTGTGTGTGTTGTTGTTTTCCCTATCAACAAGTAGAACTTAATTTGAACCAATTTTAGTTTTTTCATGCCTTCTCTCACCTCTCTACCCCACATCCCTTCAAATGATCATGCTTCACATGACAATTTAACTGCTTAACAATTTCAATATGTAAAGTGGGAGGAGACCATCCAGTCACTTGAATACCAGCACCACGAACACTGCATTAGAGCCGCCTGCAAAAAATGGCCAGCTTGTGGACTGGCTGAGGCCTTCCCTCTTACCACGTGCCAGTGTTAAATTCCATGAGAGGTGACATCCTGCAAAATGCAGAGCTTTTCAAAGTTCCCCTACCATGGGCTCCAACCCCACACTCTGACTACATTATACAAAAAGCAAACACAGGGGCACGGAGCCGACCTCCTTGAGTGTGAAGTCCCCACTGTAAACATCTCCTGCGGAAAGTGGCCTTTGGGTGCCCTGCCTGAAATAACGGGGGTTGGATGCATGCGCTGGCCCTTTCTGGCACCCCAGAAACCAGAGACTTTCCTCCCCCAGCGATCTCGTGTGCAGCGCTGAGAACATGAATCTTGGATGCCGTTTCAGAAGGAACCACGAGCCATTTATTCTTAGTCTAAAATTGGCAGCCTTGGCGTTTTGGGGAATTTTTAATAGGACTAGCAGAGGAACTAACATTCGGGATTATTTTCTCAGTGTGGGGTTAGATGTGTAATGCATATGTTTGCCCTGAGGACCCGAAACCACATACTATAAAACTTGGTTAAAATGCCTTTCTCCTCAACTATTAACATTTTCCTGTGCATACTGTTCATTTGTAAGAGTCCCAGCCAAAGGTTTATAAAACTCTGTTCCCCCACGGGACCATTATTTTTTTGTGCTAATTAATGAACGAAACCAATATCTCAGATATGAAATTCCAAGCTCCAGTTACTCGGTTTGGCTGAAAATCTGTTTTTCTAATTATTGACTACTTTCTGCTACTTTGAGTCCACCACCTAAGTTCTTGGGCCACGCGCGCGCGTTGCTGGGAGCTGGGGAGGTCTCCAATGGCAACGCAGTTCCACACTGAATGGGCGAGTGGGAAGAAGGGGTGGCAGCTGGCGGGTCACTGAGGATTTGGGAGGAAGTTAGAGGAAGAAACAGAGGAGATTTGCAGGGCAGATTTAAAAAGAAAAAAAGACTAAGGCCTTTTGACAAAATTTCACTGAGGTGTAATCCTCTAAGATGACTAAGCACATATACATTGAAAGGCAAAATAGTCTTCCAAAGGTGTATGTATGTCAAGGGGATAATGAGTTAGTCTCCTGTGGGGGGGGAGTGGGGGGGGAATCTGTATTTTTACTGTTTTCTTCTGCACTTGGTCATTTGGTTCGGTTTTACATCTGAGTTTCTGGAGCCGACTAACTTTGTTTCTAATTTGATAGGAATTTGGGAAGATGGTTTTCTGATTACTCCAAGTATTTAGAATTTACATTGAACATTTGAGCGTTTACATTTGGGGACACACACACACACACACACACACACACACACACACACACATTCGGGAGAGTTTTTGAAATCTGCCCAAGATGTGATTCAGTAATGTGTCTACAGGATTGGGAGATTTGACACAGCACAAGGAGCAGTGATTTGTAATAAATAAAACTGTAGCATGTTTTTACCCCACCGCGCTGAGACAATTCAATGCATCACTGAGCTATCACCTAAAAATCCAAAAAAATAAATACATAGTTATATGTCAAAACATGAGTCACTATAAAACAAATAAGCATGGGAAATATATGTATATCTCCAATATTATTATAGGTATATATTGTATATGTTTATTAGTAATGTGTCATATATAAAAAAAACTATATATATATATATATATATATATATATATATATATATCCTGTATTTCTTTTCTGATTATAATGGCTTCTATAAGGGGAAGAGGGAAGGGAAGGCATTATTGTTTCTTGAGCATAAACTATGCTGCAGGCACTGGGTAGTGTGTTCAATATATGCTGTCTCATTGTAACTTTACTTATTTGTTTGCTTGTTTATTATTGTTATTTGCATTGTAACTTTATAATAACCAAAGAAGTAAAAATATTTATCCCCAGGTAACAGATGATAATACTTAGGGTCAACCTCCTAGTACATGGTGGAGTTAGAACTTGAACTCAGCTCTGACTAGAGCAGCAATTTTCAACTTTTTTCATCTTATGGCACACAAATTCTGCACCACACTAAAAAATATGTTTTGTGCCAATCTGACCAAAAAAAAATAGCTATAATTTTAATTCATTCACACCGAATGGCTATTGTGTTTGGCTATTGTCATTTTTCTATTTGATACCCTAAGAGAAAAGAGGTCAGCTCCCCTGATTAAACAGTCAGGTATTGCATGTTTTAGGAATTCTTGTGGCTCACCAATTGAAAATCTTTGGTAGAGAGGAAAACCCAGGCTCTTTCTCCTAAAACTTGTGTGTGTGTGTGTGTGTGTGTGTGGTGTTTTTTTTAAATAGTTGCACAGCATACCTCTGCATGCAGTTTGTTCTTAAAATTAAACTTCTACTTTTATTTTTTATTATGAATGTTGATTACTGACTCCCCAAAACCAGTCTCTGAGTGTATACAAAAGCATTATTTCCATAAGGTGCTTTTACAGCAGTCAATGGGCGAGGCCATTCCTTCGTAGCAGCAGCTATAAGTCAAGGCTCAAAAATTAAACAGGACTTCCTGGGGCTGTGAGGGGCAGTAAGAAGGAAGGGAGGACAGGACTGACACGGTCTGCACAAGCACAGTCAGGGACCAAAGCCATGGAATTGTTTTGCTAAGGGTGTTTTTTCCTCTGGAATCCATCTCCCTTGTCAATGTTTGGAGCCCTCCTTGGCACACAGTAACTCACCATGTGTCAGGCGTAGACTTCCTAAGTTCACAACAGAACTCAGCCACAACCAGGTCTCCAATAATCTGAGAGCGGCATGATTCGCTATAACAACTCACAGTGAGTTAAAGGTAAACTCCTCTGTCTCACTCTCAGATGATTTACCTAGCTTTCCATAGAATTATGAGTGCTTTCGTCAGGAAAAGTAACACAGGTGGCAGCCATGGCAGAAATGATCACCCTGTGTGCATTCCAAGCATTTCCCACATTTTCATCATCCTTGCCCCACTGGTAGAGTGGACAGATTGTGGTACACTCTTTCAAACCCATCCAGCTCCCATCCCCATTGAAACATGATCCAGATCTTCTCCCCATACCCTATTAAAAGCATTTCAGTGGTCTTTAGTCTATTCATTGTGTTTTGTAACCATTATCACTCTACAGATTTTTTTAAAAGCCTATATCACAATCATACACTTTTTTGAAGAGCAGATAACCTGTCATAATTAGAAATAGAAAAATATTAAAATAAAAGCCCACATTATTCAGTCCTTGATAAATAGTGCTCCCCATTGAAGGCTTTAGGCCAAGGTCTGTTCTGTTTGTTAAAGACGGAGGTCAAGCCAGGGTTTCACTGATGCTGAGGACACCCTAGTAACAAACTGAGATTTTCCCCTTTCTCATGAAGCACCAAAGGGATTGAAGGTAAACATTTTTATTTTCCAAACATGTGGCTGAATAACAGTATTATTCAAGGTCAAGGTCACTTAAAACCCACTGATGGTATTCAGTGTCCACTTGGGGAGACTTGATGTTAAGTATTCCCTCCACTACTTAGGCCAGGTCTTCCTTTGGCCAGGATACCTACAACTTCGTAATTTTCTTTAATTCTCTTCTTGTTTGATTCTTCACAATGACACCATTCCAGCCATAGCAAATGCCACATGGAGAACAACTAAGGAGCCCAGTAGACAATAAGAACCAAGGCCCCTGACTTACGGGCCCAGTCAAGTTATCTTCTTAGCATCGCCAGCCATTCCAGCCATAGTCCCAGTCATCATGCAGCAGTGACAGCTGACCAGCTATGCTATATACAAACTACTGACCCACACAACTGTAAGAACAATAAAAGAGATATTGATTTATTTTTGGCACTATTATTTTTGGGTGATTTGTATCACAAAAGTAGATAACAGAAAGACAGTGTTATAGAGTGATCATTGGTCCTGGTTTGCCAAAACAGCCCAGGACACACCTGTTGTCATACCCTCAACATGAATAGTGTTGGTTTCACCCTTTTAAGTGTTTCCGTTTGGGTAGTAATTATATGTTCACCCTCCTAATACGCCATGTTCTGTACTTGAACTCTGATCTTGCCAAGTTCTTTTGTCTTATATTATCTTAAACTCTTCATAATGGGAGGAAGAGACAGGGAGCTGAATGTTGTTTGTGGCTGAGCATACACGTCACTCTCAGGAAGCATTCAGAATTTGTTAAGTGTACGTGCAAGACGGGAGATCATTAATGGTAGATTTAAAGATAAATTCCCAACTGGTGACACTAAGAAGGCAACATAGCACAATTCTGTTTACATTCTGACATCTGGTAACAGAAACAGGCATTAGAAGGAGAAGTCAGGCAGCGATGTTTCTATATTTTCAAGACTAAAGGACAAATTAAGTATTCAAAGATGATGGACAATGTTTGTTTGTATTTAATAATAGCTATTGCTTCTTCAATGAATCTACATAGCCAGCACAACTACATACATCATTTCATTCAATCTATACAACAACCCTATGAGGTAGGTACTATCATCATTCCCATTTCACAGATGAGGAAACTGAGGCTTAGAGAGGTTAAGTTATATGCACTACCATTCAAAGCTGATAAATAGAAGAGCCAGCATGTACTCCAATTCCAGAGCCTGTTCACTTAGTCTGTAGCAAGTAATGCCTCCCTATTAAAATGTAACACAGAAAAAAATGAATTTGTAAGCATCTCAAAGATCATAGGGTACTAGATAACATATTTATTATTTTGTGAAGAAAATTAATCCATAGTTCTGATTAATTTATTCTCATTGGATGAATCCTTTTCTCTCATATTATGCTCGGACAAGTTTTGCATGTACAGCAAAATCGAAGATTATTAGGTAGCTTGTCTACGGTCATGGCAATTTTGAGATGCTTGATACTTTACCAATAATTTGGAAACATTTTGCTTAGCTTAGATATGAATGACAGCTGCAAATTACACTGTTGAGAATGAATTTTATCCCTAAAAGGGCACGGCTCTCTAGGGGTTTGTTCTTGGCCTGACACCTTTCCCATTTGTTTCACTAGTAACTTAAGTGATAGAACGCACTCCTTATGTTTCATGCGATACTGAAAATGATACAGAAATCATATCTGAATCTTAAAATGACAAAGATAGAATAATGACTATATGACAAAGGCTCAGGCATAGAATTTTTGAAATAACTATATTTGCACATACCTGAATTGTTTTTTCAAGTATAGCCCACCTGAGAAGAAAGAGTTATGTCTGCAATTGCTGGGAAAATATTTTCGAGTAACTCACCGAAAGAGCTAAGCCTCAATATATTTTCTCATTAGAAGGAGGAAGCCCTCCTTGAACTCAAATCTGGACTTCACTGTTCCCCAGAAGAAACCCAGCACGCATCTCCTTTCATTGCTATATCATGGGGCAGCACTCCCCTTTGGCCAAAACAAAAAACAACAACCAAAGGAGAACACGGAGCATGCGCATTAGAGCAGGGGTGGGGAACACCCGGCCCGCAGGCCAGTGCTGGCCTGGCCCTGCCAAAGCATTAGGGGTGAGTTAATGAAATGTTTGCCCAAACACAGAAAGCTAATTTTTAAGTTGGTAATTTTGTATGGCCTATGAATGATGTTCTAAATATCCAAAAGGCTCTTGGCAGAGATAAGGTTCCCCACCCCTACATTAGAGAGAAACAAGTAACTCCGGGCTTCGCAGACAAAAAAGAAGCCAGACGTTTTGCAGAGTGATGTAGTTGAGTAATAGCCAATATCAAAATAGACTTCTATGGCCACACACAATCCTAAGTGCTTGAAATATTCTAATTCATTGAATCACCTTAACAACACTGGTGTTAGACGATTTCTATCTCCATTTTGCAGAAAAGTTAACTGAGTTGTCCAAAATCACAGAGCCAAGATTTAGCCCTACAGACAGTCTGTCCTTATAATCACATTATGCTGCTTGTCAGGAAAAAAAAGTCTCTATTTTAAGTGAAATTTGGACAAACTATGAAAGCCCAATGGGTACAAGCAGAGAACATGAACCACATAAAGCACATAGAAGGCAGCAGGTCCTCAATGAGGAAGAGAGAGAAGAAGAAAGAATGGATGAGAATGAATAAAGCTGTCCTCTTCCCTTGTTATAAGAGCTGTGAAAAAAATTCCCAGTTCAGGGGTGGAGTAAGGGGAGAAGGGATAGAGAAGAAGGAAGGGAGGGAGGGACGGAGATAGATATTAGCAATAAATGTCAGGACCTCAGAGAACAGAATTTACAAGGCACCATGTAGAATTATGTCTCGATAAGCCATATTTTGTGTCATCCATACTTCTGTGACTCTCAACACATCCTTTTGTTTTCTGAATAAAATACTGATTTATAATGCCATTATTTCAGATGACAGATATTTAGATTGGGCAGACCCATATGAGGGTTGGTAGTCAAAACTAGAGAGCTTAAGTGTTCAGCAGCACTCATTAGGGAACGTGGCCTGTATAAGAGACTATTCTCTCTCTCTCTCTCTTTCTCTCTTTTTCTCCCTCTCTCCCTCTCTCCCTCTCTCCCTCTCTCCCTCTCTCCCTCTCCCTTCTTTCTCTCCTTGTGCTGTATTTCAGAAAATGACTTAGAAACAGCTCCATGTCACAATAGCTAAAGCTTATTATAAGCCAACAACCAAAGACTGGGGGATGGCAGGAAGATGATCACTTTACTCACTGTAGGGATAGATGTGATCATTAAATTGTAAAAAACTCAGAGGTGCCAGGAGAGAACTATCGAAATCATAAACAATGATTAAAACGGAGCCTCAAAAGAAGCAAAAAGAATCAAGCTTTCTAAACAGAACAGAACGCTACAGAGAAACAGTCTTCAAATGTGAGAGCAAACATTAGGCATAAGCGGGTGACATTCAACTTTGGGTGAATTCCTGATCCAGGTTTTTTAAAGCTTCAAAACGCAGTCCGAAAAACGGGTAACAGAATCTCCAACTCAGTGGCTTTTTATTCTTCATCTTTTGAAGTAAAGCATCCAGAGTTCCGGGGTGATTTTGAGGCAGGCTTTCTCCGAGCCTGGGACTCGGTTCGCTGGGCATGTTGGAGCCCTGTAAAAGCTGACCAGGATCGGACCTAACTGCTAAGGAGTCACAGCAATGTTGGCAGGCGCTCTGACTGCGGGGCTGCGGCTCCGTCGCCCCACGGGCCATTATCAGACCCCAGCACAGTGCCAAGGGCGGTTTTGTGTGGGGTTTTTTTCCCTGCTGTCGGTGGCGCGGAGTCCTGTGTTCTATAAATGTAAACTAGGCTTAATTAGGACTTTTATTTAGAAGAGAAAAAGTGGTTCTTCAGGGAAAAGATTTCTAAGGACCTCCTTCAATACTGTTACAGCAAAAACACAGAACAGGCCATATGAACCCCGCTTGGGAAATTTAAATAAGGAGCTTTAGAAACATAACGTGATTTGGCAAGAGCGTGATTTGAATGCGGTTGTGAGGTCCCACTAGCAACATATGCTTTTACTAAGCTGCGCTATTCCTTTCTTTCACAGTCTGGGCTTTTAGAACCTAACATTTTTCTCCGATTATCATTCTGAACCCTAACCAGAGTAGTTAACTCTGAATAAAACGATCCTATTATGAAATTAGAGTTCATCCTGAGGAAGGGGGTGGGGGGAAAGAGTTGTTTCAATGTGACCCCTTCCTCTTCTCCCCACCCCCTCCAAATACACTCACAAAAACTACAGCAGTGGGGCGGGGAGGGGAGAGAACCGGGGGGAAGTCTGCTTATGATTATGAGTTGAACTTTGAACCGTCCCTATTGTTCCTGCCAAGGATTCTTGAATGCGAGGGTAAAAGGATATACATAAAGTTAGATCTGCTAAGGTATTTTAAGAGTCTACTGTAACTGCACCAACCTTCCTCCCCTCTTGCTCCATTGTTAAAGCTAATACGCCTTTCTAACAAAAATGCTTTCAAGATGTAACCATATTTTGAAATGAGTATCATAATACATCCTTTGCAAGCCTGGAATCTGGAAACAAAGAACTGGCTTTAATCTGTTTTTCTTCCTACCTGATGTGCAGGGCGACAATGGGGCTGGAGATGGTTTAGACACGTCCCCAGCCTCAGTCTCGTTTGCTTTGCTCGCCTCTTTCTTCATCATGTGGGCCCTGACAACCTTTGTTTCTGAAGCTCCATAAATTAAACAGGGTTAAGACGATCAGCTCTCGTCCTAGCTCCCAAACAAGCCAGGACAAGAAGGGATCCTGCAGCTGACAGACAGACTTCCAGCATTTCTGCTAAACCGGTAGGGTGGTAAACTCTCCACGAAACACCGAGAGAGAGGGTACATCCCTGGCTTTCTTTCCTCCCCCCCCCCCCCATTTACATAGCTACAGGGATATTTCAAATTATGCAAAAAAAGAAAAAAAGAAAAATAAGCAGCATGTATAGCCTTCTTCGTTGTCGCTCCCCACTGTGTGTTTCACAAATGCTTCTGGTCTGGAAGTATCACCTCCCATGAAAGGGGTACCTGCATGAGCCCAGCATGACAAGCCCTGACTGCAATGGAGTGCTTTTGCTGATGGAAATGGTTTGCAAACATGGACTAACGGGTCTTTCCCCAGGGAGGTCAGCAAAAATAATGTGTGATTTCTTTGCATAGGAGCGACAACCCCAGGAGAAGGGTGGTAGGTCTCCATTTGCAAAATGATCCATCAATATCGCTATCTGATTAGAAAGGGTGATCAGTGATGACTCAAGTGCAGGAGGGATCTAAAAACTCCCAGCGAAGGCATCAGCCAATAGAAGGCAGGTAATAGATTTCAGTTGAATCTGTATCTCACATCCAACTTTAAGGTATCCGTGTGGCTCTTAAGAAACACTGACATTCGTTTTCCTAGAAGAGGTTACGGTTAAGATTTCAGGCCTTCAGAGGACCACTCAAGGATCGGCTTTATTCACAAAGAGCATTAGTCACTCTAAAAACCTTTCCATTGTCAACACCCTCCAGGCCTCTAAGAAGAACGTTGTTATGAATTGCAAAGTCTACCAATCTTCTCCAACAGTGTATACCATCCCATTAAGTGAAACCTGATCTCAGACAGAATAAATCTCTATTATTTACAACAGCTTTTGAGACTTACATATGAAACATTTCTAAATAAAATTGTTTTGGGGGTCTTAGTGTTTTTCTCCTACAAGCTGCCTAATTAATACTGGTATCTCGGTTCCAACAAAAGTCCCCGCCATGGAAAGCCTAGGCCCCTTTTCTCCTGGCCAGATTCAAAACACTGACGATATTATTCCAACTTTTTGGAATTTATCTAAACCGCTGCATTACCAGACAGTTATGTATGCAGCCGTGTCTCATTGGCTAAGTGCAGGAATAAGAGATGGATAATTGTTATAGTTGCATTCTGATGAAATCTAGATAAATGTGGCTTGAATCAAACATATGGTAACCCTAAAGTTAAAATTTAAAAACAAACAAGCAAAAAAAGGCAAAATCAATAGCTACATACGTACTTCTTTCTTCTCTTAAATGTGGATATGAAAAGCAAAGCACAACCACTCCGTTTTTCACTAGTCTAAAATGTTGCAGGGTAGAGAAGATTTTGGACATTTTGAATTTAAGACAAAGTAATCCAGTTAAAATGTAATAATTAACCAATTTACATATTACCGAACTTCATCAGCAAAATAACTCTACAAAATAAGTACAAACGATATCCCTATTTTACACACGAGGACCCTGAGACTTAAAAAGGTCGAGCACATCGGTCAAAAACACACAAGTCCATGACAGAGCTACATCTGAGTCAAGGCCATCTTTATTTCTACTGAGTCTCTTAAGCTGACTGACCTGGAAATTGTGTGTGTGTGTGTGTGTGTGTGTGTGTGTGTGTGTGTGTGTGTGCGCACGCGCGCATGCAGGGAAGAGGTGTAGCTGTGTAACAGACTGAGCAAAGAGGGTGAGCAGAGAGATTGAGTGAGATGTTCTTCCCTCTTATCTATAAAATATTAAGTCTTTAAGGGATTAGAACTCTGGGCTTGCCAACTATTCTCTAGAGTCCTTAATTAATCCCAACCCTCTAAGTGGTATAGTGTTAGAATTTCCAGTAGCACTTTTTCATAGCCCCTTCCTGGTGTAATGGAACCCAGAAGGAGCAAAAACCTCTAGGAGAGCAAAAGGAACCATCACCAGAGGGAACCAGCAAAATCAAGGACACCTGGGATGCCTCGCTGTCCCCTGCTTAGCATTCCCTATGGCTGGCCCTACTGTTCATCTCACATTCCTCAGGGCAGAAAAGATCTGAATTTTCTGTCCTCCCCATCAAGAAAACAGTTTTTTCCGCAGCAATGGACCTTTAGTAAACACTCGCTCAGCATTCCAGCCAACCATAATGAGAAAAAATCAGCTGTAACAAAATAAAAATAGAACTGTGTCAAGAGACAGGCAAGTATCTGGTTTTAGATTCTGATTCACATTGTTACTGTAACAGATGTTGGAAGTACTTGAGAACACTGTGTTGAAGGTCCAACACACGTCACTCTTCATACATCACTGCATGTGAAAATGGCAGGGGACACAGAAAGAGGAAGGTTAAAGAAGAAGTAAAAAAAAAGAATGAATGACCAGGTATAATATCTCCCTGACATATTTATTGAGATCCTACTA
This sequence comes from Myotis daubentonii, assembly GCF_963259705.1. NCBI lineage: Eukaryota > Metazoa > Chordata > Mammalia > Chiroptera > Vespertilionidae > Myotis > Myotis daubentonii. Next base: position 25,643,096 of record NC_081850.1, on the reverse strand, counting down.
TGTGCAGGACCCAGCATAGTATGGAAGAAGAAAAGTAGGCTTGGGAGCTACAAGAACTAGGTGCAAATGCCAGTGTTAAGAACAGGGCACATTACTTCCCCTTTGAATATCAGTTTCTACTTTCAAAAATAGAGAATGACAATGACTGAGTTGAAGAACTGTCAGAACGGAAGAACATTTCCCCTTCCCCTGTGTGGGGAAGACTGACAGTTGCCAACAATATCCTATCCACTATCCACTTTCTTACATTGAACTGAGTTGGACTAGAGCTACCCAGCTGGAAACTAAATTTACCAATGGCCCTTGCAAGGTGGTGTGGCCATGTCATTGAGCTCTGGCCAGTGGAATGTGAGTGAAAATGATGCGTGTGCTTCTCCCTGGCTTGATCCATAAAATTTGCATGCACACTCCACCACAGTTTCATCTTCCTGCTGGTTGAAAAATGAAAATTTTCTGAGAATGAAAAGGTTGCTATCAGCCAAGGTCACTGAATTTGAGCATAATGAGGAGGGCTACTGCTGAACTGTTAACACTTTCCAAGGGCTGCTTTAAGTCAAAAACCAAAATCCATGCATTTCTTAGGGTATGAAACGATCACGGAATCTGCTTTTACAGTAGCTTATTTTAATAAATATACTCAGGTAACTCAACTAGTAGCATATAAAGCATAACTCTGATCTTTATAAGTTTGCAATTTAGTGAAGGAGTTGAGTCAGATGCACAGGTACCTGGACCCCCAAGGCAGGATGTGGACAAGGGTGAGCCAGTGGTACGGAAAAGATAATGCTGTGTGATATTTCTGTTTTGGCCACCAAGGAATTCTACATCTCCTAGCTCTCTTTGAATCTGCATGGGACAGTGTGCCTAGTTGTGGCTAACAGAATGTGGGAAGATGTCATGTAGCCAGTTCCAAGCCTGGTAACTGAAATGCCCAAGGAAGTTCTCACTCTGTCACTTCTTGCTCTCCTGAATGCAGAAAGTCCATCAGAGGCCTCAGAGGTGATGTAGGGGATACCATGATAGAAGGATGCTACCTACCATACCTCCTCACGGGGAAGCATAATCAGTTGAGCCACCTGAGCAAGACTGTTGGTGCTGGATGTTGTCTAAAGGAGAAATAATCTTTTTTTTTTTTTTTAGTTTTACATTTATTTTCAAATATATTTCTATTGATTTCAGAGAGGAAGGGAGAGGGAGAGAGTGATAGAGACATCATTGATGACAGAGAATTATTGATTGGCTGCTTCCTACATGCCCCCCACTGGGGATTGAGCCCAGGCATGTGCCCTGACCTGGAATCGAACTGTGATCACCTGGTTCATAGATCTAAGCTCAACAGCTGGGTAAAGGAGAAATAACATTTATACTGTGATAAGCCACTGAGACTTGGGGCTGTTTGTTACAGCTATCAGCCTATGCTGACCAATACAAAGATATAAACAGTGATCAGAAAAAGAAAATCCTTTATACTTAGGAACAATTGTAGAAAGTTCCTTCAGGAGATTGTATGTGAGCTCATTCAGTTAAGCAGAAAGGAGGGCAGAAGATAGATGGTGAATATAGTTACCGTGTTCAGATTTTATTGTAGTAATTTTCCCAACTTCTTCAGACCAACTGCTTACTGAGTAAAGCACTTTCAATTTAACATCTCAGATTTTTTTTAAGCCAAGAAATTCTTCTTTTCAAATGAAATGTCACATGAAATTCTGATGTTTAAACAGGCAGCGGAAGAGTTACTCTTGCTGAAGTAGGAACAAGACTCTGATAGTTCTGCCTTATTGGACACTTTCTTGGATTCCTTCTCTGGGATCTTTTATACTAAACACATCCTGTGAATCACTTCTGTGGAACCCTCAAATGCTGAGGAGGTTTGAACAACACTGTATCAGACCATCTCAGATGTCATCTAACAGGCCTGCTTTCCATAGGGGATTACAATGTGCAATGAGTTATCAAGGGGGCAGTGGCAAACTCTGGGGTTGAGCAGAAAGCCAGTCCAATTACTCAGGAAAGACCCCCCCCTTAAAACAATCTTATCACAGACATCATCTATGCAGGTTACCCAACCTTTCTATTTCTCTACCATGGGCAATTTGCTTTTTAGAGCTAAAATTCTGCATGGTTCTCTTCTCTAAAAATGATCATTTCATTCTTAACCAAGTTGAAGTCCTCCTAAACCAGCATGCCGGTTATAAAATAAATAAGTCATGAGGATGTCATATACAACATGGGGACTACAGTTAATAATACTACATTGCATAGTTGAAAGTTGCTAAGAGACTAGATCAGGGGTGGGCAAACTTTTTGACTCAAGGACCACAATGGGTTCTTAAACTGGACCGGAGGGCCGGAACAAAAGCATGGATGGAGTGTTTGTGTGAACTAATATAAATTCAAAGTAAACATCATTACATAAAAGGGTATGGTCTTTTTTTCCAATAGTTTTATTCATTTTAAACGGGCCGGATCCGGCCCGCGGGCCGTAGTTTGCCCACGGCTGGACTAGATCTTAAAAGTTCTCATCCCAAGAAAGAAATTCGTAACTTTGTATGATAACATTTGTTAACTAGACTTATTTCCGTGGTTATTTCACAATATATACAAATATCAAATCACTGTGTTGTACACCTGAAACTAGTATATGTTGTTTGTCAATTATACCTCAATTTAAAAAGAGCAGTTTGTACATGGTATATCTGAACACAGTAAGGAGAAGAACTGATTGATTTGTGCTTGCTTCTTGTCCTTTATTCTGTCTCTTCTGAAAATTTGTTTTCTATATTCCCTGCATTTGTATAGACCACTTCCATTAACCAAGTGGGTTTTCATGATCCCTGGAGGTATTTAAAACAAGGAGGAAATCAAGGTGAAGTCAGTAAGTGCGGCAAGTAGAACTTTACCCAGAGCTCTCTGTGTTTACACAACACAGAGGTTCTGCTTTCTCACACTCACACCCCAAGGACTGTTTTCTTGGCCCTCACCCACCTCCACCTGGTATTTCTCATGCTCATCTCATTTTCTGGGGCCCTGAACAATCTGGAAGCAAGTATTTTCATTACAGTACGGTATGACAATACATCATTGATGGTCTGGAAAATGACAATGAATCCTGAGAAAAGAGAAAATGTGTCACTTCTGGACTCTCAAGGAAGGGAAAGTTACAGGATATACACTTTAGAAAGTAGCTAAAAATTTAGGATTTCAGGAGGAAAGCTCCTGTTCCTTGAATTTCACTGTTATGAATTCTTTGTTGCCTAATGGCATGCCAATGAACTGTATCCTTTTCAACATTGACAATAATAACAGTTGGCATTTGTGCAGCTAGATATTAACCACAGAGCCTTACAACAACTCCAGAATTAAGCATTAATATCCCTGATTTACAGATAGAGCAGCTGAGCTTTGGCGAGAAGTCCTCTCTGCCAGCTCCACCCAGCTGCTGAGCAGTGAAGTGTGTATTCAAGCCTAGCTCCTCCTCATTGCAAAAATCACAAGCCTTCCACTGAACCACAGTTGCCATATTTTTTCCCACTCAGAGAGAAGTCGGTTTCTCAGGTGCTCATGCAGATCATTTGAAAAACACATAGTAATATTTTCTGTAAAACAAGCATGGCATAGACCCGTGCCATAGCTGTGAAAACTGGGTGAGATATAGACAGGTTCTCTCATCGGTCAATGTCGGCGTGAGAATCAGAGGCCCAAATGTGTAAGCTGAAAACCACTGAAGTTATCCCTATCCTCATTTGCTGATGTGCCATTGCTGTAAGTCCCTATCCCACCTCTAAGGATTTTTAATATCCTGAAGCTCTAAATAGTGTATCCCATGTTTAAGTAAGAGCTCTTGGCTATGCCTCCAGGAGGAACTCCACAGAGTGGTGACCCACAAATTTCCTCGAGTTGATACGACTTGTCATCTCATCATTCCAGAGACACATCAGGTTTGTTCCTGTTCCAAAATTTATTTTTCTCCAAAATGTGGTTCCTTCCGCCTAGAGACCTCAGTCAGTCCCCCACCCCATCTTCTATCTAGTTGATGCCAAACCTTCTCCATGGGTTCTAGGATTTAATATTTACATATAGGCCATATTTGAAAAAAAAAGTTGACAGAATAATTACCCTCAAATTACACTTGAGCAGTTGAGACAGACTGGCATTGGCGGGGGCCCTTTGTGTGGCACCAGAAGCAGGGGCTTCTGTTTTCACATGCCCACAGTGAATGGTGTGTAAATTTTAAGGGTAAGCTTTTAAAGGTAGTTAGAATCTCTGATAAAAACGTGCTTCCTTTTCCCCAGAAAAAACCTCATATGCACCCACAAATTTGGCTCTAAGAGGAGTCACAGAACCACTGTTTCTAATTCCAGGTTAAGACATAACCATTCCAGTTCTTCTTAGGTTACCATCAAGCCAGGGAGCTAGCATTTTTTAAATGAGTACCTCCCTATAAGTGAGAAATGTATGTGGTGTGATGCTACAGAGCAGAGAGAAATGAGAATGGCCCTACTAGAAACCATCATAATAGCCACACTGAGGCCCTGGGTATGTACCCTTCTAAGCTGAAAGCCTTACAAACCACTTCAGAGGGTAATGGTGTATGCCCCTTCTGGCTACCTGGCATAGTTAGAACAGTATTTATTCACTCATTCATTTCACAGATCAACTAATGCTTATTAAGCATCCATGCACCAGGCTTAGGCAATATATTGAAGATTAAAAGATGCATAAGACAGCCCCTTTCCTCCTCCTCCATTTGCTCAGCCTTACTCCCCTCTCCTACAACTTTCAAAAACAATAAATTTGTCAAATTCCAGTCAAGATTGAAACAAGGGCAATCTTGAAGGTTACAAATCTTTTTTTTTCTTCACTTTGGATAAAACCAAAGATGAGTTATTCATTTTCCTTAACCCACTGCACTTACAAGGTGCCACGAGGAGAGCTCACTAAAGGGATGAGTTGGACCTGTGAAGTCAGAAGTGGGCCTAGGTGTCAAGGAGGACAATAGCTTCTGTAAGCTTTGATGCCTTGATGAGATAGAGGCAATTGATCTAACTTATCACACCTCTGTACAGACCTTATGGTATAAGACAATTACACGGGCCAGCTTACTCTTCAATAACAGCAGCAACAACTGCTCTACAATTTATGAGACACTTACTATACGGGTGGCACTGTGCTAAGTAAGTGCTTTACATGAATCATCTAATTTATTGTCTACAACAACCCTGAATAGTAGACATAAATTTTTTAAAAAAATTTTTTCTGAATTTGCAGAAAAAGAAACCATGGTTTAGAGAATTTAAACAGGTTTGCTGAGATAGTAAAGGTACAAGTGTTACTAAGTGGTTAGAGTGGCGGCCTGTGTACTAAAGGGTCTGGGGTTTGATCTCTGGTCAAGAGCATGTACCTGGGCTGCAGGTTCAAACCCTGGTCCTGGTCAAGGCACATGCAGGAGGCAACTAATTGACATGTGTCTCTCTCACATTGATGTTTCTCCCTCTCTCTCTCTCTTTCATTCCTTCCCTCCTTCCCTACCCTCCCTACTATTGTCTCTAAAAGTCAATGGAAAAAAAATATATCCTCTGGTGAGGATTAACAAAACAAAACAAAAAAATGATACAAGTATTAGAATAGAGACTCAAACGCACATTCAACCATACCACTATAATATTTTTCTACCCTTAGCAGAACCCAAAGGGAATAAAACATCAAACAGATTTTTTCAATTAAATTGTGAATTGAGCATGAAGGAAGAAAGTCTAGACATAATTAAGAATTACCTATTCAGTGCATGAACATGTGTGTTCACATGTGTATGGGTGTAAGCAGGAGGGAGTGAGGGGAAGATAATGGTGATCTGAATGCTAATGGCACACACGTTGTAAACATCTAGAGGTAAGCAGAACCACAGAGATGAAATAACATAAAGGAGCACACACACACTCTTCATCAATCCCACACTTATGCCAAGAGATACACCTTTCAAATGGTAAAAGTTGTGGGCATCTTAACATCCACAAGAAAGGCCATTTTGAGCCACTTCTGTAATATGTGGTCCATCGTAAGCTTAAGGCCACTCCATACTTTCAAACTCTAGCAGAGATTTGGTGACTGCCTTCTTAAAGACATAACCTCTAAATGAAGGTGTTCTCCAAATGCCGTCTAGAAACACAAAGGTCCACGATAACATGCTCGTCTCCCCTCACCATTAATTAACAAGATCAATAGCCGATATTTAAGAACCAGAAAAAGTGCTCTGTTAGGAAATGACCCAGAAGCCCCAGGATGCTGGAGGGCAGTGTTCACAACCAGATTTAAGGGGAAAAAGGAGACATTTTCCTTAAGGAAGCAAACTGCTGTGCCTGGGAATACTTAGTGACAGTAGGTTCTGATGCACCAAAGAGAAAAGCAAACTGTGTTCAGCCCCTTTTGTCCCTTCTCATTCCAACTCCCCCACTTTGGGCCCCTGCAAACCCTTGAGAAAGGCCTCATTCCATACACTCTGTTCTAACTTCATCACATAGTCCTCTTTCCACAGCCTAAAACTGAGATCATAATTTACCGATTTTTGTCTGTAAGTCTCCCCCCCTTCAAAATACCACTGTGCATATCGAATGACTGTGGAAACTAAGGAACTACAGAGAAGTTGGGGGAAAATATTCATTTTAATGCCAGCATTAAAATAAAGCTACTAATCCTTCGTAAACCCCCTCAGGAACGACAATGGTAACGAAATGATTTCTTAGGGAATTCCTTAGGAAAGAGCGAGTCACACAAATTCTAAAGGCAGTTATATCCCTACCTCTCCATGCAAACTGAGGCGCCTCTGTCAGGTGTAAGGATCTCGTTTGTCAGAGAGCTGGCAAAAGGTTTCAATCAAAGACCTCAATTTTTTTCTTTCCCTTTCTTAAAATAAAATACAATCAGTAACAATTAACTTTCTTTGTCAATGTCTTTCTTCCATCAAGGCTAAGCTTCGCAACTCCCTGAAGGGCTGTTAAAGCCGCATACCAAGTTGAAAAGTAACTCTTTGTTTGGATGTAATAAATGAGTTATTGCACTTTAAATAATGATCAAAATGCTTATTAAAGCCTACTTAAAGAATAACAAGTCGTATCAATTGCATAGCTTTTAACCCTCGGTAATTATGTCATTTGTAATCAATTGCCTTTTTCATTAGACATATTATATTCTGTAGCTGGTTTCTATTACATAATTGTTTATGCTCAATAAATGTTTTAATAAGCAGTTGTATTTATATTCCATGAAATAACAGTCTTAATTAATCTAAGTTGAATACTCATTTGGAAACTTAAATTCGAAGTCCTGCCAAACATTCTATAAGCATGATTCATGTCAAGTTGAATAACAAAAGGTGCACAATGTGCTAAAAGTATATATTGCAATAGAATTTCACAGGAAGGTTGTAGAGTAGTTATTCTTCATTTTTTCAATCTTGTGACATTTTAGAAAAGGAAGATACATTTTTAAGACTTCACGAGAACATCCCTATTGGTTCCCTGTATGCTACTTAGCAGGGACGTGTCACTAAAATAAGAAACCTTTTGCTTCTTATTTTTGGTTTTTATACAACCTAACTAGACAGCGCTACTTTATAATAGCACAGAAAGAGAATGGCTTTTACCACATGATAGTTTTGGACAGCATCATTTTAATAGAGTTAGAGGTAAAATATCAAATTTCAAAAGCAAAAGTACATGGTTCATTTTTCATTTCTCAAAACTATTAGACTGACTTATATGACTGGCAAAACAGATTAATCAGAGAACAGTTTTTCTGGTAGCTAGACTGACTTTTCCCAGACACTGCTTGGGAATTAAAAATTAATTCTAAACAAGTAAAAAGATTTTTATTTTTTTTTAAAAAAAAAGGAAGAAATAACACAGTATCTAATTTTCATCAGATAATCAATCCCCCCCGTTTGGCTGCACTCTGAAGGAGTTCAGGACATTATGAGATGAGGAATGTTCTAGAATTACTGAACAACAACAAAAAAATACCAGAGATATTCCCAGGGGGAACATACTTTACGTTCGTTTGATAAGTATCCTACATACATTGACTTAAGCCAATTACATGCAATTGACGGCAACATCGGCCTATGGAGGACCTTTGAAAGAGTGGACCAAGTAACGAAGGAGCATGAGCTGAGTAGAGACAGGCTTGCCCAGGTGTGAAAGCACGCGAGGTCTTGGGGACACCGAGGTCTGGGAAGAGCAGAAGCGCTTGACACATCCTTCAGCTCTTGGAAACTCATTTTTAATTGATGGCATTTCTGAAGTATCTTCGTGCATGTTACAACTGCCTTTCAACACATTTTTAAAATCTCTAGAACCATCAAATAATCTTCAGTGATTTTTGTGAGGTCATGTTAAGGTTAGCATAGAAAGAGGACCACCCACATAGCCAAACTGGTAAGTCTCCTTTCAATTTTCATTGTCAAAAGGACAAAGGAACTGCTTTAATGAAGTGTTTTTCGGTTGTCTTTTGTTTCATATTTTACACAGGAAAAAGGGAAATGTTTCTTCAGTTCAGGGCATCTGAATCATATTTCCAAAGGGACAAGCATTTTCAGGACAATGAGTACTAGATTATAAATAACTTTCAATAAATTAAACTGCAGTCTGGCTTTTTGTTTTCTTCCTTGGAAACATTTAGCCTTCAGAAGACTTAATTGTTCTTCAAGATAAAACGACAGTTGCTTCTAAATTATATAAGGCAATTGGGCATATGTCAGTTACAAAGTAGTGATGAGATAATGTGGCACAATGCACTTCAGCAAGGAACTCCACTGAGCCAATGAATGTAAATGTATTCTAGCTTCCTGCCTTGTGGCAACTAAGTCAACTTGCAAAACTGGACAAGCTCTCTATTAGCGGCCTGAAGACCATAACAATCCTTGCTTGTCATCATGCAATCTCCCCACATGTAGACTGAAGGAGTCAAATGAGGCAGTGATCCTGATGATCAGAGACCATAAAATGCTGGTAATGCAACTGTCTAGATATTTTAGGGGAACGGGTTTAGTTAAATGTTCCTTTCTCTATTTACTTTCTATCACAGATATGACCTCACATTCCATAAAAAGCAGCAAAATAAATTCAACAATCTGTACTTTCCTAGTTAAACATAGTCAAGTGAATGGAGTGAGATCATATTTACAAAGAACAGAACTCTGATTTGCTCATCTTTCTCAATTCTGGAAGAAGGTGACTTTAAGAGCATTTCCTCAAAAGTCGGGGATTTCTCTTATAATCCTTCCCAGAGGATGATCATTAAAAAAAAAAATAGGGCCAATCAAGGCAGTAATTAAGACAGAATTAAATTGCTTATATTGAGATATCAGGAATCAAAGGAAGAAATATTTTTGGACTGGGGCCTTTCTCTTACTCTTCAAGTCCTCTCAAAACATACCACGTAAATAGAGGTCCACTTATAAAAATTAGCCATGATTAGGAGCCTCTAGAAGTAAGTCAACAGAGGGAAACACTGAACGTATTCTTCCTTTCTGCAGGCCAACCAAATCTCACTTCTGTGTTATTGTTTCAGAATATGTTTACAACCAGTTTTCCCCGACTCAGCCCTCATTTCCCTTTCACGCCCATAACTCAACCCAATCAAAGAAGAACCCTTTCTTCATGCTGAAATTTAACCATTTGTACACCATAAGTGTCTATAGACGCAAGCGGCAGATCTTTTTAAATTAAATTCAGAGTATCCTGACAGTTAACTGGTTAAAAATGCTTTTTCATATCAGCAAATCTGCTTCTGTAGATAAAAGAGCTAGAAGCATAAGCAACAGCATTTAAAAATCAAAGGGGTGAGGCAAACTTGTCTTCTAATAATATGTAGAAGCAGACAGAGAGATAGAAATAGAAAAAATACAGGAAAAGTCGGCCTTTTCATGTATTTCACATAGGGACTCCACTCCCAATATTCTGCATGGAAGCTATTCCTGGCCACTCCTGGCCCTTCTTACAGGGGTGATTAGAATAAGAAATCTTGCTTTATCCATTTTCTCACCTCCAGCGGCATCTCAGTTCTAAGACAACAAACTTAATGAATCTTTGACAAATGAACAGACAAAAGAATGAAGAGAATGGCAAATAACATGAAAGAAGAAGAGAGTGTTAGAATGGGAGAGAAAAGGATGAGACAAAAGTTTTCGTTGTTCCTACCAAGAACAGGACAACAGTCCCTGAGAACTGGGGCAAGTTTTCTTACAACCAGGCCATAGTGTGATTTCTACAGACAAAAGATCAGCATTGCTTCTCTCTTGTTTCTTCTCTTACTTCCCTTCCCTTTTGTCCAAACTAAGGAAGTTTATAAAAGTATGTTACTGCACAGACCACTGGGAAAACAGCCAACTGTCCTCTGGGGAAAACCAAACCTGATTCACATTTTAAATAGATATTGATTTTATGGCCCTCGGTTACTGTAATCAGAGAATAAACATTGATCTTGAACTCTCTCAGACAAGTCCAAATTTTTTTTTCTATAGAATATGGATCTTTTCAACCTGCAATTAGAGGCCCAGTGCACAAAAATTTGTGCACTCGGGGGGAGTCCCTCAGCCTGGCCTGTGCCCTCTTGCAGTCTGGGACCCCTTAGGGGATGCCCACCTGCTGGCTTAGGCCCGCTCCCATGGGGATTGGGCTTAAGCTGGCAGTCAGACATCCCTCTGGCAGCCTGGGAGCCCTCGGGGGATGTCCACTTGCCAGCGGGGAGCAGGCCTAAGCTGCAGTCGGATATCCTTAGAGCTGCTGAGGAGGCAGGAGAGGCTCCTGCCACCACCGCTGTACTGGCAGCTGTTAGCCTGGCTTGTGGCTGAGTAGAGCTCCCCCTGTTGGAGCACACTGACCACCAGGGGGCAGCTCCTGCATTGAGCATCTGCCCCCTGGTGGTCAGTGTGTGTCATAGTGACAAGTCATTCCCAGTCGTTCTGCTGTTAGGGTCAATTTGCATATTACCCTTTTATTATATAGGAGTGCCTGGCCAGCCTGGTGAGGGGCTGATGGCTGTTTGCAGGCTGGCCACAGCCCCTCAGTGTGGGGGTCCCCTTTGGGGTGCCTGGCCAGCCTCGGTGAGGGGCTGAGGGCCGTTTTCAGGATGGCCATACCCCCTTCGGGGGGGGGGGGGGGGTCCTGCTGGGATGCCTGGCCAGCCTGGGAGAGTGGCTAATGGCAGTTTGTAGGCTGGCCAAGCCCCCAGCGGGGACCCTCACCCCATGAGGGTGTGGCCATCCTGGGTGAGTGGCTGATGGCTGTTTGCAGGCTGGCCACAGCCTCTTCAGGGTGGGGATCCCCACTGGGGTGCCTGGCCAGCCCGGGTGAGGGGCTGATGGCTGTTTGCAGGCTGGTCACAGCCCCATCAGGGTGGGAGTCCCCCCTGGGGTGCATGGCCATCCTGGGTGAGGGGCTGACGGCCATTTGCAGGCTGGCCACAGCCCCTTCAGGGTGGGGGGTCCTGCTGAGGTGCCTGGCCAGTCTGGGTGAGGGGCTGAGGGCCGTTTTCAGGCTGGCCAAGCCCCCCAGCGGGGACCCTCACCCCATGAGGGTGTGACCATCCTGGGTGAGGGCTGATGGCTGTTTGCAGGCTGGCCACAACCACCCAAGCTCCCAGTGGAGGCTGTCTTCTATAATTGAAACTTTGTTGCCATGAGCAGAGGCCACAGTCAGCTCAGAGCAGGGGGAAAGCTTGGCTTCCTCCATCGCCCAGGCAACCAAGCCTCCTGCTTGCTTCAGCTCTGTGGCTGCCGGCCGCCATCTTGGCTGGGTTGATTTGCATATAGTCACTCTGATTGGCTGGTGGGCGTGGCTTAGGGCATAGCGAAGGTATGGTCAGTTAGCATCTTGTCTTTTATTAGTGTAGATATGCCTAAGGCACTGAATGACCAGAATGACCAGAACAACTGATTGCTATGACTTGCACTGACCACCAGAGGGCAGACAATCAATGCAGGAGCTGCCCCCTGGTGGTAAGTGTGCTCCCACAGTGGGAGTGTTGCTCAGCTGACCCACCCATCCCGGTGTCCCACCAGCCCAGCAGCAGCCACTTGCTCCCTCGGTAGTCCTGTAGGTCCAATCTCCGGAGAATGGGCCAGGCACCAATGGACCAGTGGCACTGGCACAATCCCAACAGCACCACCGGCCTCCTGGAAGCAGGCCTCCAGCACCATAGCCGCTTCCCCTCCCTAGATACTCCACAAGGAAGAAACAATATAAAAGTAGCCGCCAGGTGGCTCCCGAGAACCGGCGCTAAAGTCAGTGGGACGGATCCCAGGCAAGGGTGTCCCATGGACCACCCGGAGGACTGATCACATCCTCGCCTTCCCCCAATCCCCCTCAGGACCCCACCCGTGCACAAATTCGTGCACCGGGCCTCTAGTATAATGATATGATTCCTATTGTGAAAATATTAATATTACAGAGACAGGTACCACATGGCCCCCATCGGGCTTCTCTGACCTCCCTCAGTTATATTTTAATCTCTCATGACTCTGAATTCCAGTAGCACTTTATCTACATTCTCTTATAGCCTTGCCATTTTTTCTATTTGGTACTCTTGTTATTTAGGTGTATGTCAAAGCTCAAAATAAGGCCCTCAACTTGAGGGCAGTATCCCCCACAAATTCTTTCTAGTGCCGTACTTCCTGCTCCCTGGCTCCTTGCCATGAGAAGGCCCTCATAATGTGTGTGTGTGTGTGTGTGTGTGTGTGTGTGTGTGCGTGTGTATAAACAAATGAGGACATCTCTTCTTATTGTAGTTCAGTTTAACACTTGGTTAAAAGAGCTCCCACAAAACCTTTGCATCCCAAGATATTTAGAATTAACGCAACAGTTACCGCTCTGAACGCTCGTTTCATGCTCTGCAATATGCTATCCACTTTATTTGCATTATTTTTTTTTTCATTATAACCCCCACTGAAACCCTATCAGGTAATATTATTCTCTTTACAACTGAAAGAGCTGAGTCTTAAAGAATGAAGTAATTTTCCCAAGTTCACCCTGTTAGGAAATTGGCAAAAATGGGTTCCAACCCAGGCTATCTGAATCCAAATTCCACACCCATAGACCTTATAAAATCCTACCTCCTGGTTGACAGGGGAAGACCTTCCAGGTCCTTATTCTACGAATCCTTTCTTAGAAAGAACACAGGCACAGCTTATACACTCATTGGCCAGCTGCTAATGGTCTCAAAAACCAAGATACTTCCACAGGAGAAGAATCCAGTTCCTTAAAGCCTCTTAAGGCTCCTCCTCACCAGTAGAAGTGCCAGGACATTGGAAGGGAGAGTGACAGTAAGTCCTGTTTCAACCCAGGGTGACCTGGAAGCCCATTGACCCGCAGGCTCCTGTGATACCGGGAGGGAAGGCCTATTGTGCTGTAAATGTATCCTCTGGGAAGCTAAGTTTTGTTTTCCAACAGGAAAAGGACTTCAAAGCTTCTGCTCCTACTGGAATAGATCTTTCATAACTCAATTTACCCAGATTTATTTTGCATGAGGCACAAACTTTTTCTTCGAGGGAGATTATGTTCAACATTGCCTTATAAGTAATTTTCTTTAAAAAAGAAAATGCAATTATATATTCAAGGCCTTGAGCTATTATGTAAAAGGAATTCATGCTTAAGTGAGGGTAATCTCCATCGAGGCTCACTGTTAGCATTGAAACACAACAGGTATGAATTATTACCCAATCTTTCATGCTCTAACGTGTCTTCCTGCTTAATTGGAGCAATAAGTCCTAGGATTTGCTGGAGGATTTTTCCTGACTGACGTCACCCTCCATTCTTGAAGCAAGATACTTACAAAGAAGTCCTCAAAACAACAATGGAATACTCATTCATGTGCAACAACTTCTCCCCAGGTGTGATTCAGGAAATGTGCAGCTCTGGGAATCTTCTTTGTCCTAAAAATGCCCTGTGGGCTGCCATTATTTACTTGTCCATTATTCACTTTCCTGGGATTTGGTTGAATGGATTAACCCAGGTGCAGCGATGTTGGTAAAATTTTGAGAGGGTTTGGATTTGTTTTGGTGCTGTGGGATGTGTCTCTTTTGCTGTCCCCCTCTCTCCTCTGCCTTTGCTCTCTTGCCCAGAAACACCTAGCTCCTCTGGCTTTTTCAATGTCAAAAGTTGTTCTTTTTTAAAATCCTTTTTGGACTCAACAGAGTCTAAAGCAGTGATTCTCAACCTTCCTAATGCCACGACCCTTTAATACAGTTCCTCATGTTGCGGTGACCCCCAATTTCATTGTTACAGATTGAACATAATTAAAGCATAGTGATTAATCACAAAAACAATATGTAATTATATATGTGTTTTCCGATGGTCTTAGGTGACCCCTGTGAAAGGGTCGTTCGACCCCCAAAGGGGTCGCAACCCACAGGTTGAGAACCGCTGGTCTAAAGGGTTGCCTCTTTGGGTATTGCAAGCATCAGAGGTTTTGTTCCAAGTCAAAGGCTTTTGGGGCACGTGGAGTAAGCATTTGGAGTTGGGGGTTCATTGGGAGAATCTCTAAAAGAACATTCCCCAGGCAGCAACAGTCTTCTTGGGTGTAAGACAAGATTATTAGGAACTGTGTGAACACCATAAAAATGGTGTCATCATGAATTAAATAATGTCATATTTTAAAATGTTTTCAAATATAGTTTACATTCAGTATCATTCTGTATCAGTTTCAGATGTACCGTGATCGTGGTTAGACAATCATGTACTTTAGAGAGTGGCCCTGCGGTCATAAGTTTTTAATGTTTACTATGTGCCGGTCACGTTCCTGGTGTCTTACTTGTATGGCCTCATTTAATCCCAGTATCAACACCTTAAGAGGAGGACTCTTGTTATTTCACCTTGCAAAAAGTTTAAGAAATCTGCCAGGGTCACACAAACAGGAAGTGGTCTGGTCAAGCTAGGATAGAAAAACCAAGGTAGAGTAGATGCTCTGTTAGAAGTATTATCCTTTTGATCCTCTCACTCACTGTTAAACTGGCTCACTTAAGGAGGAAGGAGGTAAATGAAGTGTAATATGAAGCTTTCCCAGTTACTTTTTTCCCATTTCTCTTTCATTCTTTTTTTTTTCTTAAACTTTGAAACAGTTTCCTCCCTTTCTCTCTCAATGGGCTAGAATGTCTGAAATAACTTTTACTGAAGTGATTTACATTTTGTTCTTATGAAGACTAGAAATTGTCCAATATCCAAGAAATAATAGATTAGATGTGCTTAGGATCACTCTTAATGAGGTGAAAAGTAATCGCCTAACAACGCTAAATGGCTCTTCATAACATCAGTGTGAAGCCAGAAGTGCTAAACAATGACCTGCTGCCCATCTGGCTGGGAGGGAAGATGCAGATTTGAGGGTTAGAAGGGCACTTTTTGAAAGGTTGGTCAACTAGTCATTTTTTTAAAAAAAGAATCAACCACCAAGTATTACTAGAATCCTAGTAAGTACAATATCCATTTCTAGACTTTAGGATAAGAATGGAAACAATATCAAGGAAGGAAGGAGAGAGGAAGGACAGAGGGAAGAAATGAATAGGGGGAAGAGGGAGAGAGGGCCCTTCAGCAGCACCCATAGGCAGTTAAAATCCCTTTGCAGCTCATCACTCCTTCCCTCACTGAAAATACTTATAGAGAAATCCTCCGTTATCCTTACATATTTTGTTGTGATAATAGATATCTTTTTCGGTTACCAATGAAGATCTGTAGAAAACAGAAGACAACAGATACAGTTTGCCTTTAATCTTTAAAGGTCACCCTACAGCTTGGCTGGTGTGGTTCAGTGGTTGATTCCTGGTCAGGGCACATGAATGGGTTGCAGGCTTAGTCCCCAAAAGGGGGTGTGCAGGGGGCAGCGATCAATGATTCTCTCTCATCACTGATGTTTCTATTTCTCTCTCCCTCTCCTTTTCTCTCTGAAATCAATAAAAAGATATTTAAAAAATATCACTGTATATTCTCTGAAACCTTGTGTATTGGCTTAACAACTCCAGGATGTCTTGAGAATCCTGGTTACTAAATTTTTATAGTCTTTCAATAGATTTTTAGTCATCTCCTTAACATACAATGACTCTTTCCTTCTGTGGCCAATTGCAGTATTAGCCCAAATTATTTCCCAAGAAATCTGACCAAGGAAGAGTAAGTGACAAAATATGTCCTATACAGGAAGACAGAATGCAATTTGAAGTTCAGCCATTATTTTGTACTCTCTTACCCTATGACAAAGAAGGTAATATTCTTTTCTCTGTTTAAATTTCTTTCCTGGAAAACTTTTCTCTAAGGTTTAAAAATACTATTTTTTGCCCTAACCAGTTTGGCTCAGTTGATAGAGCATCGGCCCGTGGACTGAAGGGTCCCAGGTTTGATTTTGGTTAAGAGCATGTACCTTGGTTGCGTGCTCAATCCCCAGTAGGAGGTGTGTAGGAGGCAGCTGATTGATGTTTCTCTCTCATCAATGTTTCTCTCTCTATTCCTCTCTCTTCCTCTCTGTACAATCAATAAAATATATTTTTAAAATAAATAAACAAAAGTACTATTTTTTACCTGTTGAGGGTAGTTTAGAAATGAGTCTGATTGGGATTTTATCAAAAATGACCCATGTTTCTGTTTGTTCAAGACAGTCCTAGTTTATCTCTGGCATTATTATTAATGCCACATCCTTTCACTCCCAAACATGACTCAATTTGGATTAAGTTTCATCATCACCTTGAAATTATATCTCAATATATTCTAGAAGAAACATTTTCTATTGCAGCAGAAAATACAAGTGTCTTGGACTCAATACTTGTTACATGATCTTACACAAGTTATTACTTCTCTGAGCCTCGGTATTCACATTATAAACTGGGGAATATAAGTATTCCCTTAAAGTGTTGCATGAAGATTCAAAAAAATAAGGGCTATAAAAGTGCTTTACAGATTGTAAGGCTCTCACAATTATTGGCAATCATTATTGTTCTAATTTAGCTTACCATAAATTATGTGCAAGAAAGTACCAAGAAACGACAAAAGCTGCAGACCAGGGGAAATATGACCTCATAAGAATAGCTGGAAAACGTCTTCAGACTGGAAAAGAACAAAACCTTTTTTGTTCAACTTCTAGGTCACCAATATGGCCACTCAGAGACTAACAAACATAAACATTAACACACACACACACACACACACACACACACACACACACACACACGTTGAATGCTATTCATACTACGTATTTTATATAATTTACAATATCTTTATTCCTAAAGGAGTACTTTAGTTCCATTTTACAGATTTGGAAACGAAGGCTAAGTCAAGAGTTTTATCAAGATCACATCTCTTTAAAAAAAAAAAAAAGCAGTAAAGTGTCTTGACCCCCTTCAGAATGCAAGTCTGGAGGAAGCCCATTTATCCCAACCCTGTTTCTGTGATGTGGTAACATTTAATTTCCTGATTGTCTTTGTATTCGGAGATTTAAATGATTGGTACAGGAAATTAATCTGAAAGATAAAGTGAAGGTGATCCCATTACTACCTTCTAGGTATTTTCCCTCTTTCATATTTTGATAATAGATTTAATCAGTAGTGTTGTTTAGGGTATTTTATAGAAGAAATAAATATCTATTATTACATCCATCTGCCATGAAGATTTTAATTATATGGGATATTTTTTCTATTGGCCCCGGGAGTTGATTTCACTAAAGCCAAAGAAATAAGCCCCTGTACTTAAGTTCGCATTAGGAAAGCTCCCTGTGCTTGTGTTTCTACTCCTGTCCAAACAGGTTAGCAGATAGATGACTTATCAGTTTTCTGAAGGGGCTGCTTATTTACTGTAATCCAACAATGCAAGTCATGTGATCCTCTTGTATTCAATCCATGCTGCTAGGAACCTCTGGGCATTAAGTAAACCAAAACAAGAAGTGTCCAACCTGCTTTATTTTGGTCAACGGGACAAACCTAGACCACTGTTAAATTTGTTTTAAAAATAAAAGGCGAACAAAACAAAATAAAAAAGGAGTTGAAGATCATGAAAACAGTCTCCAAGCTTTAAAATTTATTTATCTTGAACTCTACGTTTTGTTATTTTATTTAGATTATGAATTCTTTCTGCTCAAGAACGGAACAGTAAATTTGACTCCCTGTCCCAGAAAAGAGCAGAATTTTTGGCACCGAGTCATTTTAATAACATAAGTTTCCAGTGTATGCCTACCCATGCTCTAAATTAGAGAGGCATTTATTTTTAAAGCAAACCTAGTTTCCTTATACTGAGAGGTGGTAATACTGTGTGATAAAGAACCAGTTGGAGGATTAACCCACTGAGCAAGTGGCTTATGGTGAGTAAACTGGCAACTTGGAAATAGATGAGAATCTGACAGTTTATACTTAGTGATTTTCTGGTATCATTGCTGGAGTTAACAGAAATAAAACAAGTGGAAAATATATAGACAAATATAGGTCCTAGGGACTTAAGCCAGCTATGCCACTGGGAGTTAACCTAGACTTCCTTTGCTTGTTCATTCTCTCCAGCTCTTCTACTAGTTCTCTTATTTGACCTTAGAAGCAATGTTTGAACCCAGCCCTTCCTTCTCCGTTCCTCCTCGCACTCATCACAGGCACTTAAACATCACAGCCACAGCTTCCAGTGGCTCACAAAACACTCGTTTCTCCAACCTCCGGGCCAATGGTTTTAAAGTTAGCATTAGCTGTAGAAACCCTCTGTTAATTTAAAATTATATGTGAGTCCTGGCCAGTTTGGCTCACTGGATAGAGCGTTGGCCTGGGGACTGAAGGGTCCCAGGTTCGGTTCCGGTCAAGGGCATGTACCATGGTTGCAGGCACATCCCCAGTGGGGGGTGTGCAGGAGGCAGCTGATCGATGCTTCTCTCTCATCGATGTTTCTAACTCTCTATCCTTCTCCCTTCCTCTCTGTAAAAAATCAGTAAAATATATTTAAAATTATATGTGAATGTTTAGTATGGAAAACCAAAGAGCAGGGGCTTTGCTCCCAGGAAGATCGGGAGAACCTGGGTCAGCGACTAATTTGAAAACCAACGCTCTCCTCCAATTCTTTTCCTAACCTTCGTGTGCAGCAGAAATCATCTGAGAGGCATAGAATACATGTGCCCTGGCTGCTCCCAATGACTCTGTTCAGTAGGGCTGGGGTTAGACTCAGAAATCGGAATGTTTAATAAACATCCCCAGGTGACTTGGATGCCTCTGGTTCCAAAGCCGTATTTGAGAAATACTGTCCATGCTGCCCAACCTCTGCATCTTGGTTGTGTCACTTCTCTACTTGAGAAACCCCACTGGCTCCCCAAATATTATCTAGCAGGAACAGAAGGCTAGACTCTTCAAAATGTGACCCCCACCTACCTTTTAAACTCTCTTTCTGTGAGCACACCTTCACTGGCCCAGATTGGTCATTCTTCCTCGAGCACAGCTTACCCTTTCATACCTTGGTTCTTTTAATTTGAGCACTTAGAAGTATTTTCTATGTGAGATATTCCCACAGTTTCGTTAAAGCTCAGTGTAAATAGTACCCTCTCTGTAAACCCTTTTATGATCCCTCCAATTCCAGGGTTAATCAATTGCTGCTGCTTCTGAGATGTTCAATGTATGGTAGTCCAAAAAACAAATTATTTATAAGTTCACCTCCATCAGACTATGGGATAGTTGAAGCCAAGGATATAATCTTGAGCATCTGCATTTCCCTAGCATCGCAAAAAAAAATTGGTACATGATAGGACATCTACAAATATTTGCTAAGTTCATTATGTCAGCATTTGTATCATATGATTAACATTTAAAATATATAAGGAACTCATACAAGTTAACAAAATGAAGACAAACAATCCAAATAAAAATGGGCAAAGGACCTAAATAGACACTTCTCCAAAGTGGACATACAAAAGGCCAAGAGACATGAAAAAAATGCTCAAAGTCAGTAATCACCAGAGAGATGCAAATTAAAATGACAATGAAGTATCACCTCACATCTCTCAGAATGGCTATCATCAACAAATCAAGAAAAAACAAGTGCTGGCGAGGATGTGGAGAAAAGGGAACTGGTACACTGCTGGGGGGAATTCCGACTGTTGTAGCCGCTATGGAAAACGGTATGGCATTTCCTCAAAAGTTAAATATGGAACTGCCATTTGACCCAGTAATCCCACTTCTAGGAATATATCTGAAGAAACCGGAAACACCAATCAGAAAGAATATACGCACCTCTATGTTCATAGCAGTGAACTTAACAATATCTAAAATATGGAAACAGCCCAAGTTCCCATGAGTAGATGAGTGGATAAAAAAGCTGTGGTACATTTATACCATGGAATACTATGCAGCAGTAAAAAAGAAAGATCTCTTACCCTTTGAGACAGCATGGAGAAGCCTGGAGAGTATTATGCTAAGTAAAATAAGTCAATCAGAGAAAGACAAGTATCATATGATCTCACTCATATGTGTAAACTAATGAACAAAATAAAACTGATGAACAAATTATATCCAGAGACATAGAAGCTTGGAACAGACTGTCGAATCTCAGAGGGAAGGTGGGGGTGGGTGGGAAGAAATCAACCAAAGAACTTATATGCATATATGCATAACCCATGGGCACAGAAAATATGGTGGTGAAGGCCTGGGGTGGGGATAGAGGTGGGCTAGAAGAGGTTAATGGGGGGAAAAAGGGTACATATGTTATCCTTTCAACAATAAAGATGAAAAAAGAAATAAAAGCTTAATAGAAAAAAAACAACACACAAATAATACAACTTCTTTTTCATTATTCTCAATACCACCTTAATCCACCATTGCAGTATTCATTGAGAACTTTCAAAGGCCTAGAGAATAATTTAGTTCAAATACCATAACAGTAAATATCATTAGAACAAAAACAAACACACAAACCTCTTCCCAGAAGGCGACTTCAGTGTGGCCAAATCGAATTAACATCTGTTACAGTTTTTTTTTTAATATAAATTCTTTATTGTTGAAAGTATTATATATGTCTCCTTTTTCTCCCATTGACCTCTCCCTGGCTGCTCCCACACCCCAGCACATGCCTCACCCCCCTACTGTCTGTGTCCATTGATTATGGTTATATGCATGAATACAAGTCCTTTGGTTGATCTCTTATCCTCCCCTTCCTACCCTCCCCTGCCTTCCCTCTGAGGTTTGATGGTCTATTCGATGCTTCTATGTCTCTGGATCTATTTCTGTTCATCAGTTTATGTTTTTCATTATATTCCACAAATGAGTGAGATCATGTGATGTTTATCTTTCTCCAACTGGCTTGTTTCACTTAGCATAATGTTCTCCAGGTCTATCATGCTATTGCAAATGGTAAGAGTTATTTCTTTCTTACAGCAGCATAGTATTCCATTGTATAGATGTATCACAGCTTTTTAACCCATTCATCTGCTGGTGGGCACTTAGGCTGTTTCCAAATCTCAGCTATGGTGAATTGTGCTTCTTGTTACAAATAATTTTTAATTCAACAATATTTCAGTACAAACAAAATGGGGCTCTCCTTTATTATTTACTGTTTTTGTGACTTGTGGAAGATATAATAATGTCAAATCCTTGCATCTTAATTTACCAGGGTCAATAGAAGAAAAAAGTTGATGTATTATGAAGTTTCAGGCCAGACAGACTGAGACTGAATTCCCCGACTTTCTTGTCATAAGTGTAGTTATGTAACTTCTGCTCATGTGTAAAATGGAAATGATAATGACTCCCTCAAAGTCTGAAACACTTAAATGAAAATAGCCTATGCAAAATTAACATAAGGGACTTAGCACAGTGTCCGGTCCATGGAAATGCCCCTTTTCACTTTGACCCAGTATCAAATATTGGGATCCAGACACATCTGGGAAGCTGCCTGCCACACAGCTTTCTCCCATAAGGAATAGTATGACAGTTTGATGATAGAGCACCCCATTGACCCCCACTCGGCTTTCCTCTTTTGAAAGGCCCCCTCACTGCTCTATTGCCCCTTGTAGTCAACTAAGAAGGACCCAGAGGAAAGTCTTCCCCACTTCCAAAATTCTACCCTAATGGACTGCTTGCCAATCAAAGACCATCTCAGCATTTCTTCTTTTCAGTCTATAAAATATACCTTCCTTTCTAACAACTGTGTACACGCTCTGAAATAGAAGTGACCTCAGATGAGTTCTCTTCACACAAGCTTATGAATAAACTAGAGGCCTGGTGCATGAAATTCATGCACAGGAAGGGGGGTGTCCCTCAGCCTGGTCTGCACCCTCTCCAATCTGGGACCCCTGGGCAGTCGGACATCCCTCTCACAATCTGGGACCGCTGACTCCTAACCGCTCGCCTGCCTGTCTTCCTGATTGCCCCTAAGCACTTCTGCCTGCCAGCCTGATTGCCCCCTAACTGCTCCCCTGCTGGCCTGATCACCCCCAACTGCTCTCCCCTGCCGGCCCAATCACTCGCAACTGCCCTCCCCTGCCACGACCGGCCTCCTCCGCCGGGACCCGCCTCCTCCGCCGGGACCCGCCTCCTCCGCCACGACCCGCCTCCTCCGCCACGACCCACCTCCTCCGCCACGACCCGCCTCCTCCGCCACGACCCGCCTCCTCCGCTGGGATCGGCCTCCTCCACGCTGTGCAGAGCCATGGGACTCGCAGGCCTCACCACAGGGAGTGGCCACGGTGCCCCACCTTTGCTGTGTGTGCGGCCATCTTGTGGTGACCATCTTGTGATGACATAGCACAAGAGGGCCACCTAGGCTTTTATTAGCATAGATAGCCTTTGTTAACTTTGTACCAGATGTAGTGTTGTCTTTAACACATTGTTTTCTCCTGGCTCCGAAAATGGGGCTGTCCCAGGGAGCACCTTGTCATGAAGTAAGCTCTCAGGTACAGTCTTCCTTCCACCTAAAGAGGTTCTGAAGTCAAGTCTCTGAAGTTTGACACAGAATTTTACATGTGTACTCACACCTTAAAGTATCACAGTGTTATTAGTATATTAAAGACCTTGGGGGGAAATCAAGCAAATCACTAACTAATCTCTTCATTCTGGAATCATTGTCACACAGCTTAGTAATGTAGTCAGAGGCTACTAACTAGCTAGTTAGAATAACTGGGGTGCAAATAATAGAGAATACAAATTAATGAGGAACAAAAGAGAAAGGAAAACGAAGAAGGGAAAAGGCAGTAGAGTATTGATTCAAATAGCCAGGGCATAGGTGGGAAGGAATTGCATAAGTCTTTTCATTCAAAATCCTACTGGGTTCAGGGATACTGCATTGAAATCATTGAAATGTCAGTTATTTTAGTCAAGTAGAACTTACGCTTCCTCCCCTAATCTTTCTTTTGTACTAGTTTTTGGTCATCCTTTAGGTCTATATGAGGATGAATTTCAAATTAGGGCTTTAAAGTTGTCTGGCTTTGAAGAGCACTTAGGCTTACAAAAGAAATAAATTGGTACACTGCAGTGTCAAGCTAAATAGATGATTTATTGACACTTTTTCAGAACTACTCTCGGTTATTTCTGTGGCATGTAGCCAAATGGAACAGCACCAAGATATTTATATAGGCTCCAATTTCTACACGGCTCCAATATCTGGCATGAAGTATTTTTATGGCATATCACCTTTCCCTCTCAAGGAGCGTTTGGTCATCCTTTAAGTTGAAAGGTGATCAGTATCTGAGTATTTGAGGAGTTATACTTGTACCAAGCCACTTGCATGGCTGCAGGCAGACAGCCTGAGAATTACTTTGCGCGGTTCTATTTGGGCCAATTTAGGGGGCCAGACAGCTGCCATGTGTACTGTTGAGCATAAGCAAGAATTGTGCTAAGTTACAAGCTCTTGCCGAACAGAAATGCATTACTCCTTTCAGGGTCACCGTGTGCCTCTGCACAAGGACTTCCCTGCACAGGGTGCTACCCTGGAAGGCAGAAGGTGGGCAACAGGCCACCTATTGCCAAGGCATTTGCCCCTGGAGCTGCACATGCCCGAATTCGTCAACTTCTCAAGTTTGCACAAAGTGTCACACAAAAGAGCTGCCGCCCAGGTTGCTTTCGTTCATTTACTCATTTACTCGTTCTCAGTATCTTCTGAGTGGTCCACTGAGTACAAGACACTGTTCTGGATATTGCATAAGTTTAAAAAAAAAAAAATAAAGCAATGCAGTCTACAGAGACTAAGCATGCGCACAAATATAAAGCAAAAAAGGATAAAGGAAGCACAAATGAAATATTAGGATTGGGCTCCAGATTCTGGGGCCCTCTGCATTCCCCCTATCAGGCCCCTTCATTTTCACTATTTCTTTATCTCTTTTCCTTTCCTGCCTAGGACATAATAAATGCCTCTCTTTCTAGCATTGATCATCTCCTTATCTTTTATATATATACTAGGGGCCCGGTGCACGAAATTCGTGCACTGGGTGTGTGTGGGGTGGGGAGTGTTCCTCAGCCCAGCCTGCCCCCTCTCACATACTGGGAGCCCTCAGGCGTTGACCCCCATCACCCTCCAATCGCAGGATCGGCCCCTTGCCCAGGCCTGATGCCTCCGCCAGAGGTGTCAGGCTTGGACGGGGGACCTCCATCTCCCCCCGATCACTGGCTCTGGCCCCTGCCCAGGCCTGAGGCCTCTGGCCCAGGAATCATGCCTGGGCAGGGGACCCCCATCTCCCTCTGATCGCTTGCTCCACCCCCCACCCAAGCCTGACGCCTCTGACCCAGGCTTCAGGCCTGGGTAAGGGGACCATCATATCCCCCCAATCCCCGGCTCCGCCCCCCGCCCAGGCCTGATGCCTCGGCCAGAGGAGTTGACCCTCATCACCCTTCAATCACCAATCACCGGATCGGCCCCTTGACCAGGCCTGAGGCCTCCGGCAGAGGTGTCAGGCCTGGGCAGGGGACCCCCAGCTCCCCGTGGTTGCAGGCTCCGCCCCTGCCCAGGCCTAACGCCTCTGGCCTAGGCGTCCGGCCCGGGCAGCGGGGACCCGCAGCTGCAGCGGCCCCGCGATCGTGGGCTTCGCTTTAGGCCCAGGCAAGGGACTGCCAGCTTCGACCGTGCCCAGCTCCCATTGCTGGCTCCACCCCTACTTCCTGCTATCACTGGCCAGGGCGGCAAAGGCGCCTGATTCTCCGATCATGGCTGGGGGGCAGGGCAAAGGCGGCCCTCATGTATTTAGTTTGTTCATGTAGCAGAGTATGCTAGCTGTTCACAAAAACTCTGTTGTTTTCTTCATGGTCCAGCAGAAATGATGCATTTCCCAGCCACGCCTGCTGTTACTGTGGCCATGCAGCTCGTTGTCACAACAGAATGTGAACCTGCCCCCCAGCTCTTAGCTCCCCCCTGGGTTTCTGATCACTGTCAGTGGCAGGGGGCTTCTTCCTGCTTTCCCTTTCGCCTCCCTGCATTGAGCCTACATATGCAAATTAACCGCCATCTTGTTGGCAGTTAACTGCCAATCATAGTTGGCAGTTAATTTGCATATAGCCCTGATTAGCCAATGAAAAGGGTATCGTCGTACGCCAATTACCATTTTTCTCTTTTATTAGTGTAGATTTTTTAAAAAAAACAACTCTTTCTTTCAATTCCTTTTTTAAAAAAATATATTTTATTGATTTCAGAAAGGGAGGGAGAGGGAGAGAGAGATAGAAACATCAATAATGAGAATCACTGACAGGCTGCCTCCTGCATGCCCCCCCTACTGGGGATTGAGCCCACAACCCCAGGCATGTGCCCTGACCAGGAATCCAACTGTGACCTCCTAGTTCATTGGTCGATGCTCAAACACTGAGCCGCGCCAGCTGAGCTATTTGTTATTGATATCAGAGTCTGGTCTCACCTTGTTGTCTCTTCTACCATATTTACAGCAAGCTTCAGCTTGCTGCTCATAGTCTTTGTCCCTCCACAGAGGCTCTCTGTCTTGTGACCTAGACCAGTGGTCTGTAAACTTGTTCCGTAAATGGCCAGACAGTAAACATTTTCGGTTTTATGGGCCAGTCTCTGTTGCAACCCCTTAACTCTGTGTTTACAGGCAGAAGCAACCATAGACAATATGTAAATAAAAGAGCACAGCTGTGTTCCTATAAAACTTTATTTATAGACACTAAAGTTTGAATTTCATATAATTTTTAATACATTATGAAATATTAAGCCTCTTTGGATTTTTTTCAACCACTTAAAAATGTAAAAGTCATTCTTAGCTCATTTGTCATGCTACTCCAGGCAGTGGGCTGCATCTGGGCTATGGCCCACATTCTGCTGACTCCTCGCCCGGAAGATATGTAGGGTAGAGAGTAGCCCTGAGTCACTGGGAAGTAAGCAAGGTGGGTAGAGGAAGGGAGAAAGGAAGAGTGAGGGATAGGAAGGTATACGTAACTGCTAGCAAGTTAAATCTCACGTCCCCTGCACTGGCATGGTAGGACAGGAAGGCTTCATGTGACCACTGGTAACTTCTCTCATGTATTTAGTTTGTTCATGTAGCAGAGTATGCTAGCTGTTCACAAAAACTCTGTTGTTTTCTTCATGGTCCAGCAGAAATGATGCATTTCCCAGCCACGCCTGCTGTTACTGTGGCCATGCAGCTCGTTGTCACAACAGAATGTGAACCTGAGCCAGCTGAGTCACTTTTAAGAAAAGGGATATCCTCACTGCCTCCTTCTACCAGCTGAATATGATTGAAGAGGGGACCCCAGTCGATGGTGGAGACACACATTTGAAGGAGACTTGGTCCCTTAAGGAACACAGGACACAAGAGCTGCTCACTCACCAGGAGCAGCCACCTAGGTCAGAACATATACTTTTGCATTTGAACAATTTCACATATAAAGTTAGTCTCTTTGTTGCAACAGCCAATGCTACCCTGATTAATATAGTTGTCAAGTGTAAAACCATGTCTTATTAACCTCTGTGCTTGCAGCATCTGCTCAGTGCTTGGGAGATAATTGTTGTTGATTAAATGATTAATAAACTAAAGGAAAGCATCATTGCCATTTTCCATTCTCCTATCCTCCCCTGTGCTCCTTTCATCTTCTCTCCTGAGTGGGATCATTGCCCTCCTGGTGCCAGTGGCTGCCTGAGTTTTCTGTATTACACTAATCCCTTCCATCTTACTAAAGTAATATTCTTGGAACAATACTTTTATTTCATTTTCTAAAACGCCTATGCTTATTCAGCTGAAGAGAGCTGTTAAACTAATGGGCGCTAAGGTTTAAGTGACTAAAATTGCTTATAGTGTGACCATTATTCACAGAATACAAAAGAAATATTCATATTCTTAAGAGAAAAATGTATGCCCTAGTATAAAAAAGCAATCTGAATTTTTTACATAAGTGAAGGATTTAAAGAGCAATATTTGGGGACACACTATATAGGTGACTGTTTCCCACCTAAATCGACTGGATGCAAACACAGGAAGAAGGAAAGACCCATAATAAACCGAAAGTACCCAAAGAGCAGGAAAACTGAGTGTCAGGTTTTCGGTGTCCTCGAGTCCTCATGGTTCTGCAACTTCTATTCTCATTTTAACTCTCCATTCCTCATGCTCATAGACATGTGGAATTTTAGATTTTGAAAGGACTTGGATGTCATCATGTCCAACCCCTCACCTTTGAAGAAATACATATCGCCATTATCAATAACACAATCCTTTACACAGTCAAAGAACATATCCGCCCCCCCCCCCCCCCCCGTCTTCTCTTCACTGGGCTAAGCAGCCCCAACTCTGATAGGAATTTTTTTTTTTTTGCAAATATATTTTAATCCATTAATCTTTTTCGTTTTTCCTCCAGTTGTTCACTCTTTCTCAGGTTACACGGTTCAAAAAGGGACACGAGCGTCTAAATAAAGACGTAACCAATCCCGCCAGCCAGTCAGGCCTATGTATAGACGGAGTTGAAAGCTGCCAGCCTGGTTTGATTTGAGATGCAGAAAAGCTCCTAGTCCTCCTCTTCGCTAGCTCTGCTCACCCGGCCAAAAATAGCTCCCCTATCTGGCCTGCCAAAGCTGCCTTTCCCATCACCGAGGGCCTTGGGAGAGGGGGGCAGAAGAAAGGTAACTGATATTTCTTAAGAAAATAGACTTGGCTGGATGCTGGAGACATTATATACATTACTTCATTTACATGTTACAAGTATCTGAAGAAGTTATCAGTGCACATATCAAAGACAGGGCCGTAAGTGTTTAGTAAGGGATAAGAGCTTAAGATCTCTAGTCAGACAGACCTAGGCTTGAATTCCAGCTACAACATTTATGGGCTGCCAGGTCTTAGCTAATTTGTTTATCCTTTCAAAGGCGCAGGCCTGACCTACACAGTTTATTGGATCTATGGCGAAGGCTGCTGTGATGGAAAACATGATCATCTATATGTGTAGCCCAGTTCCTACTTCCTAACACATGGTCTATGTGAACCACTATTATTATTATCCCCATTTTACAGGTTAGGAATTGATGGTCAAAGAAGTTCAGTGATTTGCCTCAGGGCGCAGAGCTAGAAAGTGGTAGACACAGAATCTAAAACTAACTCTATCGCCAAACCTTGTGTGCTTTCCACCACTGTTCCTCAAGGGCTTCTCAAGAGCCCAGAAGTGCCTAAGTTCTACTGCGACCACATTTTTTAGACTGTCTCCCTTAGGAGCCGAAGCCTGTGGCCTTGGAGTGATGCAGGCAAGCACGTACGTAGGTGAGCTTTCAGGGTTGGAGAGAAAGAGTCGGAAGAAAAGTTTCCAAGAAAATGGGGCTCAAAAGGAAGGAGGGAGTGATTGAGCCTTGAAGGAGCTAGACTGTCTGGGGCCCCACGTCAGGGACACTGGGAACATTTGAGAATTGAGCACCAAAGGCAGAACTGGGCAGCGTGGAAAGGAGACTTCACCTGGTTTGTAACAGCTGTGACAGGGACTTGAGCGTTAGACAGCAGTTTACACTCGTACCCGGACCTATCTTTGAAAGCATCCCAACTTTTCAAACTGATACAGGAGTAAATTCTTAAAGAAAGTCAGGTTGTTTTTCAAGGTAAAAGACGACGAAGGGAAGTCCGCACATGAGCTTCCTTTGCCCAGGTTCTCAGTGTTAACCACCAAGCAAGAGTCCATACCTTGAGTTGATATGTTTTATACTTCGTAGTAGAAACTCTATATTCATTCAAAGTAGAGTGAGGACACTCTTGACTCCAGAATGAGACATACAGGAGTCAAATCCTGGTTCCTTCACTTCTAGCTGATCTTCTGGGCAAGCTACTTCACCCTTTCTGCCCCCGTTAAATAGGATGAAAAAGAGTACCTGCCCACCTGCTTGAGGAAAGGATTCACCGAGTTAAATGATATCAATAGGGCATGCCCACCAGCTTTTAACTATTGTTGTTAGTTTCTCATTTAATCTTTAAGATCAGTCAAGAGACTCGTCCAAGCTTTCGCCAGCTAGCAATGAGCAGGATCAGAACCCAGAGAGAGAACTTAGGACTCTAGTCGTCTTTGCCTCAGCATGCTGCTTCTGATACATGACAAGATATGATGTGGAGGGAAAAGCTCAGTGACCCATCAAATAGTGTTTTCCAAATAACCTGCAATTTCCTTATTTTGCTATACAGCCAAGACTGGGACTTAGGGACTTGACCTCGCCCAAAAGCTGAATGGCCATCTGCTTGCACCAAATGCTCACATTAGTGACAAAAAGTCAAAACATCAGCTTACTTGTTCATAATACAGAAAAGAGCAGATGAAATAAATGGGTGAGGCAAATTGCACTAAGATGCATCTGACAAGTTATTTGTTGAATGGTAGTTGCTCATACTGAATTAATGAAGGCATTGCTGTGATCCGTTTTCACCCTCACCACCACACAGGACCTGGAGTGGTAGATGGGCCATGTCTAAAATCAAAATGCTCCCTCAGATGAAGCAATTTCATGTTTTTGTCGGGGTCATTGGGTAGCCAAGGGAATAGCTTTGAAAGGAAGGAGATAAATAAAAGGAACTAGCATAGCTCTACTTGAAAATGTTGGTACTAACTTCTTTGTGAGGGGAGGTAGAGGAGAGAAAAACGTGGAGAAGAGAGAGAAAGAAAGAGCCAGGAGGAGAGAAAAGAGAGTGATGGGAGAGAAGGGATAGAGGGGGAGAGAGTAGAAGGGAGGACAGACAGGAGAGGTAAGGTGAGAAGAGAGAGAGAAAGACATCCAAGAGCTCTTGGCAGGACATAAATAAGCATGTAAGCATGTCTACAACTCACATTGGAGATACCTGGAAAAGGTGCATGCTTGGAGAGGCCCAATCATGTCAATCCTTCCGGAGGATATGGAGTGCCAGTGGCCACAATGACCCACTCTGTGTGACAGCAGGAGCACTACTCTAGGGCAGCCGTGGGCAAACAATGGCCCGCGGGCCGGAATCCGGCCCGTTTGAAATGAATAAAACTATTGAAAAAAAAGACCGTACCCTTTTATGTAGTGATGTTTACTTTGAATTTATATTAGTTCACACAAACACTCCATCCATGCTTTGGTTCCGGCCCTCCGGTCCAGTTTAAGAACCCATTGTGGCCCTCGAGTCAAAAAGTTTGCCCAACCCTGCTCTAGGGCCTCAGTGGCCGGCAAACTCATTAGTCAACAGAGCCAAATATCAACAGTACAATGACTGAAATTTCTTTTGAGAGCCATATTTTTTACACTTAAACTATATAGGTAGGTACATTGTTATTAACTTAACTAGGGTACTCCTAAGGCTTAGGAAGAGCCACACTCAAGGGGCCAAAGAGCTGCATGTGGCCCAGAAATGAGGATTTTCAAAAGATTTCCAGGTGATTCTAATGTGCAGCCAAGGTTGAGAACCACTGGGTTAGAGTTTTCTTAAAGGGTCATCTTCACACAGTTTAAACATGAGCACAAGCTTGATAATTCTTATTACTCAGCAAAGTGAAATAAATGAATCCAGTCAAAATTCAGCCTCTTAGATAAAGGAGCCAGAAATGATGGCTCTACCTATATGCTGTTAGATGGCCCCATTTTTAAAAGCCTCAAGGACAATTACCTCAGGAAAATCTGTTTTTCTTTGTGCTGCTTTTCTCTGGAACACAAAAGGTTAACCGAACCCATGCGTCTTCACATCTATAAAAACGTAATCCATTTCCTAGAAGACGCTCAGTGTAAGCCAGTGCAAGGAGAGCAAGGATGCAGGGACACTGACTGCCTTGCCTAAATGGTGGTGAGTGAAGTGAGCACTCCACGTGTGGTCAAGGAGGAAAGCAGACCTTTCCAGCTACCATAACGGCCGTGGCAGCGGCAGATCATCACCTTTGTGATATTCTCAAACCCTGAAAATTAGGCTAACCAATTTGGGGTTTGCCTAAGGGCCACAGGCCCAGAATTCCAGCCAATGTCAACAAAAGGCTGGTAGCTGTGATGGCCGCAGGCATGAGCAGGAATAAGGGCATCTACTGTCTACCAAGCACCCAATACCACAGACCTAATGTCCAAACCCCCACATCTGTCTGGGCTTTAGCTGAGCTTTGAAATAAAGGATTTAAAAAATCATAAATCCTCTTCTTCAGACCAGAGGCTGTACAGGGCAATTCCTAGATAAACCTTTGAGTTGAGAACACGCTTGAGCATTTCACAAAAACATGTGGACAGAAATCTACTCCCATGACAACCTGTATCACCCTTTTTTTGGCACACTGCATTGTATTTATACATGACTAGTGGCCTGGTGCACAAAAGTCATGCACGGGAGAGGGGTGTCCCTCAGCCCAGCCTGCACCCTCTCCAATATCGGACCCTTTGGGGAATGTCGACTGCTGGTTTAGGCCTGATCCCAGGATGTCCGACTGCTGTGATTAGGCCTAAACCGGCATTTGGACATCCCTCTCACAATCCTGGACCACTGTCTCCTAACCGCTCACCTGCGTGCCTGCCTGATTGCCCCTAACTGCTTCAGCCTGCCAGCCTGATCGCCCCCTAACAGTTCCCCTGCCAGCCTGATTGACGCTGAACTACTCCCCTGCCGGCCTGATCATCCCCAACTGCCCTCCCCTGTTGGCCAGATCACCCCAAGGCTTTTATTAATATAGTTTATCATTCCAATTGTCAAGAAGATTCTTAAGAACAAGAGCAATTATCTGAAATATCTCAACATGACCATGCCTGTGATAGAACCCGACACATATTAGGGACCCAGTGTATGTTTACTGAATGGATGGATGAATAAATGTTCAACGTTACAGCGGTGCTGAAAAGGTGTCCTATCTTGATGGTAAATACTGCACATCACTTTTCTTTTCCTTTAAAGATATGGAGAGCTCTGACCCCAAATAAGATACATGATATGCATTGATTACATCAAAGTCCAAGATCCACATTTGGTAGTAAGTATCCAGACAGTGAAGAAAAATTCAAAAAAAAATAAAATACTCCTTGCCAAGACACACCATCCATGAATAAAGACTGTCATCCCATCTTGCTACAATAAACATTTCAGCTGCTCCTCTGATGCTCCTATAAGGTTTCCCCACTTGGGAAGAGTGTAATAAATGATATGAGGTTAAGGAAGGTCCTCAAAGAATCTAAAATAGCTCAGTAATATAAGCCTCAGAGTTTTCAGGAGCTTTATAAGAGAGAGAAATAGTACATTCTCTCCTACTTTCCAAACTACTCGGTTGTAGACGGTAATTTCTGAATGCAGTGAACAATGCTATGTGATCAGAGGAAACACAAAAATATGACAAGAATGCCATAGAATTAGGTATAAGGGACACGAGGAATGTGACCACTAAGAAAATTATACAATAAGGAAAATGTATTGCTTTTAGTTCAGAGCAGGTAAAATAAGTCTCATGGTAAAATAGGGGGGGGGGGGGGAATAGCATTAAAAACAAAGACTCCAGGAGAATGAATAAGCATTTTGGAGATTGAGATTTTGCAGTTAAGAAAGTTCAGGAATGCTAGCCAAGTACAGATAAGATAAGAGAGTGCCAAGGAAAAGTAATATCCAATGAAAGCAAAAATTTAAAAAAAAAAATGGGTATTTTACTTTGCCTCCCCACGTTGAACTCTTTGTAGACTTTAAAAAGGACACTAGAGGAAAATTATTCATTGTTTTCTTTTTTTAATTTGTATTGAATTTATTGGAATTACATTGGTTAATAAAATTATATAGGTTTCAGGTACATAATTTCAAAAAGCTACAGTCACTGCCATCAGTACCTGGAGGCATCACATTAGAAAGGTCCATAGTAGAAATTCTGAAATAAAGTAAAAAATAGCCAGTGAGTTTGGCTATAAATACAGAAAGAAAAACATTATTTTGGCTTAAAGGTGAAATATTTATCAAACTATAATAATATCAACTGTGGATATGAGAGATAATATGAAACAAATATGTTAAGTGATAGGTTCATATTTCTATGCTTGCTAACCCCTTTGGGGGATTTTGTAAAAAATAATATTGTAAGGATTATGTTGGATTGTTTTAATTTCTCCCTTAATATTGAATAGAGTTAACCAAATAGTTCATGGTTCCTACTTTTTCAAGCATGCAATTATCTACTTCTACATGAACTTGACTTCGTAGAGGTTGACTACTTTATTATTCATGTCAACAACATTAACCAAATGTCTTTCAAATGGTGGCCCTAAACTAAACACAAATTTTAACACAGCCATACTAACTCAGCCTGACTATGTAAATTATGCAAAATATAAAACTAAAATTTAAGTTACAAGGTGAATAAATTCTGGAGACCTAATCTATGGCATGGTGATTATAGTTACTAAAATTAAGCTGTATAGCTGAAATTTGCTGAGAGTAGATTGTTAAGTATTCACACCACACACACAAAAGAAGGAATGGTGTGAGGTGATGGATGTGCTAGTTAACTTGATTGTGGTAATCATTTCACAATATATATGTATATGAAATCATCATGTTGTATACCTTAAGAAAAACACATTGCACAAATATACGCAATTTTTATTTGTCAATCATAATTCAGGACAGAGCTATAAAAACAGAATATTAAACTGAAATATGCTTTTATATTAAATAACTAAAGTTCACACTCTGACTATTATCAACAGTACCAATACAGTAATCTAAAAAGTAATCAGAGATATCTAGTATAGTTTAAATCTTGGCAGAACCAAGAGAAATGTGCAACATGGCTATCAAAATAAATAAATGTAACAATGTGTAGGCCAATGAGACTATGCTGTTTATCTGTAATCTTTGTTGCTAGCAAAATTAATCCAGACTAGACCTCTTGAATTAGTAGTAAAACTGGTAAAAACTGTAACACGGAAAATCCTATCTAATAAAGAGGGAATATGCTAATTGACCCTCACACCATCGCAAAGATGGCTGCACCCACAGCCAAGAAGTAGGGAATATGCTAATTGACTGTCACACCCTTAAAGATGGTGCCACCCACAGCCAATAAAGGGGAATATACTAATTGACTGCCATGCCCTCAAAGATGGCGGTGCCCACAGCCACAAGATGGCAATGTCCAGTCTCCTCAGCCCTGCCTGCCTCCGGAGACCCCCCAGTCCCCTCTGCCCCCCAGCCGCCCAGGGCCAGCCCAAGGCTCAGGTAACCAGGGCCGGCTGAGGCTTGTGCTGCCGGCAGTGGCAGCAGCAGAGGTGTGATGGGGGCGTCGCCTTCCCCTGATCGCCGGGTCACCTTCCTCCCCAGAGGGCTCCCGGACTGTGAGAGGGGCAGGCCGGGCTGAGGGACTGCCCCTTCAGTGCATGAATTTTCATGCACTGGGCCTCTAATGAGAGTATAAAAGCATAACAATAAAAATAAAAGCAAACCGCCAAAACCGGTTTGGCTCAGTGGATAGAGCGTCGGCCTGCGGACTGAAAGGTCCCAGGTTCGATTCCGGTTAAGGGCATGTACCTGGGTTGCGGGCATATCCCCAGTAGGAGATGTGCAGGAGGCAGCGGATCGATGTTTCTCTCTCATTGATGTTTCTAACTCTCTATCTCTCTCCCTTCCTCTCTGTAAAAAATCAATAAAATATATTTAAAAAAATAAAAATAAAAAAATAAAATAAAAGCAAACCAAGAAAATCCATGCAGAGATTATGATTTAAAAGGCTGACACTTTCTGGATAGAAAAATAAGTTATAATTTTGACTATCTGTTTTGTTGTGGGGTTTCTTTTTTAGCATCTTTCATTAAAACAATCAAAAGGATTTAAGCTTATTCACTTATACGTTATTCTCATGAGAAAACTATTTGCTGAATATTGCCATTCCTCTTTCATAATTGAAAAAGCTTACATATGGAGATTGCTCTCAGAATCACTTGGATCTAAAAAAAGAATAACAAAGTGATCTCAGTCTTGAGACAGTATCTTTTATTAAATGATTATATAACTTGTTTGATCTACCTTTTTTTATTGGTAGTATCAGGCGAATTCCCTACACATCTTTCAATATAAACGTTTTCTATCAAAGAACAAACCTCAATAGTATTTGAAAATACCATTATTGGAGATATCAGGCATTCTTTCTGGGTTTTCATGACTCCTTTTAGTATGGCTGAACAAACACTAGTGATGTCTATGTCTTGAGGTGGCTGAATTTGAATGGAAAATTACTAGCTTTATTATAATTCCTTACAGACTGTTAAATTAAGCTGTCAATATTTTCAATAATGTATTTTACTCTCATTTTAAAATTTTAGCACTTTTTTTCTTCACTTGCTCCAACTATTGTTAATTCAATGTAGTCATTGAATAAGGTATCATGCTTCCCCCAAAATAAGCAAGAAATAAAGGTACAATCCATAGGCAAAAGCTCCATTATTGTTGGCTTGTTCAATTCTTGGAATTGATCACATTTAAAGCAGCAATATAACCTGATAACCCTCACCAATATAAATACCCCAATCACTCATTCTGAAACTATTCTTATCATCATACCACCAAAACTTCCCCAAAATCTTCTAAAAATCTGACCCTATGGCCACGCTTGTGTCTGTAAGTTGGCACCCACTCCAATTTCCATGCAAAGAAAAATCTAGAGTCATCAGCACATCTGTACTTAAGATGTTCCCAGAGAAACGTTCCCATGATCCAGCTTCATCAGCATGATACATCTGATACAGATGAATACTAATAGAATCTTCAAGGGAATTTCATGTGTTTTTACATGTGTTGGTACTAACTATAGTTTTCCACTTTTATTTCTCCATTTACACCTTTATAAAAGAGGATACTGGAGTTTCCACTGAACTTACATTTCAGGTGTTGTGTATTGATATTAGTGAGAGAAGGATAATTGATATCAGAATTCTTAAGAATTCAACTTATATATTTTGGCAGAAAATAAAATACTGGACTTAGTATAGTCTTAAGTTTGAGCTCTTAGGAATTCTCAATTTCTACACCTTAAAATGAGTGAGTTGAACTAGAGCAGCAGTTCTCAACCTGTGGGTCGTAGCCCCTTTGGCGGTCAAACGACCCTTTCACAGGGGTCGCCTAAGACCATCCTGCATATCAGACATTTACATTACAATTCATAACAGTAGCAACATCACAGTTATGAAGTAGCAACGAAAATAATTTTATGGTTGGGTCACAACATGAGGAACTGTATTTAAAGGGCAGAAGGTTGAGAACCACTGAACTAGAGGTATCTGAAATCTCCTCTAAGTCCAACATCCTGACATTATTTAAGATTTTTTATAGAATAATGTTTTTTAAAGAAGTCAGTGACCATGAAACCCTCCCATGAGCCCTTGCTTTCAGAGATCTTACACAGTTATCACCCATCATTTGTTGAGAGAGCAAAGAGATAGTGCATGCAGAGCAATTGATATTCCAAATGTATTTATACCTGATTTAGAAAGGCATTTGGGACTGTCACGTAAATACTCAGGCTATACAACAAACTATATTATAGCCTTAATAAAGTTCCTTTGAACTGTCCTCCCTCACCCTGTGTCCTCACTTCTGACGAAGTCTGAGAGCTAGCTAAGTACCAGGGTACATGAAAATAATGGTGGGTATAAATTGATTCTACTATTTTCTCGAAATCGTGGGTTCCTTTTCTTCCTGATCAGCTTCATAAATCCTTTATCATTGTCCTCTGCTAAAAAGGAACTCACTTTCCTAAGTCAGTAGTAACCAATTAGTAAGCTTTGACTGAGAGATGGGGGAGTGGGGAGGAAAAGGAGGGAGGGAAAGAAGCAGAAGGGAAGGGGGAAAGACGCAGGAAAAATTAAAATAATCATGCCCTTGTGTATTGCTGGTGGGAATGAAAAATGGTACAGCCCTGTGGGAAATAGGATGGTTGTTCATCAAAGCTCATAGAATTACCATATGATCCAACAATTGAATTGCTTGGGTATAAACCCAAATCAACTGAAATTAGGGACTCAAACAGATATGTGTACACGAATGTTCATAGCAGCATTATTCACAATAGCCAAAAGGTGGAAACAACCAAATGCCCATAAACAAATGAATCCATAGATACAATGTGGTCTATATATGCTATAGAATATTATTCAGACTTTAAAAAAAAAACACAGCTAAAACATGGATGAACCTTGAAGACAATATCCTAAGTAAAATAAGCCACTCACAAAAGGACACATATTATCTGATTCCACTTACATGAGGTACCTAGGGAAATCAAATTCAGAGACAGGAAATAGAATGGTAGTTTCCAGGGTTGAAAGGAGGGAGGAATGGGAAGTTATTGTAAAGAGTACAAAGTTTACTTTGGGAAGATAAAAAAGTTCAGAAAACGGATGGCAGTCATGGTTACACAATGTAAATATACTTACAGCCACAGAATTGCACATGGTCAAAATGGTAAATTTTATGTTATGTCTATTTTACCACAATAAAAAATTATTCAAAGCAGTATCAAAGTTTTCTTCTTATTCATTTTTATTGCCCTCATCTGGGAAAGTTGAACACATGCTCTATTTCAATGCTGCCCCATGCCAGGAATTGCCGGGAAATAAATTTGATGTTCCAAACAATTCCCCCATGGTTTTAAAGAGGGATGAAGGAAAGCAACAGCTGGTTTAAAAGCAGTCATAGAATCCTCCACATGAGCCCTGTGAATGGACTCAGTGCACACATTTAACATGCAATAAAAACAGGCACCAGCCTTCGCAATGGGATGGGCACATTCATTTCTAAGATTGTTGCCAATTCCATATGAGTTTGTAGTTTTAGATTACTCTTAGATTCAAAAAGAAACAGGACCTCAGGCCAGGATTATCAGTCAACAGAGTCGAATGACAATGAGATAACATGGAGACTGAAATCTGAAATTCTGCTACGAAATGGTCCTGGACAGAATTCACGCAATTATTCAGCTAAACCAAAAAGAAAGAGAATTTCTGCCATGTTATTAAGAAGGGCAATATGAAGGTATATTAGCTAGACTGCCTTTCATAATGGTAAAATTGCCTTATTGAGTATGAAACTCTGCTCAGTTTACTTATAGCCAAAGGCTAATAAAATCATAGGATGGCAGAGAAGAAACCATACATAACATCTTATTCCGTCATATCATTCTGGAGATAAGAAAACTGACAGAGTTTAAATGATTTGCTGGAAGATATAGAGCACAGTTCAAATATAACCCAAGTCTTTGAATCTCCTGGCTGCTTCACTATACATTACACAATGTTATTTAAATAATTATGCAGTAGGAAGAGAGATTATTGGGAAAATAAAAATTATGTTAATGAAAAAAGGAGAATGTGGTTGGCTTATTTATTTAGTTATAATTTTTAAAACCACAATCCTAAATATATTTAATGCAAAATAGATAGTTCTAAAAAGTAGCAGTATGCCACAAATAATAAATGACATAATGCTTGAGTGTGTATCAATCACCATCATCTCTAAACATAGAATTTTTCAGGATTCATTATTTTTCAGTGTTGGTATTTTATATCCTTAAAAAAATCAATCGAAAAGAAAGAATCAATTAATGTCTGGGATATTGATGGTTACATTTAGTTACATATTCATTGTAAATATAGAATTAAAACAAAGAATTTGCTTTAAACCTTACCTTTAGAGCAGCTGTAAATTAGTAAACACCCATTTCTAACTCATTCTAATGAAATTTTCTAATTTCCCTAAGGCATTTAAATAGAATATGGAGAAAGAGCATGAGTGGCCAAATGAGTATGGGATTGTGCATGCATGTTACCTTGAAACTCTGCCCAATGCATTTTTCAGATACTTGAGAATGCCTATTAGTAATAAATTCACTTGAAAAGGAAAACACGGCTACCTAGAGAATAACTGTTTTAGCCCAAACTTTGTTAAAAAAAAAAAAAATAGAATGCCCCAGTTTCTCAGGAGACATGGCAGAACAGAGCAGTCTAGCTGTTTTGCTGTTATGTCAGTATGCTCTTCTCAGTGTCTGTGGGTCCGCATGAGATGGAACACAGACACAGAATCTACCACTGTCCACTCCAGAAGGGTCTTTGCCATTGGAGTCATGGCCCTTGTTTTACAAAGGAGAGAACATTCATAATTTCACACCCAATTAACAGCAGTCCAAGGACTAAAATGAGTCCTCCTGGCATCCAAGACAGATTCAGTCATTTCCCAAAACATCACATATTCTCATTTTTTAAAAAAATGGATCAAAAGGTATTACACGTTGTACAATATGTTTTTACTGCAGGTGAATTCTTTTAAATTTTGATTTCATAGAAAATCTGACAAAAATCAGATACCAAAAAAAAAATGCTTTTTGTGAAACATTCCACCCCATAGGAAAGATTAACATTAAACAAATTCTAATCTCATAGATGCAATCTGGCTTCAGTTGTCACGTTCAGACTGAAAGGCTCACACCTTACATAGAAAAGTTAGATATTTAAGACATGTGGCTACTTGGGTTAAATGCCTCTTAAACCTAAAATATCAGCAGTTAATTAGACTTACATAAGAACTAGCTTGAGGAATTACATTGGAATAGATTAATTTCTGGCATTAAAGCTTTCTTCTCAGAGGGGTTTCCATTTCTGTTCCATTCCCCTCATTGTATTCTTTAGTTTTTGGCCTCCAGTAACTCCTCCCAGCTGTCCTAAGACTTTCCTCTATCACACAACAATCTCCTTTTCTGCCTCCTTTCCTTCCCATCCTCTTTGCAAACAGGTTTACAAAGAATCATTTAATCTTCCAAGGACCTTTCCAACAATGGAATTTTCCTCATTTGTGGGGTGGCTGCCAAACCACTACCGAATTTCTTATGCTATTCATCCAGGTTCCCGTCTAATGCCCTGTTGTCCCTTCACAATCTCTTCCCTGGAGACAAGCCACTGCTTCCCATGCAAACTGCCTTCAGCCAGGGCAAGCAACAACTGGACCAACAAACAACCCCAACACCTGTCTGTTTGTAGAGCTCAGGCATCAGCCATGTCAGGAAATGCAGTGAGTCAGAAAGCCCATCTAGGTTACTGCCTCACAGTGGGTGGCCGAAAGGAATGTTTTTGAGTGTCTAATAGAGACCTGGTACCTCGTCTTGACAACTCTGGAAATATTTTCTCCATTTTACAGTTGTGGAAACTGAGGCCTGGAGGAGTGTCTAATGTTGGACAGTCTCTTGCAATGGAGCTAGTGCACCACTGAAAATTATAAAACACTTGCATAGCTTTTCAGTGCAGGTAAGGTTCCCAGGAGCAGAGTTAGTCAGAACCACTTCCTGCCATCCACGAGCACCCCCTGCTCCTCTTTCTCTCATCTCTCCACTCAAGACAGTCACCACAGGCCCCCTTGTCTGTTAACCTTCCCTGGCCAGACCATCTGAGACATCCTTTCATAGGAAACTGGTACCGTTCTCTACATCACACCTTTCAAAGATATGTTGGCTGAGAAATCATGAAACTGGTCTACCTGTTAGCCAATATATGTCAAACTGCCTTTACTTTGTTTTCTCACTTTGAATACATAAACACCGCTATCAATGGTATGTAAGTCGAATGAAATCTCTTTAAAGACCATATGTAGGATCTTCAAAAGTACTTTGTATAGTTCTAAAATTTTAAATAATTTCTATTATAAAAATAAGAGCAGATGGTAAATGAAATTTAAAGCAAATTCATTCAAGTTGGTGACAATTCTTCTGAAAATTTCTGTATAATAGTCTACTTTTTTCCCAATGCTACATTTAAAAAAAAACCTAAAATAAGTGTGTAGGTAAGTTGACTAAAGGAGTTTGTAAGGGGTGTCCCCCCAAAATATATACACACTTTAACAGCTGATAGCTCAATTTTGAAAATGAAATGTATTTTAATAAACATGACTTTATAATTATTCAAAGTGTGTGTACATTTTGGAGGGACACCCTATATTTCTGCATTTATTGCCAGATGAGTTCAAATTATTGTAACCAACCTCAAATCTTGGTTATTGACTTAAAGTTTTAAAAATGGAGGCTTCATGAAAACAAAGTATTTGATTGAGCAGTAAAGACATTCATATTTATACATACACAACTCACACTGCCTTCAACACAGACTGGATTAAACTGAGGGTCTGTCTTGCAGCTGTTTCATCAGAGGCTTAATAAAATAAATTATTGTGGGTAAGCAAAGTGAGTAGAGAATTCTATATTGACAAGCAAAATTCCTGACTGAGACTAGATATAGTCACCAGGTAAGAGAAAAGGTAAAATTACAATAAATTTAAACTTATCAATGAGGAATATTTATATATATATATATATATATAACTGCAAATATAATTGGATGAGAAGATACACACATGGTATTGCCTGCAATCCTAAAAGCATGGCACAGAAGTATCAGGTTGAACCACATGACATTGTCACTTTAATATCAAAAACCATACTTATAGAAATAAATGAATGAGTAAATAAATGCATGAAGGAGAAGGAAAACCCTCTTCCTTATAGTACAATGTCATTCAATAAAGTATTGCAGAATGATAGGGTTAGAAAATCAATGGATGGGTGAAGTTTGATTAGGACCAAGATACTTACATGATCTCAAAGCATCTCTCTGCAAATTCATATTAAATAAAAAGAGTAAAATGGTAACTCTAGAGTGAAAAACTCTAACGTGGAGAAACACCACCTTCACCAATGATGCAAGCTACCATCACTACTAGGACAAACCAACATGACCTGCCTACTGACAGAATACAATGAGGAAAAAACATCACTTGTGGTATCCTCCTCCTCCTTCCTATATAATAAAAGGCTAATATGCAAATTGTCCCCTCTACCAGGAGTTCCACCAGGAGTTCCACGAGGGGGCGGGGCCGACCAGCCAACAACCCTCAGCCCCTCCCTCCACCGGCCCCGCCCTCAGTCTCCCTCCCCCACTCCCACTCCATGCATGAATTCCTGCACCAGACCCCTAGTTTCTTATAAAAAGCATAACCTGAATCTAATCATAAGGAAAGACCAGACACACTCAAATTGAAAATCATTCTATAAAACAACTGGCCTGAATTCTTACAAAGTGACAATGTCCATTCCTTCTCAGCCTTTTGGCTGAGATCAGGTGAAGTATCTGTTCTTATCAGATTAATATCTGATTAGTCATCTATCTGAGTACCCTCAGGGTTGGGGAGGGAGAGGCAAAAATAAATAAATAAATGAAATGAAAAAGTGACAATGTCAAGAGAGACCCAAAAAAGGCTTAATAATCATTCCAAGTTTTAGACAACAGAGATATATAGAGTATGAATTTGGGTTAGATTTTAGACCAGGAAAACAAAACTGTCATAAAGGATATTATTGTGACAATTGACAACACATGAATTTAGACTATGAGTTAAAAATAGCATTGTATCAATATTAAATGTTCTGATTTTTATCATGATACTGTGGTTATATAAGAGACTGTCCTTGCTTCTAAGATACAAACTATATTATTTAGAGGTAAGAAGACACAATGTCCCCAACTTACTCTTAAATAATTCAGAAAATACATAAATATATAAAAATGTATAAAGAAAATGATAAAGCAAATGGGGCAGAATATAAATAATACATGATTACATCTCAAAATAAGTTACAAAGAAGTTTTTTAAAGTTTAACTATCCACAATACCACATGATTCAGTCCTATGTAGACATGTTTATCAACATAATTAGAAAGCACAAGTTAGGAACTACAAACTATGTATTAAAGTAACATAATGAAAGTATTAAAGTAATATAATTAAAAGTATCGAGATCTTAGCATGTGATCCTGGATGAAATTCAAATCAATATACGAGCGTGTT
Source organism: Myotis daubentonii (assembly GCF_963259705.1). NCBI lineage: Eukaryota > Metazoa > Chordata > Mammalia > Chiroptera > Vespertilionidae > Myotis > Myotis daubentonii. Next base: position 25,599,896 of record NC_081850.1, on the reverse strand, counting down.
GAATATATTGTCAATAGCTGTCATTCACACAGAAGATATTGCATTCTTGAAATCATATCCTTTCAATAGATTTTGGCCCAAGACACAACACAGGAAATTATCCGAGTTTGTGGAGTGGGACATCCCCAAATGAGCCGTCCCGTCATGGCTGATATTGCATCTCACTTTTTACTTGAGTTCACGGCATGGAAAAGTAATTCATCTCCCTGAATATGTTTCATAAGAAAAACAGAACTCCTCAAATTCTTTTCCAAGTACTCCTGGAGCAACAGTAAGTTCTGTATCCAAAATTTGAAAGGCGCTTTTTACAACTTGAAATCCCACTGTCCAAGAGTACCCTGTGAATTATTTTTATAAAACTAAAAGTAGAATAATGTCCCCTCCCCCCAAAACCAATTTGAGGCACATTCCTGCACAAGTCAGAGGACTCAATCAGCATTGTACCTATTGGTCTTCCTGATTAACAGGATCCCACCCACTGTACCACATGGCGCTGAAGACTCAGGTGGGGCCACAGCATCATTATAAAATAATTTCTGGAATAATAATTCATCTTGAGGATGGATTTAATGCTATACATATGCATGAAAAAAATGGGATTTTAATCTGGGCACAACAGCAATACATTCTTTTTCTACAAATCTCAAAAATAAAATAAAAATCACCCATAATCTCAGTCTCCAAATATAATGTCACTGTCAAAATTTTTGTATGTTTCCTATCAGAATAAGCCTATATATCTCTCCAGCCAGCTCTCCACAAGAGGGAACATGCTTGCAGACATCAGTCTCCCTAGAGACCCTTTTGCTGACAGGAGTAGATACCTTTCTGATGTTTTTCATTCCCACCCCACTCTCCACTGGGTATCCTACCACCTACAGCTCCCTTCTTATTCACAGCCCCTGATCCATCCCACTATTTCCCAAAATTTGACCATTTATGTACCATCCTTTATGACTTTTCCAATTACCATACACAATCAGAGTATTGCATATGCAGTCTTTACATGGCTGTTTTTCCAACTATAAGCATGTTCTTAGACTTTTTTTTTTTTTTACATATTCCTATCATGACCACTCAAATGCAGTGGAAAATTATTTCCATGACACAGAAAAACATCCAACCAATGGTAGAGATGTTTAAGAACATTTCTCAACTTTCGTTCACTAGTGGGAAAGTCCTACATAGAACGTCAATGTTACGACCATGAAGCAACCGTGAGGCTCCTCCTCCTCCTCCTCCTCCTCCTAGTAAGACCTCACTGAGGAGTGATCACTATTATTAGCGAATGCACCATAGCTCTGTGTCAGGACTTCTACTTTCTCTGTTTGGTGTTTCTTGGCTCATAATCTCAATTACTCAATAAGGTAGAGTTATAGTTTCTAGGATAGATTTTTTTCTCTGTACGAAGCTAGCTCACCTCTATGAGCAATCCTTCTGTTCCATTAGCCCCTTTGCCACTAAACAAAAACTTCCCACATCACAACTGGCTTCAGCCTTCTCTCCCACATCATCTCCCTCCTGTCTGTCTCTCAAACACGAGTCACTTTGCTCTAGACCAGTGGTTCTCAACCTTGGCTGCACATTAGAATCACCTGGGAATCTTTTTAAAATCCTGGTTTCTGGACCTCATCCTCTGGAAATTCTGTTTCTTTGTTATGGGGTGGGGCCATAACAAAGATTCCCAAGTGATTCTAATGTGCAGCCAAGGTTGAGAACCACTGCTCTAGACATTGTTGCTTGAACATGCCAATTGTTCTCCCATCTCCTTGTAATTCCTTCCTCCCAGAAGAGCCTTTGGGTTTTTCCTCTGTAAGTTGAAATTAGACAGATGGATAGATCGCCTTACCTTCCCTCATTCTCACAGTCAAAAATATCTTTCCTTCCTCAGCTCTCCTAAAACACTTTGTTGTATCTCAATTAATGCAGTTTCCTTTCAAGGTGTTGTTATGCATGTTTTTGTTCTGTTTTTTAATGTTTCATTCTCCAAAGGGAGAAACATTCCTGAAAACGAAGCTGTTTTAGTCTTCACTATTTCCATGGAATTTTAACATAGCAACCTGATTATATTAAACTAGAGGCCTGGTGCACAAAAAATTGTGCATTGGAGGGGGGGTCCCCTCAGCCCAGCTTGCCCTCTATCACATACTGAGCCCTCAGGGGATGTCCTACTCCCTGCTCCCCTTGGGGAACAGGCCTAAGCCACAGTCTGGCCTCCCTTTGTGGGAGGTGACCGGGCTGATCAGGGGATGGCACCAGCCCCATCACCCCGCTGCTGCAGCCACTGCCAGTCACGGCAGCCAGCAAGGTGTTTTCATCAACATGGACTCCAGTCCCTTTACTGTGAAAAAATGGCAACTTTCTTTAGGCATTTTCAAGATGTGTCTTCCATAGGATATGATCTTTCTTTCTTTCTTTCTTTCTTTCTTTCTTTCTTTCTTCCTTTCTTTCTTTCTTTCTTTCTTTCTTCTCCTCACCTGAGGATATTTTTCCATTGATTTTTAGAGAATGTGGAAGAGAAAGGGAAAGACAGAGAGAAAATTCAAAGTGAGAGGAACACTTTGATTGGTTGCCTTCTGCATGAGCCCTAACCTGGGCCCAGGCCAGGGAGGAGCCTGCAACCTAGGTACATGCCCTTAGTCAGAATTGAACCCAGACCCAGCAGTGGGCAGGCTGAGGCATTATCCACTGAGCAAAACCAGCTAGGACAGGATATGACATTTCTTAACCCTTAGCTCCTTAGGGAGCTAAGCCAGTCAGCAGTCAGAAAAGGTGTTTCCTCTGTAGTTCACACCAATTGCCAGCTTGGCCCCTGCCCAAGCCTAGCCTCTGGCCTAGTCATTAGCCCTGGGCAGGGGACCCCCAGCTCCTACCATGGCCTGCTCTGCCCCTGCTACCCGTGATTGCTGGCACCACCCCTGCCCAGACCTAACGCCTGTGGCCGAGGCATTAGGCCTGGGCAGGGCACCCCCAGCTCCCCACCGCCGCCATCAACGATCGCTGGCTGGCTTCGCCCTTGCCCAGGCCTAATGCCTCAGTCTGTGGCTTGGCGCCTACATATGCAAATTAACCGCCATCTTTCTTGGCAGTTAATTTGCATATCACCCTGATTAGCCAATGGGAAGCATAGCGGAGGTATGGTTAATTACCCTTTTTGTCTTTTATTAGATAGGATGTCTGTGTAATGAATGAACTGATAAAGTTAAATAGAAAACTGTTAAAAGGCTTTGAACCAAGTACACAAAGCAAAAGGCAAACAAACCATGGACAATCGGGTGCACCGTGGGCTAAGTTAATTATTCAGAGTACAAAAACCACGGAGATGATGTGCAACTTTAGGTTTGCAGGGAAGACAAGCCTCCATATATGTTTGTTTTATTCAAGGTTACACTATTTCCAGAAATAATATTGGCCCAGGAGACATCAACCTCTTCCAGGTTTTGTACTGGCTCCACCTACCACTTATATCCTTTACTTATGAAGGCCCCTGCATAGGAATGGCTTTGTCAGGAGCAAAATGAAAATGTGAAGCCCTTTGTTTAACATTGAGCTTGAGGGTAGGGACAGCAGAATACAGAACCCAGCGCAGGGCTCCTCTCAGCACAGGGCCGAGTGGCGGAGCGTGTCTCGAGCCTTGGAAGCCAGAGCTGTCTGTATAAACTGTCTGTAGTTCTTCATTCTTTCCATTGCCTTAAACACCAACGATGCTCACACAAAGTGAATACCAATTTCCCAATAAACTCTCACAAGAAATGCAATGAAAAGAAGGGCCCAGAATTTTTTAATTCTTTTCAGACCTTTAGCCAAGTGTCTTTCTTCTCCCAGGCAAGAATGCTCTGGATGACACATATATTTCAAGTCTACTTTTGAAATATTTTTTTTCTAGGTTCCCAATCATGCAACAATATGCTTGCAAATGTTTTCCAAAAGGAGAATGAGGGATGCTTTATTACATTGCAGTGTCGATGAATATTTTACTTTTTTGGGTGTGTTCTGGACCCTGTTTGTCTAAAGTTTTGCTTAACTAAAATGATAAAATGAAAAGAAAGAAAGAAAGGAGCCTTCTCAGACCATCTCAGGCTCTAACAGAAGAAAATCCCTTTGCAAGAAATTTAAATGCACAGAATGAACTCTGGCTTCATAAGGCCCATTATTTTAAAAAGCATTTCATCTCCTCGCTGAGCCCGCAACCTGAGCCTTTCAGTGGGGTGGGAAATGAGGAGGGAAGTGGTGGGGAGGGAGGAAGAGGAAGATCAAGGCCAACAGGAGGCCCGCCAGAGGTATGCTGGGTTGTCATTAATGGCAAGAGGTTACAACTTGCAGCTGACATCAGTTACAGTAAAAGGTCAGCCTCCCACCGCAGTTTGCATTTACTGATTTAGAAGGGAGTCCTCCACTGTCTGCAGTCTTCCCTTCCCCCACTCCCTCGGCTTGGCCAGCTCACTGATCCCTTTCTTCACTCCCACAGAGATTCCTTTTCACCCTTCACACAGACAGACACCCACAACCATACCCACGCCCTCTCATGCTCACTCCCACAGAGGATGTTCCGTGTACAGTCAGGGGAACCACAGCTTTGGGATGCTGCTGCCAAAACCAAATGCATGTTCTGCCAAGTGCCCTCCCGCCTCCTCCCTACCCCCCTACCCCCCACCCCCACTTCCAGGGCCACTTGGAAGGACAAAGGGGACAATAAGCCTCAAAGGATGTCCGCTGCAGAGCAAAGAACAATTTTGGTGTCAAAATCAGTCTATCTGGAGCACTCATGCCTTGAGGAATCTCTGCCTCTGGTGGAAATGGGACGGGGGACTAGGCTGGATGTGGGTGGGAAAACAGCCGCTGGAGAGTTTCTGGGACCTATGCTGTCAGCGCTGGTACAGACACAGTCTCTGCGGAGCAGGGGACCTTGGGATACCGGGGATCTCTCTCCTCATTTCAGGCTCCTCTCCCCTCTGAACCCAATGCTACTCCACTAGAGGGAACATGCTTGCAGACAGTCCCCTTAGATGCCCTCTTGCTGACAGGTGGCAATTGGCAATGCCTTTCTGATGTTCTCTTTCACCCCCACACCCTGCACTGGGTATCCTACCACCTCCAATACTCCAGGGCACCATTCTTATTCAAAGCTCCCCACCAGCTACCCCACTGTTTCCCAGAATCCAATCATTTATGAACCACCCTTCAGGACTTTTGACATTTCCAGGTACCACTGATGCCCTATTCACTACTGAATATTTTACTGACTCACTTTTTTAACTTAAATATATGCATTTTTAATTATTTATATTTATTTCAGAAAGGAAGGAAGAGGGAGAGAGATAGAAACATCAATGATGAGAGAGAATCATGAATCGGCTGCCTCCTGCAAGTTTGACTTTTCTCCCCTGAATTAACCATGAAGGCATGCCCCACACTGGGGATAGCACCTGCAATCTGGGGATAGCACATGCCCTGATGGGGAATTGAACTGGGCTAAATATATGCATTTTTAATGGAAAGCTTTCATCACTACTAAATGGAAAACAGTATCCCTTGCAAACAATAGAAGAGAATATTTAAGTAAAGAGATCAGAAGAATAAGAAATTATTCACTCAGAGATCTCCAAAAGCCATCTTGCTTAACGTATGATATTGCACCCTCTTTGGGAAGCATTCTTCTTGCTGGGCCTACTTGAGCCAATCAGCTAGTTTAACCAATTTGTCCGCAGTGAGATTTCATCCATCAGTGTGTCTTCACCTAGTATCCTTCCCAGCTGCATATTCCTGGATGCCTTCGTGGTTAATCCAGGGGAGGAAAGTCAAACTTGGCAGAATCAAGACATTTTATTGCTGTGACTGGTAGCCCTCCACCTCTCTTTTCCAAACTTTATTCTTAAAGACTGAGGGATGATTGGATTAATTAATCAATAGATCTCAGATGCTGAGCAGGGCCAGTGGGAAAGACATTCTGGATCTTTCAGGGTTCTGTCAAATCGACTTTTAAGTGAGGACCCTCACTGTGCAACATGTCCATAAAGAGGGCTTTTCATTGATTCCACACATATTTAGAGTTCCAATGAGGGCTCAGGCCCAATGCTCGAGATCTCAGTAGAAATTCAGAATGAGAATTCACCGCGAGGAAGAACTGAGCTTAAAGCATCCGAAAATCCCTTTAGTTTGGTCATATTTGATGATATTAAGAGGTGGGGGGAAAAAAGGACCAGTTCAAAGTTCAACTCGCATGCAATCTTGACATTTGAAATCCAAGCCTTCGGCCCATCGCCGGGCTTCCTGGTACTCTGGCAGGCAACACGCTGCAATGAGAGTCTGGCCTTGTGCTGTGCATCCAGGTCCTGTCAGGGGCAGGGGGATCGGCCTGATGGATGGCTCACGGTCAGGAAAGGTGGCTGCACACATGGGTGGGATGCACAAGGTGGCTCGTAAAACTTATGAGCCATGTTCTGTGCTGTGACCTGGGTGAGGGATGGTTCAGCTTCAGTGGAGGGATCATTAAAAACAATTAAGTGTTGCTGGAGAGACGGCAGACTCCGGCTCAGACTTCAGTGGTGTGCAAACAGGTCCAGGACAGGGCCAGGAGCCTGAATCCCACACCTTGTTTACATAAGGAAACAAAAACGATGCCACGCTGTGGGCAAGCCAGCACACTGACCCGTCGGTGCCACCCACAGGGTCTCATCTAAATGCCCACCTGTGCTACCCAACCCGCTGGACTGTCTGCCTGTTAGAGGCACATGCGTTCCTTCACTGTGTGCACACCTATTATTGAAGTCCTTTACCTGTTTCTCGGCCATTGCCTTAAGGAAAAGAGCCCAGGGAATAGGATAAAGGGCAGCAGAAAGTGGTCTGCAGGAGGAACGGTGGAGACAGTGTTTAAAGATAGGCAGTTCCATCCAGAGGCACTGGATTCTGGGGGCTAGGGTGGAACGGAGCCAGGGGAACCCTGCAAAGGCCGGGGGTGGCCGCTGCTTGAAAAACAGAGCCAACGTAAACCACACCCTGCCTTGGTTTCTTAGCAAACTGGGAATAATAATAGTCAGAAGGTGGTTTCAGACGCCTAGTAGGTGGTCAGTACATGGTAGTCTCTCTAACAGTCATTTATTATTACCATTTTGTTACTCTTAGTATTATACCTAATGATAAGTTTGAGTTCATCTAGTGTGAAACCATAGTCTTTTTCTCTGAGGGGGAATAACTATTATCATGCCATCCCCTCCAGAATGTGATAAAGGAGAGGACGGCCTGGATGAAGGTTAAATATGCCAAAAATCTTGGTAGAAAGCAAGAAACGGAAGATTCTGGATACTTGGGTTCTTCTTTGCTTGCATCCCCAAAGAAAAACAAGAGCATCCTAGCCAGTTTGGCTCAGTGGGTAGAGCGTTGGCCTGCAGACTGAAGGATCCCCGGTTCAATGCTAGTCAAGGCCACATGCCTGGGTTTCGGGCTTGATCCCCAGTAGGGGGCGTGCAGGAGGCAGTTGATCAATGATTCTCTCTCATCATTGATGTTTCTATATCTCCCTCTCTCTTCCTCTCTGAAATCAATTACATATATATATATATATATATATATATATATATATATATATATATATATATATTTTTTTTTTTTTTTTACAAAAAGAAGAAAAACAAGAGCAAAGGTTTTACACACACATGGTGTGAGTTATTCTCCGTCAGCACTGGCTTAAGTTTAAGGAGTTGAAGGTGGGGGGGTGGGGACCAGGAAGTTTGCAGATCACAGCCTTCAGAATATATGGCGTATTATATTCCTTCTAAGGAAAGCAAAGGTAAGAATGTAACCTGCCCCACCCCAGACACCTCAGAGAACTTCAAAGGCTTCTTAAAACTGTCAACAGAGAAGAATAGAACCTTTGTCTGGGAACCATAAATGAATTTGCTTCTATAATAAACAGGAGTAGTTATAGGGGGAAGGAATAACAATGTGAATGGCATGTGGACCTATGAGAATGCTTACAGGGTTATGTATAAAAGAAGAGAAAGCCTGTGAGAGCTGATGGGTCTGTGTCTATAGATTAAAGGGGAAAATACAGAAATAAAGTCACTTTTGAATGACTCATTATCTGGAAGGAAGAAAAAAGGGAAGCGCACAACACAATTCAATCAGGAATCTATCAACCAACAAGCCCTCCTAACTTTACCTAAATATTTCTCCAATTCATCCACCTCTCTTTATCTTCTGCTGCCAACATCCTACATAAAGTTACAATTAATTCTTTCATGTCCTGCTATAAATGCTTCCTAACTGGTCTCTCAGCACTTATTTCGCTTCCAGCCCACTCTCCATATGCCTGTTGGAGTGCTACAGTAAAAGTTGAAACCCACTCATCTCACACCCTTGGTTAAAACCCTTTTCAGACTCCTCCAGGTTCTTAGACTGAAGGCCAGAACCCTTTATGAGACACTGCATGGCTGAGGTCCTGTCTTCATCCTCAGCTCTACCTCCCATCCTTTCCCCCCTCTTGCTGGGCTGGATCCGGACGCCTGGCCTGCATTTCTCTCCATTTCCCTCTTCCCCTTCAGCAAAATTCAGTTCCACAGCGAAGTGTTCTTGACAATGGCCAGGTCCTCCAAAATGCACCTTGTAACACGTATCCCAATGTAAAGTAACTAATTGTAAAATTAATTATTAAGTGTCTATTTTCTTATATGATAAAAGACATAGTAGGGCTGGGATGGTGTTTATCTTATAACCATTTCCCCAGAGCCAAGAAAGTGTTGGGTACATAGTAACAGTCACTATTTATTGAGTACTTACTACATGCTGGGCATTATTTTAACAACAAGTATGCATTAATTAAAGTAACCTTCAGAATGGCCCTATGGTTTTGGTATCATTTTACCCATATTTTTATATTTGAAAAATGCCTGGACACAGGAAGGATAAGGAATTTACCAAACATCACATAGCTTTAAGGGGTGGAGCTGGAATTAGAACCCAGACAGAATAACTTTAAGACTTCAACTCTTAATTACAATTTCACATTACCACATAGTTGGCATTCAGCAAGTATTTAAGCTGATTTGTCTGTTTGGCAAAAGATATTTACCCAGCATCGCTAGCCAGGCACTACACTTCATGTTGGGCAAAGAGTAGCAAGAAAAGTGCAGAGACTTCGGGTGGTGGGCACACAGTGCTATATACAGATGTATCATAAAAGTGTACTTGAAACCTATATCATTTTATTAACCAATGTCACCCCAATATATTTAATTTTTTAAAATAGCATGTATTTGATGTGTAGAGTTCAACGTTTTCACATATATATAATGCAAAAAGGTTGCAATTAAAATATAATTTTCTACATGATAAAAGCATAGTATGCAAATTGTCCCCTCAACCAGTAGTTGTCCAGGGGGCGGGGCCCACCGGGGGAAAGGAGGGAGGCTCCAGCCGGCAGCAAGGCAGCAGGTAGCTGGGGGAAGGGAGGGAGTACCCGGCCGGCAGCCAGCAGCCACTAGGGACCCTATCAGTGCACGAATTTCATGCACTGGGCCTCTAGAATCTATATCTATATCTATATCTATATCTATATCTATATCTATATCTATATCTATATCTATATCTATATCTATATCTATATCTATGGTGTAGTGAACCCAACCCTCATTATGTTTGTTGCTTACTTAGTTCTTGTTTTTCTGGCTTACATACCTCCTTTTACTTTTCCATCCCTGAAGATCCTTCCTATTCATCAAGCACAGTTCTATCGTTACTGCCTCTGTGCAGTATTCATTAACTACTGCACAGATCTGTGAGGAATTTTTGAGAATTTCATAAGTGAGTGCAATATTTAATTCTGAACTTCCACCCTACTTGCAACATCAAACAAAATTGTTTTCAAAGGAGGGGGGCGGGGTGGAACAGTGAATTGTATAGCACTCACTGTCTGATAAAAAATAAGTATTATATTTAACCAGGAATGTTTTTATTGCCGTAAACTCTAATAAGTGATAATGAACCACACTTTGGCAAACTGAACAGCCATTTGCATAAGATGCAAAAATGATTTCATTTTACTTATGCTCAACAAATGCTGAGAAAATTCAATTCAATTATAATTTTATAATAGCATTTCTAAGCCTGAAGTTCCAGCCCAGCATAAGAATAGTGCTTGCCATCTAAAAAAAAAGTAATTATTTGAATAGCTTGCAATATTTTTTAAAGTTGAAAAATTATAAACCAAAGAACTTATATGCATCCTATTATATGCATTGCCCAGGGTCACAGAAAATAGTGTGGTAAAGGCCTAGGGTGGGGCAGGAACTGGGTGGAGGGGGGCAATGTGGGGAATATAGGTGGAATATGGGATAATACTCTCAACAATAAAGATTAAGAAATAAAAATGTAGTCAATGTAAAAAAAAGTGAGCCTATGACTGCAAACACAAATACATACACCATCACACAGATTCAATTTTGCTCGCAATTGCAGGGAGTTTATAAATTAGGTTATTTGTGAATCAAAAGGATCCCAAATTAATTTTCTGATCCAAAGGATTACAGGGTCTCCTAGCCCCGTGATCGGCAAACTGCAGCTCGCGAGCCACATGCGGCTCTTTGGCCCCTTGAGTGTGGCTCTTCCTAAGCCTTAGGAGTACCCTAATTAAGTTAATAACAATGTACCTACCTATATAGTTTAAGTTTAAAAAATTTTGCTCTCAAAAGAAATTTTAATCATTGTACTGTTGATATCTGGCTCTGTTGACTAATGAGTTTGCCGACCACTGTCCTAGCCCAATGCTGGTCCAAATTTAATACACAAATGAGTCAACATTTGGCTCAACAACGGATGAATCTGTTAAAAATACATAGTCTGTTTCAGGAAGTCTGAATAAGGGCCTGAGATTTGGCTTTTTTTTTTTTTTCTTTAAAGAATTTTATTTATTAAATTAGTTGTGGTGACACTGGTCAACAATAAATATACAGGTTTCAGGTGTGGATTTCTATGTTACGAGATCTGTATATTGCACTATGTGCTCACCATCTAGAGTCAAATCTTCTCCTGTTACCTTATATTAGGACCTCCTTCCCCTCCCACCCCCTTCCCTCTGGAAATACCACACTGCTGTTGTGTTCATGAGTTTCAGTTTTATATCCCACATATGAGTGAAATCATATCGTTCTTAGCTTTTCCTGACCAACTTATTTCACGTAGCATAATGTTCTCAAGGTCCATCCATGTTGTTGCAAAGGATGCAACTTCATCTTTCTTATGGCTGAATAGCATTCCATTGTGTATATGTACTACATCTCTTTATCCAGTCCTCTACTGCAGGACACAAAGATTTGGCATTTCTAATAAGCTCCCAAATTAGTTCACTGCTACTGGTGCATAGACTACACATTGAGTAGCAAGGCCTGAGACAATCTCACAAGTAGCAGTTGCCTCAACATTACTTCATTTCTTGCTCTTTGAGTGGGCCTCAGCACCTTTGCCCAAGGGTGGTCTTTAAGATAATCTCCACACACAGCCAATATTATTCACAAGAAGTGTTTGAATTTGCTCAGACATTGGAATACTCAGTGGAGGCCAAAGGGTTCTCTACCTTAAGATAGGGGTTTTAAAGTATTCTTTGGCAGCTATAACCATTCTTCATATTAAATCATTGATAGATACCAAATCAATAAACTAAATTGAAAAGGACAAGGTAAGGACGTACTCTGTCACCATTCATTGTAAACTTTGTACTGTAAGTCTTAGCTAATGCAATAAGACAAGAAAAGGAAATAACTTGACAATACCAAATGCCGGTGAGGATTTGAAACAACAGGAATTCTCATTCACTGCTGGTGAAATGCAAAATAGTATAAGCCAGTGATGGCGAACCTTTTGAGCTGGGTGTGTCAGCATTTTGAAAAACCCTAACTTAACTCTGGTGCCGTGTCACATATAGAAATTTTTTGATATTTGCAACCACAGTAAAACAAAGACTTATATTTTTGATATTTATTTTATATATTTAAATGCCATTTAAACAAAGAAAAATCAACCAAAAAAATGAGTTTGCGTGTCACCTCTGACACGCATGTCATAGGTTTGCCATCACTGGTATAGGCACTTTTTTTTAAACCACCTTTGCCCATTCCCATTCCTCTTCCCCCACTCACACAACCACCCCCTGGCAACCCCCAATCTGTTCTCTGTATCTTAAGTTTAAGGTGTTGATATTTTAAACAATATCAACTTTTTACATAATTTCTGGAAATTTCAGGGTGCAGACAACTACAGCTAAAAGTAGTGAAACAAAGAAAAGGAGAAACAGACAAGGAAAAAAAAAACTTTAAAAGGCAACTTGGAATTTTCTTATAAAACTAAGCATACTCTTAACATAAGATCTAGGAATTGTTCTCCTTGGTATTTACCCAAAGGAATTGGAAACTTATGTCTAAAACTTACGTCCACACAAAAACCTGCACACGGATGTTTATAGCAGTTTTATGCATAATTGCCAAAAACTTGAAAGCAACAAAGATGTTCTTCTGTAGGTGACTAGGTAAACTGTGGCATATTCAGTGCTAAAAAGAAGTGAGCTATCAACTCATGAAAAGACATGAGGAACTTTAATTCACATTACTTAGTGAAAGAAGCCGACCTGAAAAGACTACATACTCTGATTTATACTATGTGACATTCTTGAAAAAGAAAAATTATGGAGAAGGTAAAAAAAAAAACAAACAGTGGTTTCCAGGAGCTGGGGTGGAGAGATGAATAGGCAGAGCACAGAAGATTTTTAGGACAGAGAAACTTCTCTGCATGATACTACAATTGTGAATACATGTTGTTATATATTTGTCCAAACCTACAGAATGCACCACACCAAGAGTGAACCATAATGTAAACTATGGACTTTAGGTTATAATGATGTGTCACGGTAGGTTCATCAACTGTAACAAATGTACCATTCTGATGGGGAATATTAGTAATGGGAGAGGCTAGCTAGGCATGTGTGGGAACAGAAAGTACGTGGAAAATCTCTACACCCACCCCTCTATTGTGATGCGAATCTAAAATCGCTCTAAAAATAAATCTTACAAATAAGTAAATTGAAAAGTAAAACTGCTTTCATGGTGGGTAGGGGGACGTGAGAAGGAAAGCCCGAGTCCTACCTATCGGGTAAGGCCTCCCTGCCCAGCCATCTGGGTCCCTCTGGGGTGGCTTTGAACAATTCTCTCAAGCTCACTATGAACATAGGTAGAAAAATACTGCAAAGCCACGTGAAAGGAATGATTTGGATCTCACTTACTAGCGAGTCACTTCAACAGTCGGTTACGGAAGGTTACGTGGGGGTGCCAGAGCAGCCACTTCAGGAACAGAAGAGTTAAAGAACTCTAGACTAGAGAGGCCCTTCCCACTCCGAGATTTACATCTGCTACGCCAAAAAAGTCGGTGATTTTGTTCTTTTCAGATTTCATTAGGGCTGGGAGTCTGACCACAGCGTCACACATTTTGATGCGCGTCCATCCTCCCGTCTCCCAGGGTGAAGAGGCTAAGGGTTTTGCTCGGGGCTCTCATGTGCCAGAAGTCACTGGTAATGAGTCCGATAATTACACTCCCGCTGCTGAGAACCCAGACCTGCCCATTCTTTCCCCCACTTTCAATTCCCGTGTGTGGTTTTTTGTTTTCTCTTTTTTCTTTTGAAACAATATTAACTTTTCACTTCACTGCTGGAAATTGCAGGGAGCAGACCACTGCAGCTCAAACTAGTGAAACAAAGGAAGAGAGGGAAAAGGGGAAGGTTAAAGCTCCGCTGCTGAGGGATTTTTTTTCTTTTAAGGGAGGGAGGGAAAGATTTTGTATTTCATAACAGAGACCATTACAACGACGTAGCCCCACACAATGAAAACCTTGTGTTTTATTAAAATGAAAAAAGCTTGCTCAAGGCCTCCATTACTCATTTCCGGAGAGAATGGCAAAACTTCAAGTTTGAAAAGACTCAAGTAGCTACAATCAAACTTTCCCTGGTAGCAGCTGATAACACAGCACTTTCCAGAAAGCCATTTTGTAGATTGTGGAGCTCAACTCTTTCCAGGACCCTGGGAGGCAGAACGCTACACAGAAGGGGTGGCAACACAGGAAGCTGGGGTTACTTTGTGCTAGGAGAGCCCCCTGCCCTATTTCAGGGTGAGGACTGAGTGGGTCCGGTCAGTGGGTAGAGAGGTAACTACCAGAATGCAAAGGTCGGTGTTTCAGCACCTCCATTCTCTCAGTCAGAAGGACGGGGCGAAGCCACCCCGAAGCCTACTCACCCCGCACGCACGGCCTCCTCGTCGACCAGAAGGCCGCGTTCAGAGACACAGGAAGGAAGACGTCAGGTAGCAAACAGCAGACCTCACGCCAGTTCCTCATCGACGTGGGAGAACAGGCACCTGGTCTTCATTAACACTGCCGCTGTAGTTAATGCGTTGCAGGTGTGAAAGTGTGTGGCTGAAATCTGACAAAACACCTGTCTTTCGTGGCACCATTAGATCTGCCGAGTGTGGGACACGACCCCCTCGGGTGTGCTTTCTGCTGCCGTGAAAGCCACAGTTAGCATTGTCCTGTAATTACAAAATCAGAGTCATCATTGCGGGGGAGAATTCCTTAACAAATTATACCTAATTAGTCTGAAATTACCTTTAATTCGTGGTGAAACCATAGGCTTAACTGTGTTCTATAACACCTTCCTTTTTATCTTTATGCAAATATGATTATACACTATCAAACTGGCACCACCAGGCATAAAAAACAGCTGCAGCTAGTTCTTTGGTTACTAAATGGGAACTGGACGGGTGCCACTGATTATGTTTTCTGGAATGCTGCATCAAAAAATAATAATAATATCAGCCAGCTCCTTCCCTGGGAGCTCCAGTCTTCTTCCTCGCCTAATTGAAAGCTGGGAGATGGATCTCCTTTGCCCAGGCCCCCACCTCCTCACCACACTTCCGGCAGACACGTGTGTACTGCTGCTGCCCCATCTTTTAGAGTGTCATTAACTGTCAAAACATGTCTCGTTTTATTTCTGGTCACAGACAGCATCTTGCTGTACGGCTTTGGTTCCCATTCCCATCTTAGAGCTTCACATGCCTTTGGACTCAATGCTCTTAGGTTCATGCACTTTGACTTCAAAGATGACCCACACAGCAGCATGAACCCGAGAGCTCCACATACATATGTTCCTTTGTTTAATCCTGGCTACACACCTGGGCATCGGGGCTGCCATGATCATCTCCATTTTGTGGATGAGGAAATGGAGGCGCAGAGAGGTTCTGTGTCTGGAATGAGGTAAGTCAGCCAGAAGAGATAGACCTCTGGTTCTCACCACTGTCTCTAAGTCGCTCTTATTCACTATAAATAGGTGTTCCCAATGAGGCCCATAGTCTCTCTAGTTGACACTGATCCTTTCCAATTCTCCTATAAGACCTCTCAACATACCATCGTAGGACATTTCTTCCAGCTGGCATGTTAAGGTGTGAGGTATGACTCTCATCAGAGGAAGAAACCATGGCTAATACTTCAGTGGGTTCCATACAATTTGTGCAGGACTGCAATTATATTTCCTCTTCCACCCATGTAAAACCATTTTCAGAAGCAAAGAACTGTTTTGTTTCTATCAAAAACAAGCAATGCTAAGTGTTATCCCTGATATTCATATGTATGTAACGTGTGCATATATGAGTACATATTTTAATTGAATCATACTTGGGTAATTTTCCCTCTAGTGTGAAGCATTTTTGAGATGCTTTCTCAAATTAAGTCAGAGTCTAATTCTTCACAAAGCAACTAAAAATATGAAATGCTTCTTTAGATTTTAAGGTCTCCTTCTCCCATCCTCTATAAATTCCTTGAAAAGTCAGCCTTGGCTTTGACACAGCCATCCCCATCCTACAAACAATGACAGCCCATGTTATTCCTAACTTCAACCCAACCCCAGGTTCTCTGAAGATTGTTAACTTTAAAAAGAAACCCAGACCAATTCTAGGTTACTTTCCAACAAGCTATGCTTTTGCAAGTAAAAAAAAAAGAAAGAGAGAGAGAGAGATTAATTTCTTGAACAACTTTAGGCGTGGTATGCAAAGCCAAACACATATCAGGTGCAGACTTTGTACCAAGCACCTCTGTAGGAGGGCTTGACACTCCCCGGGAATGCAGCGGTGAACTGGTTAAAAAAATAATTACAACAGGACCAGCAATGAGATCTTGGCTGAATACTTACTTTTGTTCAGTATCAATTAATTAAAATAAAAACATTTTCTCGATGGTTGTTCATAACAGATATCCAGACCCATCTGTGCCTATTTTATTTATGGCACTGCTGTTCCGCGCCAACAACAAGTTGGCTAAAAATCAGATTTTAGAATCTTAATCAGAATCAAAACATTGTCTTCTCATTTAACGCCTCCATTCAAGTTCATGTTACTGCCATGTCGAAAATGGAATCTGCTTTTTGCAGGCTGACCCTCGCTCCTGCACCATGGTAATCTACACAGCCGGCCCGCAGCTGCGGGATGAGCTGTACTCCTTTACAGTATTTTTATTAGACTGATTCCCACAAGTTTAAGAACATTGTAATTGGAGACGCTTCAGGGTCACATTAGATGAGCCCAATAAAATACGAGGAGGAAAATGAACTCTCCTAACCCTTTTACATGAAGTTTAGAATGCCCGACTCATTTCAAAGCAGAGGATGTCCCTTTCCATGTCTTTCAAGTTTTGTAAACACGGCAAGTGCTACCGGCTTCCTTTTAATCAGCAAGGGCCACCAGCTTATGTTTATTATTCCTAATTATTGACCCTCTGCAAGAGAACATTACTGCTGACAATTTCCATTAGTAATGACTCAACCTGAGTGGTCACTGGTGTTAATCCCCTCCTTCCCTTTTCCCCACTTTTTAAGGTTGACGATCATCTGTGACCTTCACACTTTAGTGTGCCATGTTTCCCACCACCCTGCCCCCAATAATCTTCTGGGACTTGAGTTAACAATTTGGGATTGCTATAACCATGGTTGGGGTCTACTTGACGCTGAAACACCCAACTGGAAAGGGGGAAATTTGGTCCCACATCTGGATGTTTGAGCTGCAGAAGGCCAAACATCTGGATGTTCCCAAATATTTTTTTTCAAATATTTGGAAACATCACAGATTTTTCCCTCATGTAGACAAAACATCCAGATGATTAACCGAATGCTTGTCTTTTCTTCAGGATATTTGGCTACTGAATTTTCCTTGAGTCCTCTAGAGAAAAATACCCATCTAGCTGTTACACAGACATTCCTGCAACAAAATACAGAGGAAGCACATCCTATAAGTCCAAGGTAAACCCTTATAGGTTTCCAATAATTTTCAATAATCTTTCAATTATGTTACCACTCTGAAACACACACATTACTTGTAGAAGAAAAGTATTTTGTTAGAAAAAATAAACTTCATAGGGCAGTATATCCTAATACCTAGGAAGCAAGGAGTCCAAGCATTGGATCTGAGAAGGAAGTTGCTTACCCAGTTTCCACAGCTTATAAAAGCCCCTCCCACTCACAGAATAAAAGTCTTTTTGAAGCTCCTGTCTCTGTATTCCTTTTTTCAGGAATGCTGTTTTCGCCCTCCTCCAATTGTCTTGCATCCACAGACTGACAAAGCTAGTGTAGGAGGAGGGTGTATTAAACATTCAACAGTCTGCTTAGATGAAGTTAACTCAAAACTCTAGTAATATACAACCTAAAGAAAGTGCAATTATTATTTTTTTTAAGCAGCAGCCTCTAACCCAAAAGTTGGTGGTCACATTAAAGAATGTGAACTCTACCTGAAATTGCTTATGAACATTTATATAAATATGCCTTTTGTTGAGACCCAAAATACTAATTTGAAGGAATATATGCAGCACTATGTTCATTGTAGTATTATTTACTATAGCCAAGATATGGAAGCACACACGTGCCCATCAATGGATAAGAAAAGCTGTGCACATATACACAATGGAATACTGCTTGGCCATAAAAAATAATGAAATCTTACCATTTGTGACAGCATGGATGGACCTAGAGATTATTACTCTAAGTGTAAGAAGTCAGGCAGAAAAAGACAACTATCATATAATCTCACTTATTTGCGTAATCTGAAGAGCAACATAAATGAACAAACAAAATAGAAAACAGACTCAAAAATACAGAAATCAGACTGAGGGTTGGCAGAGGAAGGGGGTTAAGGGACTGGGTGAAAAAGCTGAGGTGTTAAGAAGTACAAATTGGTAGTCACAAAATAGTCTCAGAGATGTAAAGTACAGCATAGGGAATATAGTGAATAATACTGAAATAACTATGTGCCAGGTGGGTCCTGGAAATCTCAGGAGGACCACTTTGTAAAATATGTGATCTTTTTCTAACCACTATGCTGTATACCTGAAACTAACACAAAATAATATTGAATGTAAACTGTAAGTGAACAATAAATAAATATGCATTTTTATGGGGAGGAGGAAGAATATCTAGAGCAGTGGTTCTCAACCTGTGGGTTGCGATCCCCTTTGGGGTCGAATGACCCTTTCACAGGGGTCGCCTAAGACCATCGGAAAACACATATATAATTACGTATTGTGTTTGTGATTAATCACTATGCTTTAATTATGTTCAATTTGTAACAATGAAATTGGGGGTCACCACAACATGAGGAACTGTATTAAAGGGTCGCGGCATTAGGAAGGTTGAGAACCACTGATCTAGAGCTTTCCTCAATCATTCAAGGACTGCTTTCAGTGGTCATACTTTTAATACTTTCTAAAAGTATTTGTGATTTTGGAGGATAGACGCCACTTATTGTATAGAGTTGCATATGCTGAAGTTCCAGCAATATCTTCTTCCTTCTGTTGGACTGGATTTCAAGATAATATTTCAAGAATTCAAAGACATCAAAGACACTTTATATGCAGTCACCCACAGCATTTATTTCCTCTTAGCCATAAGTTGGTAGACTGCAAGAAACTAGTATCCACTAAAGCTTGTGAAGGGCAAAGAGTTTAAGGAGTCAGAGTAATCTCTTGGGAACAGATGGCAGGAAACACAAGTGGGCACCACAAGGGACTATAGCTAGAATCTGCAAAGCCCTGAGGTCCGAGGAAGCCACTCTTCTTTTCACTGTCTCTCTGAGACCACGTGGTGACTCGTCTCCTGACCCTCTGCGCTGTTCTTCAATTCATCCCCACTCTCCAGGCCTTGCTTTCTTCACACATAGAATGGGGACACTGACAGTACCTACTTTAAAGGTTCCCTGTGCCAGTGAATGAGTTCATTAATACAGAGTTCTTAAAAGAAGGCCTGTCCCATAAGGAGCACACAGTAAGTGGCATAAATTGTTGTTATTATTGATTATTCTCTTTGCAAACCAACTCTCCTGCTTGCTCAAGGCAAATGACTTCTGATCTGAATGTCCACACTCGAATGACAGCCCCCAGCCTCCCCAGGCTGTCTGTGTGGTTCTTGTTCTCACAGCTAACTGACAGGCGATTTTGAGTCCCAACTTGAAATGTTCAGGAGAGAGGACCCCATGAGCCTGGGGCAGGTGTGTATACCTCTGGCCTCATCAGCTGTTGTCCACTCAGGAATACCATGGGGGCCACTCACTCATTCACTAACTGCCTGGGCGAACTCCTCAGGAAAGGAGTGGCGCAGGGAGAAAACAGAACATTCCTAATGCAGGTTTCAAAACTTTTACATTTTCATCACATGTCTTTGTAGTCGAAAGTTAGAACACATAGCTGAACATAAAAAAATATTTTAATCTCTATCTTCTAATCAGAAAAAAATGGATTTGTAATATTGTAGTATATATTTTTCATACATTTTACACTTCTTATACATATAAAATTATACTGCGTTTCTCTGCAGTCATTTTTTTCCCACTTAACATACTATGATTGTTTACTATGTTACTAAGTATTTCCCTACAATATTTTTTATTTATTGTTTAAAGTACTACATAAGTTTCCTTTTCCCCAACTGACCTCTCCCCAGCACATGCCCTCATCCCCTTACTGTCTGTGTCCATTGGTTACACCATATGCATGCATATAAGTACTTTGGTTGATCTCTTACCGCCCCCACCCCCCGCCTTCCCTCTTAGGTTGGATGGTCTGTTCAATGCTTCTATGACACTGGCTCTATTTTTGTTCTTCAGTTTATGTTCATTATATTCCACAAATGAGTGAGATCATGTGCTATGATCTGGCTTATTCTCCGACTGGTTTATTTCGCTTAGCATAATGCTCTCCAGGTCCATCCATGCTGTTGTAAATGGTAAGAATTCCTTCTTTTTTACTGCAGCGTAGTATTCCATTATGTAGATGTACCATAGCTTTTTAATCCACTCATCTGCTGATGGGCACTTAGGCTGTTTCCAAATCTTAGCTATGGTAAATTGTGCTGCTGTGAGCATAGGGATGCATATATCCTTTATGATGGGTGTTTCTAATTTCCTGGGATATATTCCTAGAAGTGGGATTTTTGGGTCAAATGGGAGTTCCATTTTTAATTTTTTGAGGAAACGTCATACTGTTTTCCACAGTGGCTGCACCAGTCTGCATTACCACCAGCAGTGCACGAGGGTTCCTTTTTCTCCACATCCTCGCCAGCACTTGTCATTTGTTGATTTGTTGATGATAGCCATTCTGACAGGTGTGAGATGGTACCTCATTGTTGTTTTGATTTGCATCTCTCAGATGACTAGTGACTTTGAGCATGTCTTCATATGTCTCTTGGCCTTCTGTATGTCCTCTTTCAAAAAGTGTCTATTTAGGTCCTTTGCCCATTTTTTGATTGGGTTGTTTATCTTCCTTTTGTTAAGTTGTATGAGTTCCCTATAAATTTTGGAGATTCAACCCTTATCTGAAATAGCATTGGCAAATATGTTCTCCCATGCAGTGGGCTTTTTTATTGTTTTGTTGATGGTTTCTTTTGCTGTGCAGAAGCTTTTTATTTTGATGTAAACAATCCCATTTACCATTGCACCAAAAAAATTAAGATGCCTAGGGATAAACTTAACTAAGGAGGTAAAAGACCTACAATATTTTTCTTAATGGCATAATAGGATCTGATTAATTAAAGATGAAATATAATATAATACAATAGCCTAGTCATGAACATCTAGATTATTTCAATTTTATAATTTATAATCTGTGCTCGAACATAGCTTGTTTGCATAAATTATCATACACACCATTTTTCATTATTTTAATTAAACAAAAAATAAATGTATGCATAGTCATTTCAGTTTCTGCTTTTAGTTTTAGTAGATTATCTAGAGGTTTATTTTATTTTTTCAAAGAAACACCTCTTGGATCTTTTTTATGAATTTATCAATCATGTAGGCAGGCTTCAGTGGGAGTCAAGCTGAGTGAGTTAAAGCTATATGTCAAGGACATAGTAAAATTCAAGGGTCTGATGAGGGTTTTATAGATTGCATTCTTTTTAAAAAATAAAACTAATGATCTGTTCTTCTGACCACATCAAACTTTCTGTCACTGTAAACTTACTCTGCAAGAGGGACACCTACATGGCCATGTCATCCACCCACTATGGAATGCAAAGTTCAATACATGGCCAATAAATCAATATTGTCAATTATATTACTTGGAGCCTCGTTTATGAGTATTTATTTATTTTTGCCTGCTCCATGTGTCAAGTAGAGAGGAGAGGCCTGAGATTCTTACTACTAATGGATCTAACCATTTCTCCTTGTTTTCTAACATTTTCTGCATTATCTATTTCTATATATATATTTAAAGCCTATACAAATCCATTCTAAATTGAAATTTCAAATACATTCACTGAATTTGCACAAAATATTGTCCAAACTTTTACTTTTTTACCTTTTTTGAGTTCCTTTAATACAGCAAAAACAATTATGCTGCTTTAATTCCCTCTGATATCCTTATTTTTCTTCTGCTCAGGGTTTAACCCATCTATGCTCATCAGAACTGATCAGTTTTACTAAAAGAAACATTTTCCTAAAACTTCAACTATTACTTTCACACAAACGTGGAAATGAGTATGGATTAAAAATGTTATTTAACTCATGAGGGAATCAGACAGATGTTCAAAGAGAATCTGAAGAACAGACACATTTATAGACCAAGAATATTGAGATGAATGTGCAAATGAAGGCAAACTTTCTTGGAGGGAACCCAGGAGATAGTTCAACTGACTAGGTTGGTGTTATTTCTATTTTGGCTGCATTTTAAAAATCTATTCTTAAATGTTTACTTTAAAATATTTCTTTTTTCTTACAACTCACTTTAAATTTATTCTTGACTCTCAAACCAGTTCCAATTTCAAATCTGTTTATTATATTATCATCTCATCTTACAGGTTTTATTTTATACTAGGAGTCCAGTGCACAAATTCTGGCACCTTGAAAGAAACTATGGTGGGGCTGTGAGGCTATGGTAGGCACAGGGGTGGGTCTTGGCCCATTTTCCACACCCCCGCCTGGCCCCTCCCGCCACAGCCCCTGGTCCCCTGTCTGCTGACAGCCCCGCTCCCGCCATGGCTGCTCCCAGGCACTGACAGCACCAGACCCACTTGCACCACTGAAGGCGTAGAGCAATTGGGTCTGGTGCCAGCACTGGGTGCGAGCGGGGCCAGGGCTGTCAGCGGTGCAAGTGGCAGCTGCTGGCCCAATCGCCCCTCAGGAACAGGGGGAGGTGGAGAAGCCCTCAGGGGTGATCAGGGCTGGCAGCTGCTGCTC
This sequence comes from Myotis daubentonii, assembly GCF_963259705.1. Lineage (NCBI taxonomy): Eukaryota > Metazoa > Chordata > Mammalia > Chiroptera > Vespertilionidae > Myotis > Myotis daubentonii. The sequence goes on along the minus strand of NC_081850.1, from coordinate 25,577,163 downwards.
ACACCTGCTGATGTCGCCAAGCGATCAGGACTGGCAACAGGCACTGGCAGTGGGTGCAAGCCGGGCAAGCGCCTACAGTGGGTGTGAGAGGCAGCTGCTGGCCCAGATCTTCCCTCAGGAGCAGGGGAGGTGGAGAAGCCCTGAGGGGCGATCGGGGCCAGAAGCCACCACTCGTACCCACTGATGGTGCCGAGCAATGGGGGCTGCCCCCAGGGGCACTGGCAGCGGGTGCGAGTGCTGGGCGGGACCACGGTGCGTGGGAGCAAAGAATTTTCAGTAACCACCAAAGGCTCGTCCCGATGACAGCGACCAGCACCCCGCTTTGGTCTGGTGCCCCCGCTCACCTGTTCCACCATCCCACTGCAGCTGACGCCCGCCATGTTCCGCACATGCCCCCTGGTGGTCAGTGCACGTCATGCAACCGGTTGTTCAGTTGTTCGGTTGTTCTGCCACTTGGTCTATTTACATATTAGCCTTTTATTATATAGGATAATCCATGCTTTCCAAATATTTGCAAGATCACAAAATAGTTTATAAAATATATTTGTCTCCTTCAATATTTTAACATTTTGTTTTTCTGTATAAATAGTGTGATCCTAGTTGTGTGAGAGTGTGTATGTGTATGTATTCAAAAGCTGAAACCTAAGACTAGAAGAAAAGAACAAAATGAACCAACACAACAATTTGTACCACACAACCCTAGAAAGTATCATAAATTGATTATTCCAGGTACTTCTGAAAACAGTATTGAAAGATAAGGCAAAACCAGGATTAATGTGTGAAATCCTTTGGCAAGGATTTTTTGCCCTGACATTCCATTATTTAGCCAAGAACCTTACCCTACCTAGAGGACCCTCCCTGGGGAGATTAATTCCCTGGAGGGACTAAACCATTGAGATCCAGAGTCAAGGTTCTCGGGCATAACTGAGGGAGACGGTGAGATATCATTCATAAAATAGGCATGGGATCCAGGCAAACAATGCATATTGAGCTATGAGATTCCTCGATACCCAGGCAAGGGATTAGAGACTTTCCCTTTAGAAATGGTTCCCTCTAAAGACCTTCAGATAATGACACTCAGAGGCTACGAGCTGAAAGGCCCTGCCCTACCCCTGCACATGGGAATTCCACTCTTCACTTTCAATATGAGCATGAAGCCAATGCGCATTCACCACACATTTCAGGAAAGTCTCTAACGGGAAAACAAGGCAAAGTACACAAATAAAATACACTCAGAATAAACAAAGGCAAGCAACAAGCATTAAAAAAAAAAAAAGGCTTACATTTTTTTAAGAAGTATTCATTGTCTCAAGGTAATTTGAGAAGAGTTTCACATCATGAAATAATAAAATGCTGGCATTTTAAAAAAGAAACTTTCAGAAAACAATTTTGTTTAATGTTGTAAAAAAAAAAATAAAGATAAATCAGGAAGTCTCCAGAAAGTAAAATAAACAAGATATGGTGGAAATTCGAGGGGAAACGTTATCAAAATCAGAGAAGCGGTTCCTGCACATTGTCATCCTGGAATCTCCCTTGACCGTTTTTCTAGATTTCCCTTAGTCTTTAACTGTATGGGACCCCCAGTTGTCTGATTCCCATGTTTTCCTCTTTTGTGGTTTACTCCTTTGCTGCAATGGAGCCCATCCACAAGTGCAAAAAGGAATGTTATGAGCATTATTTGCATAATCATAATAAGGTAAATACTGATTAATAAAATATTGATACAACTTTAATGAGTGATGTGGGGGGAAGAACCTATTTCCTCTAATAGGAAATAATCCTAAAACCTCCCAAATTAATAGCATAATGTGCTAAATTTGGGGGGTAGCTACTAAGAGTTATAAGTGATTGCCTTAGGAATGAGAAGTGACAATGAGGAAAAGGTGACTGCGCTCCAAGTCTTTCAGATGACTGTTTAAACTACTATAAAATAGACTACTTTGGTAAACATGTAAATTTACCATCAAGGAAAGCTGAAAAAGCACACTCATATGTGTTTTTCATTTAGATTAACTATATGCTCATTTCTTTATGATTCAGAATTACTCACAAAGTCCCTTTTTCCCCCTAGTTTCTCACACTGAAATAGTAAAAAGCCATTTAAGGACTAGTATTTCCTTCAAAAATAGGGTGAGAGATTCTTCTTGGCTTTCAGTGAGAAGGTAGCTTTTAGATTTCCAGTGGATGAGCTTGAAGGACATAGAAACAGAAATGAGGTTTTGAAATGCTGTTGGGTGGGGTAGGGGTTTCAACAAAGGATTTCTTCTCCGCTCCTAGTAAAGCTATATCCTATATAATAAAAGAGAAAAATGGTAATTGGCGTACGATGATACCCTTTTCATTGGCTAATCAGGGCTATATGCAAATTAACTGCCAACTATGATTGGCAGTTAACTGCCAACTAAGATTGGCAGTTAACTGCCAACAAGATGGCGGTTAATTTGCATATGTAGGCACAATGCAGGGAGGCGAAAGGGAAAGCAGGAAGAAGCCCCCTGCCACTGACAGTGATTGGAAACCCAGGGGGGAGCTAAGAGCTGAGAATCAGGTGCCTTTTCCGCCCTGGCCAGTGATAGCAGGAAGTAGGGGTGGAGCCAGCGATGGGAGCTGGGCACGGTCGAAGCTGACAGTCCCAGGAGCTAGGGGTCCCTTGCCTGGGCCTAAAGCGGAGCCCACGATCGTGGGGCCGCTGCAGCTGCGGGTCCCCGCTGCCCGAGCCGGACGCCTAGGCCAGAGGTGTTAGGCCTGGGCAGGGGCGGAGCCTGCAACCACGGGGAGCTGGGGGTCCCCTGCCCAGGCCTGACACCTATGCCGGAGGCCTCAGGCCTGGTCAAGGGGCCGATCCGGTGATTGGTGATCAGAGGGTGATGAGGGTCAACTCCTCTGGCCGAGGCATCAGGCCTGGGAGGGGGGCTGAGCGTGGGATTGGGGGATATGATGGTCCCCTTGCCCAGGCCTGAAGCCTGGGTCAGAGGCGTCAGGCTTGGGCGGGGGGTGGAGCAAGCAATCAGAGGGAGATGGGGGTCCCCTGCCCAGGCATGATTCCTGGGCCAGAGGCCTCAGGCCTGGGCGGGGGCCAGAGCCAGTGATCAGGGGGGAGATGGGGGTCCCCTGTCCAAGCCTGACACCTCTGGCGGAGGCGTCAGGCCTGGGCAAGGGGCTGATCCTGCGATTGGAAGGTGATGGGGGTCAACGCCTGCGGGCTCCCAGTATGTGAGAGGGGGCAGGCTGGGCTGAAGACACTCCCCCCTGCCCCCCACACCCAGTGCACGAATTTCGTGCACCGGGCCCCTAGTATATATATATTTCAGAGAGGAAGCGAGAGAGAGAGAAGCATCAATGATGAGAGAGAATCATTGATCAGCTGCCTCCTGTACACCCCACATGGGGATCGAACCCGCAACCCAGGCCTGTGCCCTGACCGGGAATCAAACCATGACCTCCTGGTTCATAGGTCAATGCTCAATCACGGAGCCATGCCAGTTGAGCTAAAGCTGTTATTTCAAGGTTGGACCAACCATGGGGCAGCTGCCTTCCAGGAGCAGCGATGATCTCCCTTTCTCTGGAGGAGAGAACCTTTATCTTCTTTGTCAGCCTTGTGTTTCCTGTGCCCTGAAGTTCCCAGGCCCAGCTTACAGCTCCCACCACATCGGGGGAGAAACGTGCCCTATTAGAAAGCTGCTCCTCTGTGACACTGCCATTGCAGAAGCTGCCGTTTTCATGTAACTGCCCACATCCATGAATATGCAGGTCAGATTTCTCCAGGCAGCTCTCTGCTGCATCAATTAAGATCATTTCAGCCTCAGAAAATGATTTTTCCATAGTCCTTGCCACCAGTGCTTCTGGAGGCTTCTGCTCAGCCCATCCAGCCACCCAAACTCTCACCCCAGTTCTGCCAACAGAAAGGGCTTCAAGGGCTACTTTCTCCATCATTCTACACCCTTCTCTGACTCCTGTCCAGACTCTCCAAGTTCTAAAGTTGTCTGTAAGGTCCAAGATTTCTTCCTCTTCTTTCAAAGTCACAAAACTTCCTTGTAGATGGTATTCCATCTTCGTGGTGGTAGTGGCAGTGCTGGTGTGTTTGGGAAGGCCCTTTGTTTTGGTTTCCATTGAATCCAGTAGAAATTCTTGCCTTTGAATAGCTATATTTCCCTGTTTTCAGTACTGAAGAATAATTTTTAATGATTTTTTAAAAGTTTTCTAGGTATTTTCCACAAGGGGATATCTAAATATTAATGTCAGCAAAAATCCAGAGATGTGAAGGATCTGTTAGAGTTCAGTTGAGCTGCATGTTACAAAAAATCCCAAAGTTACATAAACAGGATAAAAGTTTATTCTTCCCTCACATGAAGAAGTCAGGAAGGAGGCATCCCAAGCTGGCATGCTGGCTCCTTTCATCTCCTTTTTCTCGCCTCCCTACCAAGCGGTACTTGTACTCACACTCCAAAATGGCTGCCAGGACGCCACACATCAAATCTGCGCTCCAGGCAGGAGGATGGGGGAAGGAGCGAGGAACTATGGGAACATTCCCTTTAAAGGATGCGCTTTAGCACCCAATTCTGATTACATCTTATTGGCCTGAGTGTAGCCATATGGCTCCACTGAGCTACCAGGGAGTCTGAGAACATTGGAGTCATCAAAATTCCTTAGAGATGAAATGAAAAATAGTAATTCTAAGGAAGCTAAATGTAGTCTATAAAAAGTTATTTTGAGTGCAAAGGAAAAGAAAAATGTTTATATGATCCTCTGGGATGTACAGGCTTTGATTTGTCTATGATGAGATTAAACCACGAAATAAAATCAGATCATATAAAGAGAAGCAGAAAGAAGAAAGGATGGAAAACATGTTGTTTCCACAAGACAATTAAGCATTCATTCTCAGTGTCTTTCCATAATTGAGTTTGGATATATGCATGCAAGAACAAAATGGTAAACAATAAATAAGTGTTAATATCTGAATAAGCAATCATAGTGTGGTCAAAATATATTTACATTAGCATATCACAAAATTTCTGTCAAATCTGATTCCTAATATTGGAATAATTTCTTATAACTTTAAACCTCCAAATCCTGAGAAAAAAAATCCTGGCACCAATAGAAGCCTAGTAAAATTATATAAGTGAACTAGGGGCCCGGTGCACGAAATTCGTGCACTGGGTGTGTGTGTGGGGGGGAGTGTCCCTCAGCTCAGCCTGCCCCCTCTCACATACTGGGAGCCCTCAGGCATTGACCCCCATCACCCTCCAATTGCAGGATCGGCCCCTTGCCCAGGCCTGATGCCTCTGACAGAGGTGTCAGGCCTGGGCAGGGGACCCTCATTTCCCCCCATCACTGGTTCTGCCCCCAGCCCAGGCCTGATGCCTCTGGCCCAGGCATCAGGCCTGGGCAGGGGACCCCCAGACCCCTCTGATTGCTGGCTCTGCCCCTTGCCCAGGCCTGATGCCGCAGCCAGAGGCATAGACCCCCATCACCCTCTGATCACCTAACAGGCCCCTTGCCCAGGCCTGACGCCTCCGCCAGAGGTGTCAGGCTTGGACAGGGGACCCCCATCTCCCCCCGATCACTGGCTCTGGCCCCCGCCCAGGCCTGAGGCCTCTGGCCCAGGAATCATGCCTGGGCAGGGGACCCCCATCTCCCTCTGATCACTTGCTCCACCCCCCGCCCAAGCCTGACGCCTCTGACCCAGGCTTCAGGCCTGGGCAAGGGGCCCATCATATCCCCCCAATCCCTGGCTCCGCCCCCCACCCAGGCCTGATGCCTCAGCCAGAGGAGTTGACCCTCATCACCCTCTGATCACCAATCACCGGATCGGCCCCTTGACCAGGCCTGAGGCCTCCGGCAGAGGTGTCAGGCCTGGGCAGGGGACCCCCAGCTCCCCGCGGTTGCAGGCTCCGCCCCTGCCCCTGCAGGACGCCTCTGGCTGATGTGTCCGGCCCGGGCAGCGGGGACCTGCAGCTGCAGCGGCCCCGCGATCGTGGGCTTCGCTTTAGGCACAGGCAAGGGACCCCTAGCTCCCAGGACTGCCAGCTTCGACCGTGCCCAGCTCCCATCGCTGGCTCCACCCCTACTTCCTGCTATCACTGGCCAGGGCAGAAAAGGCGCCTGATTCTCTGATCATGGCTGGGGGGCAGGGCAAAGGCGGCCCTGGGGCCGCCTTTGCCCTGCCCCCCAGCTCTTAGCTCCCCCCTGGGTTTCCGATCACTGTCAGTGGCAGGGGGCTTCTTCCTGCTTTCCCTTTCGCCTCCCTGCATTGTGCCTACATATGCAAATTAACCGCCATCTTGTTGGCAGTTAACTGCCAATCTTAGTTGGCAGTTAACTGCCAATCTTAGTTGGCAGTTAACTGCTAATCATAGTTGGCAGTTAATTTGCATATAGCCCTGATTAGCCAATGAAAAGGGTATCGTCATACGCCAATTACCATTTTTCTCTTTTATTAGTGTAGATATTTGTCTAAATGGAAATCATATATGTGTGTGTTTGTGTGTGTGTATAATTTATATATATAATTTATATATAACATATATATGATTTACATTTATATATTCTATATAATGCCTATTGACATCATGACATTAATCAAACATACTGCCATGCACTAGTTATCAAGTGTCTATGAAGCTTCTATTGTATGCAGAATACAGTAATGGCTAGTAAGTAAACATAAGAAAATAGGATACATGGTTTATGCTATCCTGGATCTTCACACTGGGAGTACTTTAAAACAATGTCATGAGGCAAATATCAGTCTCATCTTCTACCACCAAGTCTCTGGGTGCCAACAGCCAGCCATGAGCCAATATATTACACTGTGCAATGGAAATGGAGAAAGTACAAGAAATATAAAATCCGTTTTTACTAATGTTGGTCAGTTTTGGCCAGAGTCCATAGATTCTGATGAACTTTAATCACATAGCAGAAACTATCAGCAGGGGCCTTTTAATGCTGCACACAGTTGTAGGGACTTTTCTTATTACAATTATGCTCTTAGCATAAGATGCATAATTGTGGTTCACAATGAAAGCAAATGATAGTTTCACACCACAGGTTAAATTTACCTCCTTCTCTCAATTGATATGTCCTTGTACTCTTCTCGTGATATCTACTTCTTCACGGACCCCAACAACATCCCAGAGAGCTCTGGGCTGGAGGTGACCACCACCCCCCAGCACAGGGACAGACGTTAGAGATAAACAATCGGCTTCCTGCCCGTTTAAAGAGCTAGAGGACAAAGTGTGGAACTGAGATGTGAGAACAAGGGAGCCTGTGGCCCCATGAGCAACACCCTCATCCTACCCACATGACAGCTCTGGGTCAACCACACTCTAGAAATGGCTTCTGCCGCCCCTGCAGCCCGATACTTTGATTATACTGTGGTTGCTCTAAAAGCCCTAATGCGGAGTCTACTCTTTACTCTGTGGTTGGAAGCTGGGCAGAGGGGAGGAGACGCTGGAAAGAAAAATTGCCCAGTGCACCATGACAGCTGTATAATTAGGCAGGGCAGGCCAGCATTTAGGGCATTTGTCATTCAGCTATTGTTCACACGCCAGGTTCTATGGCCAGGTGCTTTGAACAATGAGGTGATGATAATGTCTTCATGTGACCTGAGCCCAAAGAATATTTAAGCTCAAAGAGGCCAAGCAGAATCCCTGGCGGAGTAAAATGGGGACTACATTGTTTCCTTAGTGCGCACCAATCTATTGGCCATAAAAATTAAATGTGCTTTGTTAAGAAATTTTAAACATTACTAAGAAATATATCCAACAAAAGGAGTGCTCTAGGAGAGTTCTGTGAAGTTCTGTTGAGGTTCGAGATGTGTGACTCTATGAAAAGAGGGATTTAACGTGAACCAATAGATGGTGGACTGGAGGGATGGAGTCTGTGTAAGAGTTCACAAAGCAGTCTTAGCCTCTTCTGCCTTCATTTACCCAGAAAAAGGAGAACCTCTCCTATTTTTATTTATTTTTTAAAATATAATTTTTATTGATTTCAGAAAGGAAGGGAAAAGGAGAGAGAGAGAGAGAGAGAGAGAGAGAGAGAGAGAGAGAGAGAGAGAGAGAAAGCTCAATGATGAGAGAGAATCATTGATCAGCTGCCTTCTGCATGGCCCACACTGAGGATGGAGCTCACAACCCAGGCATGTGCCCTGATCTAGTTCATAGGTCGACCATCAACCACTGAGTCACACTGGTCGGGCATTCAATTTCTCACAATTAAAATTCAATTAATTCATGTTTGCATCCCAATTCTTTTTTGTCCTAAACCATACTACCTTTTGGGCTTATTTTCAAGTTGTCTTCTTTGAGGACTCTTCACCTTTATATGGTCTGCTCATAGGAACCAAGGTTATTTTTCTGTCATGTTGCCTTCTCTTACTGTTATGCATTCACACACTACCGAATAAGTACCATGTAGCAATGCCATACTTTAATTATACCTGCAGCTCAAAGACATTGCAATTGTTTAGGATTTTAATCTTCACTTGACTTCTATTTTGAAACCAAACCCTGCTCACCCTCTTATCTAAAACACTGTCCTTCTCCACCCTTGGAGGTAGGCTCATAACAGCCTTTGATTTTACTATGGGATCTCCTCCTCCACCTCATCTCCCTCTCTCATGCCCCAGCCCCATGGCTAATGAGCATCAGATCCAAGGTTGACAATCATATTCTCTCACAAGGGATGGTGTCTAGAACTGGCTTATGTGAACTTGGGCTATGAGGCAGCCATGTTCATAAAGAAGCAAAAATCACTTGTCTACTGAAATGAGGAAGTGTGAACAGAGACTATGACATAAGAGGCAAGTGGCCTTGAGGAGAGCAAGACCAGACCAGAGGACAGCTGACTCAGCCTGGACTGCACTCCAGTTCTCACTGCAGTCATGCAGGGCCACCAGCCCTCCTATGTGTATGTCCTGGGAGATTCTCCCCTGATCTAATTATAACTCCTAAGGTTTTATTAAGTTAATTTAGAGGCATACCGTTGCTTCTTTTGACATGAGGTGAGAGTGTTATTATTTGAAAAATTCAAAAGAGAACTTTTTATTTTAGATAATACCTTGTTAAACTGCTTGGATCAGGAGGTGAGATCTGAGGACATGGCATGCATTGAGACAACAAGAAAATGCTTAAATGTGTGAGCAGGTTTTTTGTTTGTTTGCTTTTTGATGAGGGGAGAAAGAGAAAACAAGCAAAGGAAGGAATAAAAACAGCAATTAAGAAGGTTGAAGGCTGAAAGACATAATGTCTAATGTTCAATTTAAATTATTTTTGCTACAATGCAAACACTCCTTTGCCTACATCCCACCCTCCTATCTTCTGCATCTATTTATGCTTTGTTTGCATGTGAATTTTTGTCAGAATCAAGGAATGAGCTCACGTGGGGTCACTCAGTGGTGAGCATCAACCCATGAACCAGGAGATCTTGGTTTGATTCCCCATCAGGGCACATGCCTTACTGTAGGGCACATACCTGCAGGTAGAGGGTATGCAGGAGGCAGCTGATCAATGATTTCTTCTCATCACTGATGTTTCTATCTCTCTCTTCCCTCTCCCTTCCTCTCTCTGAAATCAATGAAAAAAAAAAAAAACTATTTTAAAAACATCAAGCAATGAGATGAGTTTCATATCTGCTTATTTGGGTATAGAATTAAGACAACATCTGAGGGAGCAGCAGTCCAGATGTAGAGATAATATGATCTCTTGGTCAAGCTATTCAACTTCTACATAGTGTGAAATAGAAACTAAAGATCATCCTATGAAACTCAGAGGACCATAAATCCCATTTTTAACCTGGAACCCAGCATTGTCTGTGCAACTCCAAGAATCTTACCTTGTGGCCCTACCAGTTTGACTCTGGATAGAGCATCGGCCTGTGGACTCAAGGGTCCCAGGTTCGATTCAGGTCAAGGGCATGTACCTTGGTTGCGGGCACATCCCCAGTAGGGGGCATGCAGGAGGCAGCTGATCAATGTTTCTCGCTCATCGATGTTTCTAACTCTCTATCCCTCTCCCTTCCTCTCTGTAAAAAAATCAATAAAATATATTTTTTTAAAAAGAATCTTACCTTATGTAAAGCCTCTCTTCTCCCTGTAAATTTATTTGATTTGCAAACATTTTATGTACCTCTAGATTTGATTCAAGTCTTTGTGGCTATGTAAATCTATGATGAATCTAAAAGTAACACTGTGAACACATTACTTGTGAAGGTTTTGTAGGTCTGGAGGTATAAGAGGAGGACCACAGTTGAAACAAATTCACTCAATGGTTCCATGAACTTGGAGCACAGATATATTAGAATTGAGATTTCATTTTTTAAAGAGAATATTTTTTCTTTCTAAAAAGATTCACACTAGCTTCCCTTTAAATGGCATACTCATCTAATGCATTTAAAATATGATTTTGTTTTGCAAAATTGATTTACAAGTAACTTTTCAGGAATCCATCTACTGACTAAAGTGAGGTATATCTGTTATGCAAAACACTGTGCTTAAGTATGTTACGGAATAATCCCAGTCCATTATTTCTTAGCCTATCTAGTGGGTATTTGTGTTTGTTTTATAGCTTTTCCCTCTCTTTGATTTACATTTACGAGACAGTCGAGGAGAGATGATGTGAGATGGTTTTTATTTTTATGAGAAAAAGGAACCGCACCAACCACAAAGAGCAGAATGCTGCCATGGACTGAATTATGTAGGTTTCCCCAGCAGAGGGAAAATTAAAAGGGAACTTTGCCTCTCTGTTCAGTTCTTACAGTGAAGTCACGCCCTGAGGATGTCTACCGGACAAGTCAATTACAAATACAAAGTTGTGGTTGCACCTACAGTTGCTCATGTTACCAATATGACTTGAAACCAATTTAAACATATTAAGTTTCAGTTAGGCTTTGGGGGAGACATTTGTGGCTACAGACTGGCACTCACCACATATAACCCTAATTAGTCAGCCAACAATGAAGAATGGCCTAACTCACCTCTTTCATGGCTCCCTGAGAAGATATCATGCTGGTTCTGAGGTGGAATTTAGATGTGCCTATGCTTCCTAAAATAACGGTGGCGCTCAAGGCCATGTCATATTTGCTACCAGTTACTTAAAGCTATGCATGAGCATATTTAATTGGTGCAATGAATATAACCTCATCACTATTGCTATCCTATCTTGCCCACACACACACACACACACACACACCCCACTTCTATTTCTCAGATACAATGAGCCAAACCCGGCCCACAGATGAGCTTTGTTTGGTTTGTGTGTTAGAAATCACATTGTCATAACAACTTTTGAATTAACATTTGAAATTAAGAAATTTTAAATTGAAATTCACATTTCTAGCTCCTTTTGACAAAATAAATACCTGGCAACAGTTGTCTGGAATTCCACATGGCAGCCATCTGCTGGAGCCGAGATGCAGAGTCCCCTTGTTTGGGGAATAAGTTCTCTTGGCTTTGCCGCAGTCCCCACTGTGCTCCATTGCCTTTCCCCAGCCCACGTCCCATGTTCAGCTTCCTAGAAGCCTCTAGAAGCGTTTGGGTGTGCAGCTCCTGTCCACCAGTGCTTCCCTCCTCTGTGCCTTCTGAAAGCACCTGCTATGTGAACAGACTAAAAGCTAGGCTGCTTTAATCAGAGAACTTCAGGAAATCTAAGTCCCCGTTTTCACTATCTATACTACTGTAAACCCGAAAAGTTTGTATATATATATATATATATATATATATATATATATATATATATGCCTTAAAACACAGGTGTGTGGTAGTTTAACAACACAGATTCTAATCATAAACATATTTATGATTTTTTGTGTGTGCAATGAAAGTTTTCAGCTACCTAATTGATTTCATTATATTTATTTTTATTTTTTGTTTAAAGTATTACATATAGTATTACATATGTCTCCTTTTTCCCTCATTGACCTTCCCCCATCTACCCCTAACCCCCCCAGCACATGCCCTCACCCTCCTAGTGTCTGTGTCCATTGCGGTTCTCAACCTGTGGGTTGCAATCATCAGAAAACACATACAGCATATCAGATATTTACATTACAATTCATAAGAGTAGCAAAATTACAGTTATGAAGTAGCAACAAAAATAATTTTATGGTTGGGGTCACCACAACATGAGGAAGTGTATTAAAGGGTCGTGGCATTAGGAAGGTTGAGAACCACTGGCTCATATGCATGCATATAAGTCATTTGGTTGATCTCTTACCACCCCCCTACCTTCCCACTGAAGTTTGACAGTCTGATGCTTCTCTGTCTCTGTATGTGTTTTTGTTCATCAGTTTATGTTGTTCACTATATTCCACAAATGAGTGAGATCATGTGATATTTATCTTTCTCAGACTGGCTTATTTCGCTTAGCATAATGCTCTCCAGTTCCATCCATGCTGTTGCAAATGGTAAGAATTCCTTCTTTTTTAAAGCAGCATAGTATTCCACTGTGTAGATGTACCTAATTGATTTTAATCTAATTGATTAAAAAGGTAAGAAAATTGTTTGAAATGACTTTCCTTTGGGGACTAACAGTAGGGTAGGGAAAAAAGCACATGTATACCTTAGCATTTAGCTTGAAGAATTTTGTGCTTTATGTGTATAACAAAAGGTTAAGAAAGGTTGTTATACACATAAAGCACAAAAAATTAAAAGGTTGAATACTTCTGCATTAACAATAGTGCTGGTTATATTGGAAAACGAAGGCTATTATTTTTAAGAAAAACTCAATGTGATCCAATGTTGAATGTAGTCAGTGATGCTAAGGTATTAGAGCTATGCACTTATAACTATAAAACACCTTTACTATTGATATTCCTGGACCAAAACTAATAATAATAACTTTGTTATTGTACCTCTGAAATGTATAATCCCCAATCCCACCCTTTCCCAGGGAAGCAATTGTTCTGTAATGCATGACTCCCAGAGACTTCTCCTATTGCTCCTTGGCAAACATACTGTATTGGAGGATATGGTTTGCATCACAAAAATGTTATTTTTACTCCAACTTGGGGTTGTAATATTTTATATTGACATTTTTCTGGTATATTCGAATCATGCCTCACTGAAAAAGTTTTATTTTCATAGAGCTGTTCAGGTTGTTATGTATTTAGTAAAGTACAACTAAATAGCATAGTACTAGCTGAGCAGTTCCAAGTCCCCTGGAAACCATCTCCTGGGTACGCACCAGACATGCGATGAAATGCACCATTATTATCCTATTTCAAATGAGAGAAGAAAAATTCTAAGTCGTTTGCTGAGTTCACAAGGCAAATTAATGAAAGAAACTTATTATCTGAATTGAAGGCAAATAGTGTATTTAGTTCTTGATCTTGATTATGTCCAGATCTAAACCTCTTTGGAAACCAGTTTAGAGTAAATCCATCTGCCTAGAAGGACCGCAGCTGTTGCTCCCATAGGTTGATGGAAAAAAACATAGGCATTGAAGACAGATTGGCTTGGAATGGAATCCCAACTGTGTGGATTTAATCTCTTTAAGCCTTAGTATTTTCATCTCTGAAATGGGTGTGACGATTCTTCCTCGTTAGTTTTGGCAAGATTTAGCTTGTTACATCTCTGTTACAGGAGACTGACCTTACCCAAGTCGGTAGGTAGTTACCTACTACTGAGTAGTTAGCCACTCTAACTAACTCCCTAGTTCTCAGACGTCAGTGTGCATCAGAATTACCAGGAGGGCACATTAACATACAGGTTAAGATTACTAGGTCTCATCCTAGAGTTTCTGATTTAGGATCTGGAATGATGTCTGAGAATTTGGGTTTCTAACAAGTTTGCAGGTGATGTTAATGCACTCTGGGCCCCTATTTTGAGGATGACTGCTTTACTATTGTAGCTAAATCACTAAGTATAATGCCTGGCATAATAAGCCCTCAAAAATCATCCGTATTTCATTTCTTACTGCAATTCTGTAGAAAGACACAAAGTTTTTTACAGGTCTTCAAAAGGAATTCCAATAAAAGATAAAAGAGTAATATCAGATCCTTTAATTCCTCTTATATTCAGTAAAACATGGATTTGGCAGAATAAATTATTACCTGTCCAAAGCAATTTACTGACTTCACCATTGTTTTCTATTTCTGTTTCTATAAGTAATTTTGTGATTTCCTAATTCTGGTGATTCAGTGGAACCCATAAAAGGCAGGTCCACCTATTGTACTAAATATAGTCCCTGGACATAGATGATACTTTATGGCTTTTATATCACATGAGTAGTTAGTTACTGTAACTCTGGCATTCAGAATAGATAATATTCTTCTTTCCTAGATCAAACCAGAAAGCTGTGTACATTAAAATGAAAGAAAACCTGCATGTCTAAAGTTAAAGCATGACGAATGCACTGGAGGAATTGTTCAGCAGTTCATCTTGGTAAAAATATTACTTCTGTAGCTATGCCAAGGTTAATGCCGGGTTAGGTTATCTGCAATTCAAGTGCCAGATGTGTGTGTGTATGTGCATATGTGTGCGCGCGCACGTGTGTGCACATGAGTGTGCGCGTGCGTGCATGTGGGGGTGTGTGCCTGTACATGAGCTCCCCCCTAGGGAGTTCTAGACACTTCCAGGCATGGCTTTACCGAAAGCTTTCCTTACAGGGAGCTATGTGCAGTACTCTTTGGGTCATTTTGTGCCCTCCCTGTTCTTCTCCTATCTTCTCCTGACACTCTTTGCTCAGCTAATGACTGTTTTTCTCCAGCCCGCTAGGTTTTCAATAAGTTTCCTGTTGTGCAGTGTTCATGGAAAATGGCTTTGCCTAGGTGATCTAAGCCAGCTCCCTCCCACCTTTTTCCCCAGTAATTTGGAGACAAGTAACAAAGTGCTTATATTGCAAGAATGCATTCCAGAAGACTCCAAAGCATTCGATGATATTTTATAGTTTAATCTCAGCTTCAATTTCATACTGGTGCTCAAAACAGAGGAGGTGCACAGAGGTGTACGCTTGAAAAGACATTTGGAGCCTTTCATTTTAAGGTTTCAAAAGCACTAACCAACGTACTCAAATTCCCCTAAGATTCATCTGGAGACTTAGTGCACTGTGCTCTGAAAAGGACTTTGGGGAACTATAGCCAAAAATGGTTCAATAACCAGTTGTGAAAGTAATGAAGATTAAAAATCAGAAATTTACAGGATCCTATTATTTGTAAGAAAACCTTATAGTTCAGCTAGTTCATTCACCAGGCTCCAGACAGGACTCTATCGATTTGAAGGCTGGGAGGTGGGGGGAACTGGGTAGTGGTGGTGGTATGCAGGCAGTGAGGGAAGGAGGAGGCGGGGAGGCAGGGAGGCGAGGAACCTGATCAGCCCTGATCGCTGGCCAGGCCTGGGGACCCTACCCATGCACAAATTTCATGCACTGGGCCTCTAGTTTAAAATACAGACAGTCCTCAGGTTACGTCAGACTCGATGTATGTTGTTTCGTGGTTATGTCATCATCTCCCATTTATTTATATATTTAAAAAGTTTCATCATTTTGACATGTACATATGTGCTTTATGTTTGTTATTATTTATTTACCACAAGTAAAGGTCAGGAATTAATATCTTTTAATTTTTTTTTTACTGTCTCACTTCATTACTGTGGTGTATGTGCTCCATGTGAGTGACATAGGTGCTTATGTAGGTGGGTTCCGACTTATGGCAAAAATCACATTACGTCGCGCCATAGGAATGGATCTCCAACGTAACCTGAACGCCTACCGTAAGTCTAAATCCACAGTCACTTCTCCTATTACTTGATTGGTGATAAAATTCCTTTCTAGTCACCTGGATAGGTTCTTGAGATGCTATGGCAAAAATTAAACCAACTTCCCAGAAGCAGCTGTGGATCTTCTAGGTGACTATTATAATCTTATGTCCTAAATTAGGGCAAGGAGCACATGTCTCGTGACCACTGCTCTGAGATTCTCACCTTCTGGATCTCACAGCCCTGTTGTCCGGGAGCACAGAGAAAACGCCACAAAGGAAAACGCCTTAACTTTCTCTTCCTCCAACTCAATCTCCCTGGTAGAATAGCTCCATTATATGACCTGATAACTCAATGTAGACCTTGGCAAATGGCAGAAAATTCCTTCCTGTGCTTAGAATAATGAGAAAGTTGTTATGTCAGCCACTCAACCGAAGAAAACTGGTGCTGAGTTCCATTTTCCTTGTCCCCTGAGATCATTTTCATAGCTCAGGGTCCCCCATGAGACCCAAGGATGAGCTCAGGTGCTGCCTTGGAGACTTGAACCATTAGAGAAATAACTTTCCCCCACTCCCTTATTCCCCACAGGTTCATTGAGGGCCTCGGCCAGGTGGGTGCTGAGATGGTTAAGATACAACAATCATCCTCGCAGAGTTCTGAGTCTAGACTTCTGTGCCTCATTTGCTTCCAGCCAAAAACAATGACTACCCCTCCCCAAGGGTGTCACGTGGATTTCTGAGTTATGACAAATGTGGGAAGGATCGTTTCTGCAAAGCCCCATCCTCAGAAAAGCAAACTTTGCCGCCACAGCACACAACACCGGCTCCAGCACTGCTCCCTGCCAAGGAGCCGGCCAAGACACAGACTCAGCAGGAGCGCTGGTGTCTCCAACTAATGGCCTGCTCTAATTCCTCTCTCCCCTGAACACTTCTAAACGTTGCTTCTGGAGTCAACCCAAGCTCGGCAGAATTTCCAGATCCGTGGAAGTGCAGCATGCAAGCAGCCCATTTCCTGACAATGCTGCAAAGCTTCAGGGAACACATTTTGTTATTTCCACATTTATGAGTTGAGCTGAAGCCCTGAGCCCGACTCCTGACCAGGCAGCACCCCACCTGGGAGCACTGCAGGGCTGGGGTGGGGGGCGCGGGGAGGGGAGCAGGGAGAGAGGCCCAGAGAAGCACGCTAAACAAAGACAGGAGCATGCGCGGGAAAGGTAATAAAAATAAATGTTCCAATGGCTGCCTAGACAGAAACACTGGCATCCAAGGGGTCTTTAAAAGGGACTGAGGTGTGAAGATCGTTTTCTGAGCCCTGTTCAGGGCTCTTCCCATGATAATGTTCTGGCATTAGTGCAAAGAAAGCAAAGGTTTGAGAGATGTGGTTCAAACTAAATGGCACATTCTCTAAATGAACCCTTTCTTTCTTTAAGCAACCTGAAAAACGAGGCAAAGGGCCTATACAGTATTTCAACAATAACAAAACTGTTCAGCGCTTATATATACAACAGCATGCTAGGCACTGTGAACAGTGCAAAGAGAAGTGCAACCAGGGAACAGATTATTTTCCACTCCAAGGTGTCAGACATTGTGTGAGCTACTGGACATGCCACAGAAAGATAAGACGTGGCTCCAGCCCTTTGAGGGACTTTTTAAAATCCAGTTTTAGAGAAATCATTGGAAAAAGAAAGCTGGTCTTGTTGACTGGTGGTATTTGAGAATAAAAAGATCACGGATTTACCATCTATTTTCTTGAGAAATATTGTCGGTTGGTTGGCACAGCTTGTCAAGAATAGAATGTCTTTTTGTTGACAAGATAGTTTAAAAGGCAGGCGTTTACATGATTTCTAAGTTGTAACTCAAATCTTTAACTGGAGGAAAACAAAATCTTTAAAAGGGGACTCAAAAATAAAACTGGAAGAATACCAGTTCCTATTGATCTTTTGTTAAAATTGAATTTATTGGGATGACATTGGTTCACAAAACCGTATAGGTTTCAGGTGTACAACTCAATAAAACATCATCTGCACGCTGCATCTGTGCCCATCGCCCAAAGTAAAGTCTCCTGTCCTCATTTCTCCCCCCTTTGCCCACCTCCAGATACCCTCACCCACCTTTCTCTCTGGCTATCACCACACTATTGTCTGTGTCTATGTGTTTAGATAAATAAATAGGTATGTATGTATGTAGATAGGTAGGTAGGTAGGTAGATAGATAGATAGATAGATAGATAGATAGATAGATAGATAGATTTTTGCTTAATCCCTTCAGCTTCTTTCATCCAGTCCCCCAGCCACCCACCCCTTTGACATTTGTCCGTCTGTTCCATGTAACCATACCTTTGTTTCTGTTTTGTGCATCAGTTTATTTTGTTCATTATACTTCACATATAAGTGAGATGTGAGATCATACGATATTTATCTTTCTCCCACCAGATTATTTCACTTAACATAATAACTTCCAGGTCCATCCATGTCTTGGCAAAAGATAAAATTTTCTTCTTTTTTATAGCCAAGTAGTATTCCATTGTGTAAATGTACCACAGCTTTTTTTATTCACTCATCTGATGGGCATTTGGGCTATTTCCAGATCTTGGGTTTTATAAATAATGCTGCAATGAACATAGGGGTGTATATATTCTTTTGAATTTGTGTATTGGAATTCTTAGGCCATATTCCCAGAAGTGGGATCACTGGGTCAAAGGCAATTCTCTTTTTAATTTTTTGAAGACACTTCATAATGTTTTCCACAATGGCTATATCAACCTGCATTCCCAACAACAGTGCACAAGGGTGCCCTTTTCTCCACATCTTCACCAGGACTTGTTTTTTTTTTTGATTTATTGATGATAGGCATTCTGACAGGCATAAGGTGAGAGCTCACTGTGGTTTTAATTTGCTTCTCTCTGATGATTAACGAGTTGAGCATTTGTTCATGTCTATTGGGCATCTGCATGTCCTCTTTGGAGAAGTGTCTATTCAGGTCCTTTGCCCATTGTATAATTGGATTGTTTGTCTTCTTGGTGTTGAGTTGTATAAGTTCTTTATATAATTTGGAAGTTAACCCGTTATCAGATATATCATTGGCAAATATGTCGTCCCATTCACCTGATTCCCTTTGTATTTTGTTGATGTTTACTTTTGCTTTCCAAAAGCTTTTTAGTTTCATATAGTCTTGTTTGTTTGTTTTTTTCCTTTGTTCCCCTTATCTATGCATTCATTGGTTGACTCTTGTATGTACCTTGACTGGGATGGGACCCACAGCCTTGGCATATCGGGATGATGCTCTAACCAACTGAACTACCCGGCCAGGGCCTGACTCATCATCGTTTGTGATTTTTGTTCTGCTTCCTCGTTTCTTTCAACCTCTTTCCAACCCCCATAATAGCAACTTGTTTTGGCCACTTTGTAATAGTCTTCTGGCTCACCAGTAGCTCCTTACAACTAACTGCAGTTTAGCAGAAACAACCTGTCAAGGCTACCATAGTGCAAGTAGAATATACTAGCAGCAGAATGGAAAGCCCGTGAGCATTAGAGTATGAGGGAAAGCCTGTTTTTGAATCCCTGCTAAGAGTGCTTCTTGGAGACCACTATTTAACCTCTTTGAGCCTCCCCTTCCTTAGCTGCCAGATGTGTTTAGCACTACCCAATTCACCAGAGTGAAAATGAAATAAGACTCCATACCTAGCATGAGCTGCATTTGAGAAATGCTCGTTTCTTCTTTACCTCCCTTTTCCCACTCCTCTAGATTGGTTCTGCCATTTGCCTGGTTTGTAGATCTCTCCTAATCTTTTAATTTATTCATATACTACCATTATATGCTCGCTGTGACAGAAGATAAGCAGGCTACAGTCCAGAGATTCGACCAAGACACACTGATTTGCATAAATAATTTTCAAGCACAGCTATCAACCCACAGCTTGCTTTTTCTTGCCTTTCAGATATTCTCCCACAGAAAGAGCCCTCAGTTCATCTCAATATGGCCAATTGTCAAGGCCTCATCCAACTGGAAGAAAGACAGAAGATGATGCAATGTGATTTCATCTGGATTAACATGATTTGAGGGCATTTTTGGTGGGTTTTTTTTGGGGGGGTTGCTTCTATGTTTTGGGGAGGTGAGATATTTAAAAGCCTATTTAAATGAAGTACCCATTAATTTAACATAAGGGAACTAAGTCTTTTCTTTCTGCCTGTATTTCTTCTAATGAGAAAGAGTGCATTGATACACAGTTCTTAAAGAGGGGCAGTAACTCTTGGCACTTAGCCAGTCTGTGTAAACTTAAATTCCAGCTCTGCCACTTACTATCTGCCTATGCAAATTATTCAATTGCCCTGTGCTTTAGTTTCCTCACCTGTAGAATAGGATAATAGTATTTACCTATGGACTCATGGTGAGTAATCTAATAGAAATAGAAATGAAGGGTTTAGGACATTGTTAGGCACATGGTAGGTAACCAGATTATCCCTATTAAGTAGTAGCTTTTCAACATTAGTGAGTACCAATTAAGTATCAGGTAAAGTAGGGACTACAGAATATTGAAAAATGGATTACCATCTCTGCTTTCAAATATTTTATAATTGGGAAATAAGGGAAGTGTTAAAGATTGTTTATTAACTTATGAAGCACTTTGCACTTTGCACAGTTGTATAATTATTATCCTCATTATTTTGCACATGAATATCAGGAGGTTCAATATTAAATGTCTTGCTCAATGTCACTTAATTAAAGAGCATCAAACCAACACTGTTTCCAGAATTTTGGACTTCAGAAACCTATGCTATTTCACCCCCAGAACAGTATTTCGCCTCCAGAACACGTGGTTCACAAAATGTATCAGAGAATGTCTCATGTCTTCTCTTCTTAAGAATTCAGTTGGTGCCTAATAATTCAAGTGAAGCTTTAGCAGTTATGCAGAGAGGATTGTTTAGACCCAACTACCTGGGGTTCAGGAGCCCAACACATTCTCCCACTCCAGGAAGAAAGACCTTGTAACATGGATATTGCCTTGTCTGGAACCTTCTTTGCCCACACTGAGTCTGGAACTGCAATCAACTCTCTCAAAGAGCATTAAAAACTCTGGATCAATATGGAAAATAATTGAGCCTTTAAATAGTGTCTGTCCATGGGAACTGATACTAGTATATTTATTGATGGTGACAGAAGAAATCACCACTTATAAGAGACAAGATTCATGTGCTATATATCTATATCTATATATATATATATATATTGTATCTCAAACAAATACTTTTACCATTATAACCCCCCCCCCAGTGGCTAGCACAGTGCCTGTCACATAGTAGGTACTCAATAAAAAATTGTTGGATGAATGAATGACTGTATTCTATACAAACTGTTGAAAAAAATCTTTTTTAAAACTCTGTAGACATTTTTTAAATATTATTTTTCAATTATAGTTTTTATTCAATATTATTTTGTATTGGTTTCAGGTGTACAGCATAGTGATTCGACAATCATATACATTACAAAATGGTCCCCCCAATACTTCCACCTGGCACCATAAATAGTTATTGCAATATTATTGACTATATTCCCTATGCTGTACTTTATATCCCCATGACTACTTTATAACTCCAATTTTGTACACATCTTTATTTTTTTAATTTTTATTAAATTTATTGGGGTGACATTGGTTAATAAAATTATATAGGCTTCAGGTGCACAGTTCTATAATCCATCATCTGTATATTGTATTGTGTGTTCCCCACCCTGAGTCAAGTCTCCTGTCACCATTTATCCCTTTTACCTTCCTCTACGTCCCTCAACCCCCTTTCCCTCTGTAATCACTGTACTGTCGTCTGTGTCTATGAGGATATTTTTCTTTGCTTAAACTCTTCAGCTTTTTCACCCATCCCCTCAAAGCTCCTCCCCTCTGACAGTGGTTAATCTGTTCTCTGTATCCATGAGTCTGTCTCCACTTGGTTTTTTGGTTTATTTTGTCCATTAGATTCCACATGTAAGTGAAATCATATGGTACTTGTCTTTCTCTAACTGGCTTATTTCACTTAGCATAATACTCTCCAGGTCTTTAAAAGTCAGTTTGGGACATTTATTAAAATGAGAAACGTAGTCAGCTTTTAAGAATACTTTGTGAAATTACAACGGTTGATCCTAAACTTCTTTAACTTTGTAGAGAAAAATTGTATGGCACAGCGGAAAGAGCACTGGACTAGGCTGTGGCTGGCCTGGGATTCAATCCCAGCTTTGTCACGGGGTGGATTTGGTGACAGGGAACACATCAGACATCCTCTCCAGGTCTTGGTTTTCTACTTCGTCAAGTGCAAGAGCTGGACGAGGTTAGTTCAGTCCTCACTGTCTGTACAATCAAATATAACTTTTATATTTGTATAGCCTGAAAAATTAGGGTGACAAATGTATGCTGAGAGTGAAGATAGGCAAACATTGTCCTGTGTACATCTCTACCCTTTTATGGGCAACTTCCTTTCCAGAGTTTGTCCTGCCCTTCCTCAGGTCCTTGCCCATTAAAACCTGCCCTCAAAATAGGTTTTGATTTTATAGCAGTTATCAATAGCTGCATAACAAACCACCCCAAGATGTAGAGGCTTAAAACAACAAACACTTAGAGTGCCACAGTTACTGGGGGCCAGGAATCCTGGAACAACTTAGCTGAATGCCTCTGGCTCAGGGTCCCTCATGAGGCTGCAATCAAGCAGTTGGCTATGGCTGCAGTCATGTCAGGCTCACCTGAGGCTGCAGAATCAGCTCCCAAGTCCACTCATTTGGCTTTGCCAGGCCTCAGTTTCTTGCTACCCAGACTTCTCCATAGACTACCTGAGTATCCTCATGACATAGCATTTGGTAGTCCAAGAGCAAAGAGTCAGAGACTGACAAAGTCAGAAACCATGGTCGTGTGATAACTCTTTTTTACAATGGCATTCCATCACTTCTGCCACATTTATGTTTTAGAATCGGGTCAGCAAATCCACCTCACACTCAAAGAGGGGATTACACAATGGTGTGAATATCAAAAGGCAGGGACCATTGAGTGCCATCTTAGAGGCTGCCTATCACAGCCACCCTTTACTCACTAGCATGAACTTTAGATGTTAGCATTAATCAGGGTGTCTTAGTCTGTTTTGGCTACTATACCAAAATATCAAACTGGGTAGCTTATAAACAGGAGATTTATTTCCACAGTTCTAGAGACTTGAAGTCCAAGGCCAGGGTGCCAGCATGGCTGGGTGAGGGGCTTCTTTGGTTTTCAGACTTCTCATTGTATCCTCACATGGCAGAAGGGCAGGGGAGCTCTCTCAGGCCTCCTTTCTAAGGGCATTCATCCCATTCATCAATCCCCTCTCCCAAGGGCCTATCACACAAAAGGTCCTACCACCCTGGGCATTAATATTTCAATATACGAATTTGGGAGACATATATTAGAACAATGCACAGGGGTATTTATTTTAACTGTGAGATACCAGTCTCTGTCCAGTATTCTATAAGGAATTGCATGCCTATTTGGTTCAGGACAGAAGTTGGGTGGTAAGATAGGAAATAATGTGAAAATAGGGAGGGAAAGGACATGGTTCCCATTAAAAGTTAAACCACATCCATATTTATTGAGTCCTGCCAAATACTAACCAATATAGAGAGCACCCAGCAGATAGGGTTACATAAAACTCAGTCACCTTCCCCCAGGTACAATGTATTTGCTTTTGGCTACCTCCCCCAAACTCATTCCCCCCCACAAAAGAATTAACTGAAAAACTTTTCTCAACCTCTTTGAAGAGTAGAGGCAGAATATTCTAGTGAATGGAACACAGATCTCTTGCACCTTCCCAGTGTGTCATTTAAAATCTCTACATTTATTTATCTGAGGGTAGGGGGGTTTATCATCCAATCTATCTATCCCACAGGTGTAAGATAGAGAGTCATTTCTGAGAAAGGGCTTTAAAAATTCAAGCGCAATCCAAATGGAAGACAATATTCTGATTATGCAAGTTTTCTGGGCCACAGTGAGAGAACCAACTCTTGACCTCTCGCATTCTTTCAACAGATATGTGGAAACTTCCATTAGTCATTAGACATTTACTGAAAACATGTCCTTTTATTGAAAATAGGAGCCCATCAACAACGCACACTAGTCAGGATTGCCTAAAGTGTGCTGTGCTAACAAACCACCCCCAAATCTTTGCGGCTTAAAACCACAAAGCATTATTTCTCTCTCACACTCTATGCCCATCCCAGGTTGACGGACGCTCTGCTCTGTGTCATATCAATTGGATAGGTCCTGGGCTAATGAAGCAGCCATTGGTCCAGCAGTCGGAAGGGGGAAGGATAGAAACTCACACGCTGGCTGGCTCTTAAGTGGCCCAACAATGACACATACCATTTTATCTTTTGCATCATTGTCCTCGGTGAGTCTTATGAAGGCCAAGGCTAACTTCAGGAGGTACAGAGTCAATCCTCACCTGTGCCCAGGAAAGGAGGAGCACTGAGGGCATCAGAAACAGCACTAACGTCTCCACACTGTCTTCTGAGTAAATAGAGGGTTTATTTCCAAGCTACGCAAGACAATTCAATTAACCTGCGACAGTTCAATTTGGAGGCAAAGCCCTCTTAGTTATGCATCATTTAAGATTATTTTTTTCTGAAAAATGAGTGATTACACCAAATTATCTTTTATTTAAAAAAATAAATAGGATTTATTATCATCAACACTTCCTGCAGTGTCTCTCTACCCAATGTTTGCAGAGAGAGAAAAGTAAAGTAGTACATGCATGTGTGAGCTTGTTCTTGCGACGCTGGGGAATGGAAAGACATGATTGGCTTAAGGTCAAGTTTAATCCATACTTATACATTTCTAGGTGCAAGGTAAATGGCTTGGTCCCTTCTAATTTAGTGACACTGACACTTGTTATAAACTTGTTAGTTCAGTTGTATCTGTTTTAGATGGGCCTCCCAATCACAGGCTACTCGCATGCCCTCCCCAAGCTTTCTCAACCTTGGGTCCCCACCACCATGCTAATCCAAATGAACACTGAGAGGAGCCGCCATTAGTTCTGGCTTCTGGTTTCCACTCTTCCATTAACTAACTATATTGCTTTGGGAAAGTTGCTTTGCCTCTCCAAGCCTTATCTCTGAAGTGAGGGAGTTGGCTGGGAGAATTCCAGCTATAACTGCTTATGGTCCTAAGTCAGGCTGTGAAACCAAAGGGTATGTATGCTTCTTCCTCTTTCCTGAGTTTATCAGCAACTGGAGGAGCTATCTCAGCAAATGCATGGCCTCCTACCATACAACAGAATGCCTTTGAAGATAACTCACATTTCAGCACCTCTCAATCTATTATTTCCTCAGATCCCTCTTTGTCAGCTCTGGGCTACAAAACCTCAGCAGTCAAGTACAATTTGCATGTATTGTACTTATAATACCTTGTTCCTTACTTAAAACAAAAAGAATATACACAAAGGTTGAAGACTTTTTCTCTGATTATATCAACTATAGTTTGAAGAGGTTTTCTTCTGGTGGTGATGTTGCTGGTTGTAACCACAGGTTAAGAAAATAACTATTATGACTTGTAATTGTTCTTCTAAACATTTTTACAGCCACATATGAAATAACTGGTGCATTCAAAAGATTTAAGAGGACTAGTCTAAGGTCATATTCATTTATACTGTTTTCTTGACATGAGGCCACTGACGAAATAACTTAGTAGGAGAAAAATGTTTCCTGGGTGCCCAACTATAAACAGCTTCCTAAAAAGTAGCTTCAGAGATAAGTTGATGTTTTGCTTAGAAATGTCTTCAACACTTTGAAAATGATTGATATCAAATTCACAGTCTTTGCTGAATTTTCTGAGCACCAATGAGCAACTTGGAAAGTCTACATATTTTGGAGTTATGCACATTTCAAGTCAAACCCTAGTGAGTGAATAACCTTGAACAAGTTACAATAACTTTCTGAGCCTCGGTTTCCTCAGCAAATGAAAAGAATACTTATCCAACAAATTACTGTGAATAGGAAAGGAATTCACATAAGCAAAGCTTAGAGTATAGAGACTAAACATGACAGATAACCAACATCTTCATTCACACAACACTATCAGGGTGAGATTTGTATGGGGTGAGGCTTGCAATGTTATACATGTCAGCCCATTCCAAGCTTATATCAAAATACTAGAGGCCTGGTGCACAAAAATTTGTGCACTCAGGGGGTCCCTCAGCCCGGCCTATGCCCTCTTGCAGTGTGGGACTCCCTCGGAGCATGTCCACCCCAGTGGGGACCCTCACCACATGGAGGTTTGGCCAGCCTGGGTGAGGGGCTGATGGCTGTTTACAGGCTTGCTACACCCCCTTTAGGGTGGGGGGTCCCCACTGGGGTGCCTGGCCAGTCTGGGTGAGGGGCTGAGGGCCGTTTTCAGGCTGGCCAAGCACCCTGGCGACATAAGCTCCCAGCCTCTCCTTTTTTCCTTTTTTTTTAAATTCTGGGATTTATTTACCTTCTATAATTGAAACTTTGTTGCCTTTGGCGGAGGCCTGTGGAAAGCTTGGCTTCCTCCATCGCCAGGGGCAACCCACTCCTGCTCACTCCAGCTCCGTGGCCATGGCTGGCTGAAAGCAGGTATCTGGGTTTTGTTTACCTTCTATAATTGAAACTTTGTTGCTTTCAGTGGAGCTCAGAGCCAGGCCATGGCAGGCGGGGAACCTTGGCTTCCTCCATCACTGGAGCAAGCAAGCCTCCTGCTCGCTCCAGCTCCGTGGCTGCCGGCCGCCATCTTGGTTGGGTTAAATTGTATATAGTCACTCTGATTGGTTGGTGGGCATGGCTTAAGACATAGTAAAAGTGTGGTCAATTTGCATGTCTGTCTTTTATTAGTATAGGATTAGGAGAGGGGGGTGGAAT
Organism: Myotis daubentonii; assembly: GCF_963259705.1. Lineage (NCBI taxonomy): Eukaryota > Metazoa > Chordata > Mammalia > Chiroptera > Vespertilionidae > Myotis > Myotis daubentonii. The sequence continues at coordinate 25,550,598 of NC_081850.1, read as the reverse complement.
ACACTGATTTATGAAAATCTGTCTTGTAAGTAATGACAGCCATGTATTTGGATTTTGTCACAGTTTAACTAGAGTGTTTTGAGCTTCCTATTAATCAATGTGCTAGTAATATTCTTCCTTGTTTTACTTTATTCTCTGACTTTATTGGTTCCAAAGTGTACATAGAACCAAACAAGTATGACTAGACTCAGGAGTGGAGGGATATGAGGCATACATTGACTTATGTACCCTAAACTTAGGCTAGCCAACATGAAATATAATGCATACACAAATCTTTTTCTAAATTTTATAAACAACTTTAGCAATTTGTTCTCCAGTATCAAACATTTAATTATTGTTCAAGTGAAACTCCAACATATACACTTCTAGTCACCTATTACACTTGAATAGGCCATATATCATCTTGTACTTTCAGTATTTTTTATTTTATTTTATTTTTAATATATTTTTATTGATTTCAGAGAAGAAGGGAGAGGGAGAGAGAGATAGAAACATCAATGTTAAGAGAGAATCACTAATTGGCTGCTTCCTGCACGTCTGCCACTGGGGATCGAGCCTGCAACCTGGGCATGTGCCCTGACCAGTAATCAAACTGTGACTTCCTGGTTTATAGGTCAACGCTCAACCACTGAGCCATGCTGGCCTGATATTTCCATTATTTTTAAATAGAAATCCTGAGAAGACATTGAACAAAATAAAGTTTTATCCTAGCAATGTTCTATCTATACTTCAACTTAGGATATAAAAATATGTTCTTAATCTCTATCGGTCCAGTTTATAATTCAATTTTATTTTTATTCCATGTGTTCAGTTCTTTCCTTAACTATCTTGATAACTTCCCCCAGGATTTTCTAAGGCAAAGAACCAAACCTTCTTCTTCTGAGTTTCATGTCCTTTTTAAAAGCTCAACTCAGGGCTTTATTTCCAGGTCTTTCTTCATTTTCACCCATTAAGATGCCTTACTGCAATACAGCTATCCCTGTTGCTTGCATTTTTTCTCCTCTTCCCAAATTCAGTTTGCTTTTCTCAGGCCCCAACCGAGAAAGAAAACACAGAAACTTCGTGCTCTAAGAGCTCTCACATATTTTCTAGATTCTTGCTACATGTGGTGACAAAACCAACACCCTGAGAAATTGTATGAACTGTACTTTCTAGCTCTCAAACCTTTTTAAAAATAAAAGCAAAAACGACTTGCTTTAACTTGAGCAGATAATTTGATTCTTTGAATTATTTCCTCATCCATAAAATGTGGGTGTTTTGGTTAATGAGCACTATGGAGAAGAATCAGGGAAAATAAAATACATAGCATATAAACTCTCTTGCAAGTTCAAAATCTAGTGTTTAAGCTATCTAACAGGAAGGGGAGGTATTGACAGACGTACTTCTTTTCGTCCAAGTGCCACCTTCCAGCTGTGGTCTTGTGGTAATTTGGCTGGTACAATTAGAAACCAAAATTAGAAACCAAGCAACCACAAAAGGAAAAGGCCCTGACCCAGAATTTCCAGCCAAGGACACTGCACGAGCTCATGTTTTACGGCACATATGGTCTCCAGTCTGCGCCCCTCCGAACAGTGGGCAATCTCCACATACCTCACATGCATACCTGGAAACCTTCATGCTCATGTAACTGAGACTTTTCAACAAATCTCAGAGAAAAAGAAAACTAGATAACCAGTTACTTAACGAAGGGCCATAACTCAACTCATCTTAGGGTATCATCAACAGTTCTGCTGCCATGATACACCAGAAGAGAAATACCCAAGTGTTTTTCATCAGAACCACTGCTATGAGCTTCTCTGACATTGAGCTATGGACTTTATTGTTATTTTAAAGAAAAATTATTGTCAAACACATGAATTTTGAAACATCTGTTTTCATTCTGAATTCCTGTTCCCAAAGATATTTCATCAGTAAGAATTACCAGTACAGACCCAGGAATTTGGAAATATTCACAAACTCATACACAAAAACCAAACAAGTTGTCAAAGTCATGGATTTTTGGGTGAAGGAGAGGAAGAGAGGTGCAAACCAGTCATACTGGTGATCTGACCGTAGGAACACTATTGTAAAAAGAGCCCATTGAACTCATCTCTCTCTATCCAATTGTGTAGTGACATGAGGATACATTTCAAGATTCACCACCAGTTTAAAATTATTTCATTATGACTGCTGGGTTGTTTGAGGCAAATATAACTTTGTTCTTCCCCCTAGAGAGTTACGGGGAATGAGAGAAACACTTCAGAACACGGGAGTCCAGAACTCCAGACCCTTACCCACCAATGCCACTCAGCTGGGCCAATCATGTTTGCTTTCTAAAAAAAATACAGGGATGTGATATTACTCCATTATTCAAACAGTCCTTTGAGCTGGACTGTTTATGTGAATTTTTCAAAGAAAATATTGTATTGGTGAATTATGTTACAATTAGTGGGATTTCAGGATGGAAAGCATTCAGGATTCATACTTTATGGTCATGTTACCTGAAATGTCATCACTGATGTCTGATTTATTAAGAATCTGCTAGAGGGATGGTCTTCTTCTTCTATACTTTTAGGAGCATAGGAGGATGACTTGAGCAGTTCTTGTGAGCCAGAGACTGATTTATATTTTTATTATATTGCTTCCCATCACAATCAAATAATCTTGAGCAAAGAGGGGGGAAAGGTAATTGTAACAGTGCAACCTCATTGTAAAACATAGTGTTCTCTTTATAAAGCTTCTCAATGTGAAGTTCTCTGGGACGTTTAATATTGTGACTGGGCTTTCAAGTCAACCAAAATTAGAATCCTCACATAGATGCAAAAGGTACATCCTGTGGATTTCAAACTACAAAATGATGGAATTGACCAGATGGGATAAGATATCTGTGGGACATAAGCATGGAAAATCCTTGTATTTTTGTTTTGTTTTGTTTTTTGTTTTTTTTCATCACAGCTAATAAGCAAAATAAACACCGCCTCCATGTCCAAGGTTTTGACTCAAACACTGGTAACCTGTGGGTTCAAAGGATTCTATTAAAATTCAGCTTGGGCCTGTTGCTGATCATGTGTCTCTGATGGTGTGTTTTAGTCATTGAGTTCCATGACCAGGGAAAGCTTAACTCAAACTAGAGCATCGTTTGGAAGAGCATATCTGCCAGGATCCTAATGCACTTATACAAGCCAGGGCTGGGTTGAGAGAATGTCATTTGGTATCACTGCAAGGATAGGAGGCAAAGATTATTTTAAGAACAATCTGGTTTTTGGTGATCTCTGTGGAGTTTATGAGTACTCAGAGAAGAGAACATAAAACTTGCTCTACACATGTAATTAAAATACAGGGTAACTAAATTCATGTGTAAGTAATAGGAGAGCAGAGTGGAGCCAGGGGATCATAATAAGCATCCTGGTTGAAGTGAAAAGCAATTTGTGGTAGGGCTTTCAAATTCCTACTTTAGTGGATAGATTTGGAAAGCTCACGGACAGTCTTCCTGGCTGGGTAAGGTTACTTTCAGAGCCCTTTCATTTAAAAAAAAAAAAGTCTCCAAAAATAGCAGTTGGGTTTGGTTTTATTTTTTTGTGTTTTTATTTTTTTCTGCAGGAGAAATCACACAGTTTTATAAACGAATCACTGTTTCTTGGGAGCAAACAGCTAACTCCAACAGTAATCAGCATTCCTCTCCTCCATCTACGGTGGGTTGGGGGACGTAACTAAGTCCTAAACTCCATCATCTCCACACTTCCACTGGGCCTATCAAATTCCAAAGTGTATTCTAAATGTGGATTTATGAAATGGAGACAATGGAACAGGAGGAAGAGACTTTACAAAAAAACAGATGTTAACTATCCTGGAGTTTGCTGTTCTGCAGTCCAAACATCTGTATGATGGATTGAATTATCTCTCCACTTTGTCCCAGGATAGTACTGTGTCAGGAACAGCCCGCCCCTCCTGTGCAGATAGGGCAGCTGAGGTGGCTCCATTGTTAGCAACATGCTACTGCAATTGACAGGCCTACGTGAGCAAGATTTGGCACCACTTTGAAGCTTTTGATGGTTATTTCTAATAATTCCTAAAAAACACACCCCAAATAGCCACAGACCAGATTTGTAAAGTGGTTAGGTATGGGGAAGATATGAACAGATAAAAACAAATCATCCTCTTCATGGCTTTTTAAATTATAAGTGATCTATAAAAACAAGAATCGTGCAAAAGCACCTAGTCGTGGGCCATGGCCTGAAGAGTCTCAATATCTAAATGGAAATGAATACACAACAACCCCAAATATATGCAACACAGCAAAAGCAGTCCTACAAGGGAAACTCATAGCAATGCAAGCCTACGTTCAGAAACAAGAAAAATTTCAAATGAACAATCTTACCTTACAGCTAAAGGAATTAGAAAATTAACAACAAAGCCCAAAGTGAATAGAAGCAAGTAAATAATAGAGACTAAGAAACAATATAAAAGATCAATGAAACCAAGAGCTGCTTCTCTGAAAAGATAAACAAGGTTGATAAACCTTTAACTAGACTCAACTAGAAAAAGAGAGGATCCAAATAAATAAAATCACAAATGAAAGAGGAAAAGAAACAACTGACATCATAGGAATATAAAGGATTGTAAGAAAATATTACAAAAACAGCTGACTGTGTGCCAACAAATTAGACAATCTGGAAAAAATGGATTCCTAGAAACATACAACCTTCCACACTGAATCAGGAAGAATCAGAAAATCTCAACAGACATTTACAACCAACAAAATTGAAGCAGTAATTTAAAAACTCCCAATAAACAAAATGGACCAATGGCTTTCTCGGTGAATTTTACCAAATATTCAAAGAAGAACTAACACCTATCCTTCTCAAACTATTCCAAAAATTCAAGAGGAGGAAAGACTCCCAAGCTCATTTGGTATGGCCAGCACTATCCTAATTTCAAAACCAGATAAAGGCACTACAGAGAAAGAAAATCATAGGCCAATATCCCTGATGAGCATAGATGAAAAAATCCTAAACAAAGTATTAGCAAACCCAATCCATCAGAATTAAAAAACAAAGCAAAACAAACAAAAAATGTATACCATGGTCAAGTGAGATTTATTTCTGAGATGCAAAATTGGGTCAATATCTGCAAGTCAATTAATGTGATACATCACATAAACAAAATGAAGGATAAAAATCATCTGATTATATCGATAGGTGCAGAAAAAAGCATTTGATAAAATCCAGTAATGTGGGTATAGGGTAACATAACATAATAAAGGTCATATATGGAAAACACACAGCCAACATCATACTCAATGACGAAAAATGAAAAGTGTTTCCCTTAAGATCAGGAACAAGACTGGGATGTCCACTTTCACCATTATTATTCCAAATAGTACTGGAAGACATGGCCACAGCAATCAGGCAAGAAGGAAAAATAAGAGGCATACAAATTAGAAAGGAAGAAATAGAACTGTCATTATTTGCAGATGACACAATACTGCATATAGAAAAACCTAAAGATTATACCAAAATAATGACTAGAACTGATAAATTAATTCAATAAAGTAGCAGAATACAAAACAAATATTCAGAAATCAGTTGTGTTTTTATACCCCAATGATGAACTGTAAGAAAGGGAAATAAAACAATCACATTTACAATCACATTAAAACAATATGGAGGAATAAATTTAACTAAGTAGATGAAAGACCTGCACTTGGAAAATTATAGGACACTGAAGACAGAAAGATAAATAAATAGAAGCATATATTGTATTCATAGATAGGAAGAATTAACATCATTAAAACATTCATACTACACAAAGCAACTATAGATTCAACACAATTCCTTTCAAAACACCAATGCCATTTACCACAGAATTAGAACAAATAATCCAAAAATTCCTATGAAACCACAAAAGATCCTAAATAGCCACAGTATTCTTGAGAAAGAAAAATAAAGTTGGAGGTATTACACTACATTGATATCAATGGGGAGAAGTAACAAAGCTATAGTTATCAAAACAGTGTGGTACTGGCATAAACACAGATACATAGATCAATGTAACAGAATAGAGACCCCAGAAATAAACCCATGCCAATATGGTCAATTAATATATGACAAAGGAGGCAAGAATATACAATGGGATAAAGATATTCTATTCAATAAGTAGTATGGGGAAAATTGGACAGATACATGCCAAAAAAAAAAAAATGAGACTAGACCACCTTCTTATACCATATACAAAAATGGATTTAAGATTAAAGACTTAAATGTAAGACTTGAAACTATAAAACTCTTAGAAGAAAACACAGGCAGTAAAAAAATCTCATACATTTCTCTTAACAATATGTTTTCTGACATATCTCCCCAGGGAAATGAACCTAATCCAGCAAAATTAAAAAAAAAAAATGTACACCATGATCAAGTGGGATTTATTTCTGGGATGCAAGGTTGGGTCAATATCTGCAAGTTAAGAAAAACTGCAAAGAAAAATAAACAAACTAGAGGCCAAGTGCATGAAAACTCATGCACTGGAGGGGGAGTCCCTCAGCCCGGCCTGCCCCCTCTCACAGTCTGGGAGCCCTCAGAGGCGGGGGGGGGGGGGGAGCTGGCGATCAGGGGAAGGCGATGCCCCATCACACCTCTGCTGCTGCCACTGCCGGCAGCGCAGCCTTAGCCGGCCTTGGTTACCTGAGCCTCAGGCAACCCTGAGTGGCTGAGCGACCACCATCCGAGGCTTGCCTGCTCCTCGGGCTGGCCCTGGGCGGTTGGGGAGCTGAGGGGACTCGGGGACTGTGCAGGCAGGCCTGGGTAAAAAAAAAGGTGAAGGGATTAAGAAGTACAAATTGGTAGTCACAGAATAGTCCTAGGGATGTAGTGTACAGCATAGGGACCTTAGTCAATAATCTATAATAATAAAAGCGTAATATGCTAATTAGACTGGATGTCCTTTTGGACATCCTTCCAGAGACCTTCTGGACGAAGCCAGGGCTTCGAGGGAAGCCTGGGTCCTGGGTGCCTGGCTCCTCTTGCTAAGTCACACTAGGCCCCCGAATGGGCCTGGCAAGGAGGGAAAGAAGTGGTTCACTCAGCGTGTGGGGAAGGCGAAGGGGCTTGGAGCCACTGTGAGGATGCTTGCCATAAACTGCCCACGGCCCGTGTTTGTAGAGCTTGGAGACTTGAGTAATATTGTGCACTTTATCTTTATAGCCTCTTTTATGCTAACAGGCCTAGGGGTAGCAGAAAAGGGCAATGCACTGTAGTCTGCTAAAAGCTTTGCCATTTGATTGCTTCATAATTTCACCATTCATCTAATTTGGAGTACACATCCATGCAGCAAACCTGTCTGTCACCCTTAACAAGCTCTCTGGTACAGACCGAACACTCTCCCGTATTGTAAACAACCTCCTCCTTGAGCTGAGAAAGCAAGCGCAGGACACGCTTTTAACACTCACAGAGGTAATTGCTTTGGACTTTCTCACCCACGGTATTGGATTTCTCAATTCCTAGGATGCCTCATCAATGGATTTCTTTTAAAACATTTTTCCCTATTTTTTTCTTCAAAGCTATTTCACATACATTTTCTTAGCACCTTCTATGCACAAGCCACCTCTGGAGAATGCAAGAGATGGGACCCTCTGTAAGATTGGGGCTTTGCTTCCTGGAGAGAGGCCTACTAGAGTAAGGAGAACACAAGCTTAGGAGTTAAGATAAATGTGGTTTTGACCTTGGTTCTTCCACTCAGTATCTCTGTGACTTTGGCAAGTTAATCATCCTCTTTCATCCAAGTTTTCTTATTTGCAAAGTGGAGTCTAGAAATTACCTGCTATAAATTGGTGGGGATCAAATAGAACAACATACTAGTATTAGTGGGGGAGGCATAATTAACACGCCATATAAAGCGAATTAAATACGTTTAAGTACTAAACTATTCTCTGGACACTTTTCCCACCACTTGCCACTCTTCACAAACATACTAACACAGACACACCACAAGAGAAACAGCAAGTTGGAGAGAAGAGTTGACCATCAAGTAAATGTGGATTTCATTTCAATGCTGCAACTTCCCTAGGGATCAAGACCCTTCCTCTATTAACGGAATTCTCTTATTTGTACTGTATGGAAGCTGCTTTAATTGAATGGAAGCAAGGACAGAATGTAGACCATGCTGCATTTCTGTCAATCTGTGCACATTTTCAAATGTCCATAAAACCAGAAATGGTTTAAAACAAAAAAAAAAAATTTTGAAAGAGATCTACCAAGTCACATGGGGGTAATTTGGAGAATGCCAAACCAAACACAACAATGCAAATTATGTCTTACGGTTGACAACCAGCTCAATTAATTCTTTCACTACTTTAACAAGTTTCCCTATTTGCTTTGATATCATAAAAAAAAAAAAACACCAAATGCTAGATTGCAAATGCCATAAGAGTCACGGACCATTTCTTAATTATGACCATCAAAAGTGGGTAAACAAGGGAAGGACCTCCTCCCTGAATGAGTGAAGAAGTTGATGACAGATGACATTAAAAACACAGGGACCTGAATAGCTTCTTTGCTTTATGTAAATGTTTGATGGTCATGAAATGATGAGTGAGATAATGAAAAATGAAGTGGATAAATTATTGAAGGAGGGCAGAGAATGACCAAAGGGTATTTAAAATATCATGATGTGTTCAACTTAGCTGAGGCTGGTGCTAGCTATTTTAGGCAAGCTAAGAAACTAATACAGGTATTGGTTTGTTTGTATGTTTTGCTTTCTTTTGTTTTAGATCTATTGGAGACTACACGTACAAAATTACATGTCTGTCGCTCCTAGCAGACCAAGAGGTCATGGAGCTCAGGGATCTACTATTATGTTCCAGGGCCCAGCCTTTTAGGGAGCATTTAATGATGTGAATGACAGACTATGATGACAACTGGAAGAAGAAGAATAGCTACTTCACATAAAATAATAACAGTTAACATTAATTTAGCACTTACTATGTTCCAAACACATTTCTAACAATTATATAAAATATATTTTTTCATTTAATACTTATGGGATCTATCAGAGAAAATATTCATTTTTCCAAGATTTGCAGGATTTGATTTAATATCTTTTTTCCTTGATAAAGTTCAATTTCTTGTCAGTCCACTTTTCCACGGCTGTCTAACTTAGATCATTGCTAGGCCCCTCTGGGATAAAGGACCCTGGCAGAATGAAGGCAACCTTGCCAGAAAGGAATGAGAAGACCAACCTTTTCTGTCCTGAAGACTGTGTAGCCAAAATCTTAACTGGGGTGGGGGAGGGGGTTATCCCTGAATAGAGGGATTGTGTGTGCTGTATATTTTTTTCTTGTGTACTTATGTATAAATTCCAAATATCAAACAATAAATGTGAATTGCTTTTAAATATGAAAAGAAAAATATTGAGGGACCATTTTTAAAGAAAGCACTACGTGACAGTACATGACATGAATCTGAACCAACAATAAAATATATGATGCCAGGACATATTACAATCAGTGTCTCAAAGGAAAGACAAGGAGTAATGTCATTACCAACAATGGCCAGGAGTTACTTGATATTTCTGTCTAGTTTGAGGCCTGATTCTCTGAGCCCTGAAAATGGTCATAAAAATTACCTTTTGAAAGAAAAACAGAACCTCTCTAGGAAGGTTAAGAAAGCTGGGGAAAAGGATAATAACAGGGAGAACTTACCAACTGAATTCTAGTGAAGGAAAATTCTCACAAGAATGACACTGACCAGCTGTTCGCCATCCCCGTTTAGGCAACAACAACAACAACAATAAAGTTTCACATTTCAGTGAGAATTTGGTGTTCAATGGCAAGATGATCTTCTTGAATATATATGTGATAGACACAGAAAATCCATAGCTCCATGTCCTAGAAATACTTAGGGTGGTGAACACACAATACAGATGATGTGTTGTAGAACTGTGTACCTGAAACATGTGTAATTTTGTTATGCAGTGTCAGCCCAATAAATTCAATAATTAATTAAATAATTAAATAAATAAATAAATAATAAATATTAAGCTAATATGAAGAGGCCATTCTTTGGGGGGGGGGGGTCTGCATTAACAGTTTTGTGCATGGAGCCTGCCAAGTCACAATCTGTCAATCCTAAACTCACTCTGATAGACTAAATCTACCTGCCTTCCAGTAGGATGGGAGACTGCCATGTAGTGCAAAACCAACTTTCTTCTGCTGTATTTAAAAGTCAACTCAATTGTAACCAAATTAATATCTCACTTATGCAACAGCTGGCCAAAATTTAGTCTCCTCCAAACCGTTCCCTCTGAAAGAAACTTTGTAGCAGAAATTATTTTAGGATAATGTTGGACCTCCGTTCATGTCTTCTCATGCTGAACTATATTCAAAAAATGGAATTAGACTTGTACATGGTAGAATCATTCAACTGGAACCCATCAAATTGTTGTTGCCAAAACCATGGTATTCTGGTTTCCTTTTGGGGCACAAATTAAAAGAATATCCATGTCCCTGCACAAATAAACTCAATAGATCCAGTTTCCTACATTTCATATGTATTTAGCATTTATTCATCAAATGTTCATTAAATTTAGCACAACAGGCCAAATACTTATGTGATGGTTTGCAATGCTTAAAGAACATTCCTGTGTTCTTTCATGGCTAACCGGACCCAGAATATTATCATTTTAATGATTCTCAAACTAAGGTTCAGGAAAGTTAAGTGACTTGCTCCTGTCTAGTCAGCTAGTAAGCATAAAAGACTAAGACTGAGGCCATATGACTAATCTTTCTGGTCCTTTTCTGCTTCACCACTCTATCCTACAGTCTTCATCCTCTGTATTTATATTATAGTTGTTATGCAGTTTAAAAAGGCAAAGAGTGTTAATGTAAAATAACTCCACAAGGCAATGCAATATTCACAGGAAGCCATGCAAGTAAATGGATAAATAGAGGCATAAGTCACCAGGGCTGCTAGAATTTAATTAGCCAAGAAATGAAGATGGCTAGAGGAGGCAAGGCTCGATGAAGGAAGTCAGACTTGATACCCTGATCTATGGATAAAGTTTTGTAGACTGGGAAGTGAAGGGAAAAAATGTTGCAGGTAAAGGAAATTGCAGAAGCACTGAGTGGGCACACCAGTGGGAGGTTCAGAGGGCCATGAAGAGATAAGCAGTTTTCACATCAGTGGGATGTATGGTAAGATTTGGGAGAACTTTGAATGGGGGTAGAATTAATATTGACTAGATGTCTCTACTATAGGTACCTTATCAGCTGGATATCATTATTTCTAAAATACCCTAGATGTGATTATTATCTCTCTTTTCCAGATGGGGAAACTAAGGTGTCAGCCATGTTAAGAATAAGACCACATAGTTGCTATGGTGAATTGCAAAAAATAACCTCAAGTTCCACATGTCCTGGAAAGAATCCCTCTCTTTCAATGCCTTTACCTCTCCTTCCAAAAAGTATAGTCTGTTTCTCCATCCTTTGAATCAAGAAGGGACTTGTGACAGAAATGCGTCAGATATGACAGTCTATGACTCCCAAGGCTAGGCCCTAAGCGACCTTGACGCTTTGGTTTTTGACCCTAAAACCACAACATAAGGTGACTAGCCTAGCCTTCTAGAGAATGAGAGGCCACATGACAGTGAACTGAGACACCGCAGCCAACAGCCAGCGTACACCCCCGGATATGGGTGAGGACATCTGGGACTCTCTAGTGCAGCCATCCCTCCAGCCTCGTGTAGCTGCATGAGGGAGCCCATGTGAGACCAGCAGAGGAACCACTCAGCCAATACACAGGACCACAAGAATAATTCTTGTGGGGTTTTTTTGTGTTGTTTTTTTTTTTGGGGGGGGGGGTGTCTAAGCCTAATTTTTTTCTATCATACAATGCCACTTCCTGAAATTCCAAGATAGTGATATTGGATTTTGTCCACTTATTAATTGGGAACTATTTACAGGGTTTGAGCAATGGCATGAAATAAAGAAAGTATGCTTTAAAGTTGACTTCTATACTTCTAGAAAAAAAGGTAGAGACATGTATTAAGTTTACAATAACCCAAGATCTAGTTAGTATTATAAAGGTGGTTTGGGCTGAGAATGCTAATAATTGCCTACCTCCATATCCATTCTTTCCTTCATTCTTAGTAAAACAAACCCCCAAATTTTCTGATCACATGCCCATCCAGAATAAAAGCTACATGTCCAGACCTCCTTGATAGATATGATGGCCCCGAGATAAACTCCTGGCCATTAAATCCCAGCAAAGTGTTCCATGGGAGCTTCTCTTACCCACCTTGTCCTTGTCCTCCCAATATCCCTCCTAGCCTGGACACAGAGATACAGACTCACACTCAGCCCAGCTCAGATCATGTAGATAAGGACCGCACAGATGTAGTACAGCTGACAGAGGGCTGCATCCCTGAGGCCTCATGGTGCCACCACTCCAACCCTCCACCTTTGCGTTATTTTTTGTCAGGGAAAGGTATTACCTGAAAGATGCCATTATTCTGTCCTATGCAAGTCAGCTGCTACACTAGTAAACTGGTGCAGGGAAGATAAAAGCATCTGAAGGCCTTGGGGTTGCCCAGGAAGAGGAGGTGAAGATGACGGCACAGATGAAAGACGTTTTGAGTCTGGGTGATTAAAGACAAGATAGCACTTTTCCTCTTTTTCCTATTCAGTTCCCACTATACAACCAGCACACCAGGAGTTTTTACGTCATAGGAATCTGTGCAATGAGTCTTCTCATTTTCTAGTCCAGTGGTTCTCAACCTTGGCTGCACATTAGAATCACCTGGGGATCTTTTTAAAATCCTGATTTCTGGGCCTCATCCTCCGGAAATTCTGTTTCTTTGTTATGGGGTGGGGCCACAGCATTAGTAACAAAGAAACAGAATTTCCGAAGGGTGAGGCTCAGAAATCAGGATTTTCAAAAGATTCCAAGGTGATTCTAATGTGCAGCCAAGGTTGAGAACCACTACTCTAGTTCAAGCATGTCAAACTCGCAGCCTACAGGCCGCATGCAGCCCACAACGAATATTTTTGCGGCCCAGCCAATGTAACAGTGTGAGCAGTTATTTACAATTATGAAAGGAAATAAGTCTCCTGTCCCATCCAGAATTACTGACATTCACCTTGGGTCAGTTTTGAAAGTAATCACTGCGAACAAGATTTTCCCCGAAGTAGGAAAGATGGTAGCAGAGAAGAGATGACAAGTGTCAGGAAGAAAACATTAATTTTATCATTGCTCTTGTTTTGTTTTTGTTTTTTTACTATATTTTTCGAAATAAACCTACATTCCTATGAAAATTGAAGCTTTTGGTTTTTGGCGACCCACATAAAGTTAAACCTTGTTTATTTGGCCCGTGTTAGCCTTTGAGTTTGACATGCTTGCTCTAGTCTGAACTCCAACAAGGCCCAGGTCAGAATAGGTGCCCATTCCCAAATGTGGCGAGGTGGCAAAGGTTCACAGCACGCAGAGGATGGCCACAAGGAGGGCTGGCCAAAGGCAACATTTTAATCCCTCTTTTACTTGAAAGTGACTTGCTCTCATCCCAGAAACGCTGTAAGTATGTACCACCTTACTTTTTTTAATGTCTTTTGGGATAGAAAGAAATGGTATTCAAGGTGCCTGGGATACATCACTCAACAAAAAAGGCAAAGGCCCCTATCTTCGTGGAGCTTACATTCTGGCGGGGAGAGGCCACAAAGAACCATCAACGTGATGAGTAAAAAAAAAAATGACGTTATGTTAGTGACATATCCTCTGTAAAAGAGAGACAAAAGAGCTGGTCGGAAGGACCAAGAGTGTCCTCAGGAGGGCTGGGGAGGGAGCAACATCCATTCAGTGAGATCCTTTCTTCATCTAGAAGGCACATCAGCTGGAGTATATGGAACTTTTAGGGAAAGGTTTGTAAACATCCACAAAAGATATTGTCTTTATCCTAGATTAATTTGCAGGAATAATAATAATAATAAATTGTAAAGAATAGAATCAGAAATGTGTTTCTAACAGCCACCAAAGCATGTGTGTGACTTCCATGTACATGTGTGCATGTGTCAGCCTTGTACATACCGGGCTATGCTATATGCCCTGGGCACCTAAAGCATTTGTTAAGTATTTAGATGTCAGCTGGTCAAAATGGCATGTACTGAAATCTTTTTGAATATGCTTTAGGGAGGGGGAGGGGTTGCAGAGTAAATTGTTGGCTGCTATTAAAATTAGAAGAATCACAATGCATCGTAATGTTCATTCTAATCAAGCGATGCTTGAAGATTGAATGTCAGACTGTAAATGTGGTGCACACATTTGTCTCTGAATGAGACTTTGCATACCAGCTGTTGAAACTTTTGTGGGAAGGTGAAAGTTTTGTGGACTAATAGATTCCTGTGGCAGGGCATAAGCTTAATGCAGCAAAAGATGTTTTCACTAAAATGACAACTCATCTCATTCTTAATATGTACACACTCATTCTTGGTACATTTAAGCAAAACTTATACTCCCAAGAAGGGTCTTTGACAATGGAGAAGATGTATCTGAGAAGGAAAAGCAATTTCTTTAGAAACACGAGGGGCAACTTAGAATTTTGGACAACTCTCGTCAAGATCCTAGCTGAGAGTACATCAAATATTTTTAAGCAATTATTAAATTGTCATGAAAGATTGCTTTTATTTATGGTAAGAGAAAATGAGAATAGATAAATGAGGCAGTTAATAAATATACTTACTCATTTCTTTAGAAATTGTGCTGAGTTAACCCAACCCCAAATCTTTGTAGCATAAATCTAAAGCAATCTAAAATTTTAAGTCACTCCGCCTGGCCAGCGTGGCTCAGTGGTTGAGCATTGACCTATGAACCAGGAGGTCATGGTTCAATTTCCGATCAGGGTACATGCCTGGGTTGGGGGCTCATCCCCAGTGGAGGTTGTGCAGGAGGCAGCCAATTGGTGATTCTCTCTCATCAGTGATGTTTCTATCTCTCTCTCTCCCTCTTCCTTCCTCTCTGAAATCAATAAAAATATATTTTTAAAAATAATAAAAATTTTAAGTAACTCATCAAAAAGTCAAAAAATTTGTTACCAGTAGAGTTAGAATTTGATCCCAGGACATCTGATTCCAAAGTTAGTGTGTTTGACCAGCATCCTTACCAGCATACACATACACACTATATACATACATACATACATACATACATACATACATACATACTTTATGACCAAATTACCTTTTCTTTCTTTCAACATCTAAGACTCTTACAGTGGATAATTTTTGACTGTTGTTTGGACAAGCAGCCTCTGCACCCTCTTCCTTTGAAAACAGCACCCAGATTTTTTCTCTTAGAATCAACCTTTTCCCAAATGAACTTCAAGCTGACTTCTACTCCAGCTTCAAGAACATGATAACTTCAGTCTTGGACATAGAACTGCCTCCCCCTGGCCATGGGGCTGGCTCATGGTTGTGCATGTGAACTAATCTAAGCCAGACTCAGTGAGACGTTTTCTGGGGCTACTAGGGATAGACAGGTACTCTTTCTACCCGGACACAAACTGGAAGGAACTAATGAAATCATCAGGCCAACAGATGGAGTCTGAGAAAGAAGCCAGACTTAGAAAAAGCAGAGACGAGTCAAAGATGGAAGTAGACCAGCTGAATTTGAGTCCCCCAATTCAGCCATGACCCATGCCAGCCCTATCCCTGTCCCATACTCTCATGTGAACGTATATACCTTCTATGTAGGCCAATTTGGACCATGTTTTCTATTTTTGCCCCTGACAACAAAAGTCCCAAGGGATACAGTTCTCCCTCCCCAGAACAGACCTACTGAAAACAGCGGAGCAGGGCTCAGAGTCTTAACAAGGGTTAGGGTAGCAAATGGTTTTTCAAGGGCCAACAGGAAAACTGTCCTAAGTCATTCCTGAACATCAGCGAGATGAGGGCTCATTCCTCTCTCTAAGGTCTCCATCTTTAGTTCCTGGAATTTCAGGAAACAGCAGGGAGCTCAAATATCCTTATTGAGAAAATAAAGAGCCTAATCAAGGAGGAAAAGCTTTGTTTATCTGAGCAGTACTTTCTTCTATTCTCTCCTCGCCTCTTCTCCTCTCTCTCTCTCTCTCTCTCTCTCTCTCTCTCTCTCTCTCTCTCTCACACACACACACACACACACACACACCCATGTGATATCCAGACTCCAGGATAAAAACTTTAAGAGGAGGCGCCACGCCTTTCCCGTTTCTCTCTTCTATCTCCAAATTGTACATAGAAAAATATCCCAGAATCATGATGGCTGTAACATAATCCAGGCTAAATGCGGAAATTGCAAAGTTGGGGCTGAAATAGACACCACATCCTTAACTCAATCTCATTGAATCTCTTTAAAACAAAATAAGAAAGGGAAGGACAAAGACAAATCATGCTGGGGAGAGTGGTCGCCTAAGTAAACCATCGAGTTCAGTAAGTCTGTCTTTTGTCAGTGTAGGTCCAGACTCTGCCGGCGCTGTCAATGTACTTTTGTTGGAAATTATCATTGTCTACATAAACAAGGCATATCTTTTCATGGCAGCAATCACACACACACACACACACACACACACACACACACACACACACACACACACACCATTAATGCTTTCTGGCTTTTCGATGGCTCTATCCCAGACAAACTGAAAGGTTGCTAGGACTAAATGACTTAAAGGGGAATTGCTGTATTTCTTAAACTGAGGGCATTCCTGTATTGTGTTTTCTCCAACCTTTAGTGTCTGTCACTTTAGAAAAAGAAAAAAAAGAGAGAGAGAGAGAAGCAAAGAAAAGCCAAGAAGCCGGGGCAACACCTCGCAAGGGTTAACAGTAGATCAAAATCAAATGGCACGCTTCACCATGTCTTCTGCATGACTGATACTGCAATCGATCTGCAGCGGCTCATTTTCTCTCTGGAATCTCTGCCTACTGAGAACAAATACAAACACATGTGGAACCAATAGGAAGCAGACTAAGGGCTTTAAGAGTTCTGCACCAACCTGTGTCAGAGAGCTCTCACTTAGCAGATGGGGCAATTAATAAAAGAGTCAAGCGGTATGACTCTGTCGAGGTGCCTTTAAGTGCTAACAATCCCCTTTTGTCTTCTTACTGTAGAGTGCAGATGGATTCCGATTCAGAATAAGAACTGTATTGTGCCCCGGTGGACTCTTGTACAGTGTCCCAGTATGAACAGAGGACCAGGTGTCCCACGTCTCCCATTTTAAGACAAACATGATACTGACTCCTTCCCCCACTAGCATTTTAAGTGCTGATGTGACCACTAATCTGGGGAAAATACAACTTTATAAGTAACTCGGCCCTTCAAGAATATCTCAAAAGGAAGGATTTGCCATCCAAGCATCGCCTGTTTGTGCGCACACCTTGCTACCCATTGATTCTGATCACAAATATATAATTCTTGCCCTCGTACCACAGCTAGGGCTTGTTAAAGTTGCTTAGAACAAAAACTCTAGCAGAGGCTACTTTATTTTTTAAGATGTAGAAATTGAGGTGCCAGGGTTGCACATGGCCACAGAATGTCACGTGGTTCTTCTTGCAAATGCGAGTCCTGGTGTTCTGGTGAATTGTCAGCTTGGTTTATTGCCTTCTGCCCCAGATCCCCATCCCTGCCCTCAGCTCCTTGAGCCACTGCCATCACAGACGACGGTAACCACTTTCTTCCTCCCGAACCAGGCCCAAAGAAATGGAAATGTGTCTGTCCCTCCCAAGGCAGCCACAGGGAACAGCGAATGTGCTCTGCTTCCCTCACGGAATACCAACCCAGAGATATCTGGGTTGCTCCTAGACCTAGTTTCAATATCATAGACATCAAAATACTGTGAGGAAAAGAGTACATTAGATGTTCCATTTTGTACTCAGTGTCTCGAAAGCTTTGTGATGTATGCGATAGACTCCAGGTGGCCATTGGTTGACCAGGGGTCTTCTCTTGGACTGTTCCCCTTGCTCATCATTCAGTGGAATTGGCCTCTGGAATAGGCAGATACAACTGAAACGCATCTCCTCGGACAGTTTATTAGAGCTCACAGAACGCTCACTAGGCTGTTGTTAATTGTTGCTACTGCTGTGATGTTAAGGGTTGGGCTTCCCATGTGGGCTGAAGGTCAAGCAGTGATTTACTTTGCTAATATTAAAATTAAAATTTTAATTAAATTCAACAAACATGTCTTGAGCTCCAACTCTACCTGGTTCCAAACTTCAGTTTCAAGGCCAGTTCAAATTAAAGTAAGTTTTTAAGGGGAAGGGAAATTTCTAACTTATTTTGTCAAACAACCTAATTTAGAGGTGAATGCCAGGTTTGGGAGAAGTCCTAAATCTAGAGGCAGAGCCAGGGTGAAGCCAAGCTCAGATCTCTTGACTAGACCCAAATACACTAGTGCTCTTTCTTCCACATCACATGACCCCATTTCCACCTCCTGGTAGGTAGCATTCCCACTCCCCACCCCCCTTTTTTAATGCTCTAAGTCTCACCCTTAGGCCACGCCTCTGTGTTTTGGGGGATAAGAGGGAGGAAACTGCTCTGTTTGTTGGGAATAATCATCCACAGTTGTTTGGACAGGACAATTTCCTTTTTGTCCTCAGGTGAGGAGAAGGGAGGGAACAGAAACATCAATTATGTTCAGAAAAGAGATCACATCTGGTTTTGAAAGATGCCAGGACAAAGCAGTATTTCCAGACAATATAGTTGTTTAGTTTAACTAACAATAAAATTTTCCGTTCCAAATTATTCACAATCCAAACCCTGCCCTAATCAATGGCTCCCCACAATTTTCAGAAAAAATTATAATGCATTAGCTTAGAACTCCATTTATATATGAAATGATTTATGCTTCCTGCCCTAGCTTCTGAACTAGTTGCACTGTACACCAAAACCTGTTTTTCCTTCTTCTATAACGAAGTTTGGAATAAGCACATAAGTTAGAAACTACATTTCCCAGCAGACTCAGTAGCTAAGTGTGACATGAGACTAAGTCCTCCTGATATGAGCAGAAAAAGCAAGCCACGCCCAGGTCTGAGCTTTAAGTCAATAGACATATGCCCTCCCATACTTTTCTCCCTTCTCATGGCCTGGAACATAGTGGGAAAACAGCTTCAACCATTCAAATGAGACAACACTCATGGGAGGAGTAAATCACTGAGATAGAAGGAAAGTGGGTCCTTGAATGGTGCCTTGATCATACAGATTATTACACAGAGAGAAAGAACTTCTCTATTACTGAAGCGATTTTATGTTTAGGTCTCTGCACAACAGCCTAGCCTATACCCTAACTAATACATACCCTTTTCTCATAGGTTGGTTTCTCTAGGAATTGGAATCTGAGGCTATGATACATGCATGTAGGAGGTTTGGTTTATTGGAAAGGGCTCTTCGTATTATGATGGATAGCGAAGTAGGGTTTAGCAAAGAAAGAATGTGAACCACACACAGTGATAATAGAAGCCACTGATTATTCCAGGGGAAGCTCTGAATCTGATATGTCCTTTCTTGTTGAAGCAAGAAGACTAGACATTTGTACCTCCAGATGGACCAATCAGTACGTGCAGATTGTCCCTGAGGAAGAAAGGAGAATATGAGTAAGGATACTGTCTTTGGCTGAGAAAAATACCTGGCTATTTTCAACAAGTGTCAGGTGAGACCCAAGAGCCACCAACATGTCCAACAGTTGGGAATGCACATCTCAACCCTGAAGGTAAAGCTGAGTAATGACAGTACTCACTTCAGTCCACTCCTGCCATAGTTCTGACCCACTTGTTTCAAATAAGTCTTTTGAACAGTAAATCCTGGATTCTAAGTTTATCTCTTTCCTTGAGGAAACTTACAGGAAGTAAACAAAATTTAGTCCCAACCACTGCAGCTGGTCTCAACATTGCAACTGATTGTCATCATGCCCTCCTGTATCATGTTGTCTCAATTCTCCTCATTCTCAACTTATAAATCTAATAGTCTAGATCAGCAGTTCTCAACCTGTGGGTCGCGACCCCTTTGGCGGTCGAACGACCCTTTCACAGGGGTCGCCTAAGACCATCCTGCATATCAGATATTTGCATTATGATTCGTAACAGTAGCAACATTACAGTTATGAAGTTGCAACGAAAATAATTTTATGGTTGGGTCACAACATGAGGAACTGTATTTAAAGGGCCAGAAGGTTGAGAACCACTGGTCTAGATGGCCAAGGTGACTTAGAACCTCATCCTTAAAAGGTCTGAGTCCCTGGTTGCCAGGCTTTTCTCAGACTTTTGCTTTAGCACTTGTCCCTTGGTCTAGGGAGCACCAAGAGATGCTCCATGGATCGCTGGGGCACAAAACATACAGTTCTCTGCATTCCTAACATCCCTACCTCCAATGGATGATCAGGGTTAATTACTCCTGGAAGGATGGTGCCTCTTTTTATTTTCCTGTCACTTAGCACAAGGATCCCTAGTGACTAGATGACAACTACAGCCTAAAGTTTAGTGAGACTTTTGCTGTGTCCTTTGGTGGAAGTGTTTCCCATTGAAAACCAGGAATTGTAAACATACAGATACCAGTGTTGTGCAAATAGAAGGTGTAAATTTCCCAAGGAGGTCAATGGGAATGACAATAAGAAAAAACACTCTGCTTCCACTCATATGTCCCTAGACTCATGTATTCTTCTTGCTGGAAACAAAACAGTATTTAATCATCTTTGATATAGAAGAGATGGTGCATCCTAGAGGGGGGTGCTCTATTCTTACTGGATATTACCTCTGAACGAGGGCTTCATTTGCACTAGGCAATCTGTGTGTCTATCAGGCTAACAGTGTCTGGGTGTGATAAGTGATAGAACCAATGTTTTCCATGGTCGTATCCCATCACAATCACCTCCTTTGCTGAAAAGTGTCCCTTGGTCTAACATGATATTTTATGGGATTCTTTGTTGGTGCACCACACACTGTAATGATGACTAAGTCAAATTCCTACCTGTTTATGTGACATTTCTAGTCTAGATAAATAGTGTCCCTTCCAGGGTCGTGGATTCCAATGTAATCAACTTGCCACCGATGTCCTCAAAAAATGGTGGTAGGTCAAGAACAGAGTGTGTACCTATGTTGCTGGCACAATGGATATTAGCTGGCAGTCGCTAGGTCAGCCTTGGTGGGTGGGAGTCCATGAAGAGCTTCTTCTGTGAAATATTCTTGAATCCATTTATGTATCAATTGTGTTGTTGAGAGAGCTGACATCAACTGGTAAAGTCTTTCTATATATTTACTAGTTCTTATTTATTGCTTCTTCCTTGTTGGCTACTTTAACATATGATACAGGATATTTACTCTATTTCTTAGGTCCACACACATGTCTCACCACCAGATTATTTTGTACCACATCTTCTAATGTTTTTCTTTCCAGCTCCTAATCAACCAACCAACCCATTCACTACTACCCAGGAGGTTTTCTGTTATTTGTTTGTTTGTTTGGTGTGTGTGTGTGTGTGTGTGTGTGTGTGTGTGTGTGTGTGTGTGTGTGTAACCTTAGGCCACTTCTGTTCCCTCCCCAAATTGAGGGGCAGGTGCACCATTAGAAGCTCTGCTCATAGGAAGGGTTTCTTCTGACTATGCCCCCATTAAGGTCTTCCTTGAATGTGGCCATAGTCCATTTTTAACTTGCACTCAGTTTTTGAGATGACCCATACTTGAACCAAGATTGATCTTTTCCTCCCCTTTCAGCTTCTGTTGTATACCTGGCATTTCTCTCAGGGCTCCAGGTACAAAATATGTCTCAGGACTAGAGACTTGGCAAGGTAGTTGACTTCGATCAACCTTCTGATCACCCATTCTTGATTTCTTTTGACTGTGTGGATGGAACAATACTTTTGTTGGCTCTCCATCTTCTTTGCCCCTAGGGCCACTGTATTCTATTTACTATCTCTACAACTGCCCCACAGAGCAGATACTCTAATCTTGCCGCTCATTACAGAAATACCATTGTTTATTCAAGAGTCACCACTTGAGCTCTATTAGTTGAATCTTATCATCCTCAGTTACTAATAGCATCCTCAGTTGCTAATAGCATCCCCTACAATCAGCCACCACCGAATTTCTCAACGATGCTGGATCCTGTCTCATCTGCATATTCCCTATCACTTATATAATTGGGGTATCTACCAGGCCCTCCTGATGAATATATGCCGGGGTCCAACCCCAGCAGGTCCAGGGGTCCCCAAAGGTGTGGACGGAGTCGGCGAAGAAGGAATGACATGGAGACAGCGTTCAGTTGATCAGCAGCCTAGCCAGGATCTATAGCCAGGATCTCCAGTCAAGTTCTGGTCTGGATCTCCAGAGAGGTTCTGCTTAGGATCTCCAGAGAGGTTCTGTCCAGGTACTCCAGTCAGGTTCAGTCACCAGGTTCTAGTCAGGCTCTCCTGCCAATCTCCGCAGTCAGGTTCAGTCCAGCATCCCCTGCCATGCTCTCTCGCCAGGCTTTGCCTCCAAGCTCCGAGGCCAGTCCCTGTCCAAGATCCTCCGGCATGCTCTCGCCAGCGAAGTTCTTCTGTCCCTAGAGAACGTTCTGTGTAGGTTCTGTGCCTAGGCTCTGTCTCTCTTGGTCCTGTCTTCCGAGCCCTGTGTTCTCAGTTCTGTCTCTGAGTTCTGTCTTCTTGATTCTGTTCTAAGTTCTGAGTTCTGTGTGTTTCTGTCTTGTTACAACTGTATTTATACCAGTTGATTCAATCCTATCAATCTCTATTACAAAGGTTAGGGCGTTTCTTATCTCCATTCCAGGGAGAAAAGATTATGTAGTTTAAGCATGATTGTTCGTAGTTAAAGGGATTAATTACCCGCCTGGCACTTAGTTAAGGGGTTTTACTCCCTCCCTAACTTCAGGGGAAAATCCCTACCTGGGGATTCAATCTTTCTCGGAGAGGTGACCTTGGTTAAAACACAGCGCCGAGAAGGTGAGCAAACATATTAAGAACCGTATGCCATATATGCCAGGTCCCTTGAAACAGCAAGGATGGACTGGCTCCCGGCAAATATATTCAGCTGATAGGTGTTCTAGCCTTATACGTACTTCCACTTGAGCATATCCACCTCTCTGAGCTTTTTTATCCCTTTTTATATCATCTGCCAGTGAGCACCAGCTGCGAGAGGTGTGGTAAGCAAGATTATACAGAGGGAGAAGTTAAACTCTGGTAGAGTTGCAGCAGAGGTTTCAGAAGGTCTTACTGGGAGCTCTTGAAATGGGATAGGTATTCAGAAGTATCTACCTGGAAATGAAAGGGACTGGCCTTTATACCTCTGTGACTTGGATGTATACTGTCCCAAGGGAAGGGATATGAACTTGGACAAGGCAGCTTCCTTTTGATTGAAGACAGTTCCCAAAAGGGTTCAGCTGAGATAGTGTAGAACAAGCATGTCAAACTCACGGCCCGCTGGCCGCATGCCTCGTTTATTTGGCCCATGTTAGCCTTTGAGTTTGACATATTTGTTATAGAACATCAACACTCCCAGCAATCCAGAATGTGTTTCAATCCTGAAGGGGTTCTGGGCTGTTTCCCACAGCACCCAGGACACCGATATCCACTACACTGTGAGCCAAGCTCATCTCTAACATCATGCCAAAACCATTCTCTCCTGACTGCACACGTTGCTTTCCCATCTTGGGTCTTCCCCATGCAGCTAACTCAAACCTCCTCAAAATAGTTCAAGTATTTTCTCTTTTGTCTTTCCTGACCTCCATTAGTCTACTCTGCTTTACTGCCTCTCCTTTTTTTTTTTTTGCTCCCATAGTAATGTTTATTATCATTTTATCACATTATATTGGAACAATTAAACCCACATTAAATAGGAAACACCTCGAGGGCAGGGACTATGTCTTATTCTCCTAATCTGACATGTTGCCTGGCATGTAACAGGCACTCCTCCAATGTGATTTATTAAAAGTGTGAGTAAGTGAAGGAGTTAATAACTTAGTCAATGTTCACATACACTTTCATTTTTTCCCCCCAAAATGAATTTGAGGCAGCCAAGTTCCAAAAGCCCAACATACTGCAGCTTATGGAATAGTAGCTCAAAATATGCAAAACCTGGCAGAAATGCATGTCTCACTCTATGGAATGGCACACTATTGGGGTATAAATATGAGTCTTGGAAAAGCCCTCATTTCAATGCTACAGATACCCAGATTGGTGACAGCAGGGTATCTTCTCACAAGGACAAGAGATCCCAGCCAATAGCACTTTCAAGAATGTGTAAGCAAAGAGTTAACAGTCTCACAGCTGCCTTCCATTGGAGGTGTTAATGAGGTGACAGGGGGAAAGATTTTAAAATAAAATTGCCTTCACTCATTCCAGTTACATTCCATTACAATGGGAAGACTGGAATCTCTCTCCATTTATCTTCTCTCCCTACCCCCGACTCTAATGAGGTCTGACCTTAGCTCTGTGGTTGCATGCCTTAAAATGGTCCACTAAGAATTTGGAACTGCCCACTTAGTTTCCAAACCTCAGGTTGCTTTGGGAAGGTTACTAAAATTTGGTTACTGGAGATACTTGGGTTAGAGAAAATTATTTAAAAAATAATGAGTGGTGAGACAGAGCTGGGATGTCATCTGTGCAAGCTATCAGAAACCCAGGCATGAAGTCATTCCAACGTGCCTTCTGCTTGTTTATTTAGAAACTAGAGGCCCGGTGCATGAAATTCGTGCACTGGGGGGAGGGGGTCCCTCAGCCTGGCCTGCACCCTCTCCAATCTGGGACTCCTTGGGGGATGTCAGACTGCCGGTTTAAGCCCGATCCTGCACCAGTAGTCGGACATCCCTCTCTCAATTCAGGACCACTGGCTCTTAACCACTCACCTGCCTGCCTGCCTGCCTGCCTGATTGCCCCTAACCACTCTGTTTGCCAGCCTGACCACCCCCAACTGCTGCCCTGATCCACCCCAACTGCCTCCCCTGCCAGCCTGTTTGCCCCCAACTACCCCCTGCAACCGGCCTGATTGCTCCCAACTGCCCCCCCTCGCCAGCCTGATTGGGGTTGGGGAGCAAACTGGGGGAGGGGCTGGCCATGGGGAGGGGCTGTGGTTGGTGGGCTGGGCAGCCACCCCCCCAAATGGGTTGGGGGGTGGTGATTGGGGCCAGTGGACTGGGGGAGGAGCCATGGGTGGTTGGCCAGCCAGCCCTGCCCCTGATTGGGGGGGGGGGGGGGGGCAGAATCTGGGATCAGGCTGGGCAAGGGGAGAGGCTGCAGGAGATTGGCTGGCCAGCCCTGCCCCCTCTTGGGGTGGGGGGATCAGGGGTAGGACTGGCCTGGGGAGGGGCTGCAGGATGTTGGCCGCCCAGCCCTGCCCCCTCTTGGGGTGGGGTGGCGGGTGCAATCAGGGGCTGACAGCCATGGGGAGGGGCTATGGGCCTATTGTGATGGGGCAGGTTGATCAAGGGTGGGGCTGGCGGGGGGGGGGGGGAAGAGAGGGGGTATTTGGGCAGCTGGCCTGCTTTTTTTTTTTTTTTTGGCAACTTCACAACGTTTACTTGTGGTGCCTGTGCTATGTCTGAAAAATACCTTCTCCTCCTGCCCGGGACAACGATGGGAAGGGGGCAGCAAAAAATAGAAGACATCCCTTCCTATTGCACACGGGCCCTATATACAGGCTCACCTGGCCCAGGCCGGCAGGATGCTTGGCACATTCTAGGATCCCTGCTCAGGGGCTGGAGGGGTGACTGGTGGCAGCACACGTGAGAGGGGACCTCTGGGTGACCACTCTGGTCCTGGCTACTGGTCTTGGCACTTCCTGGTCCCCAGTTCCTTTCTGGTCCCTCCTGCATCCCTGGTCCCCCTACCTGGATCAGCCTCCTGTCTCCATCCTGGACTCAGATGGCCCCCTTGGCTCCTGGGGGCTCTGTCCTCCCCTCCTAACCTGGAGATCTCAAGGAAGGTTATGGCTTCTCAGAGACTCCTCGACAGCCCTGTCACTCGTGTTCACGAGGGGAAGGGGTGCATGTGGCAAAAGCAGCTGTATAAATGCGAGTGCAGGGGCAAGTCCTCTGGGGTCACTTGGACAGTTTGCTGATGACGCAGATCAGGGCCACATTCTCATCCTTGAGGCACTGGTTGTCAGCTCGGAGACTGGACAGGCCCTTTAGCTCCTCTTCCAGTTCAGCGGCCTTGCACTCCAGGGCCCTGCACTCAAATCTCTCCAGCTCCAGGATGGCCGGCCTCTCTGCAAAGCGCTCTTGCCTCTGCATTGTGCGCTCCAGCTCTACCTTGAGCTGCTCCAGCCGCAGCATGGTCTGGATCAGGGCCTCACGAAGTCTCTCGTTCTCAATGTGCAGCTTTGCATAGAGCTTCCTGAAGCTCCCCCAGGCTCTTCTAATTCGGGCTGGGGTTCTGGGTTTAGGTCCTGCTGCCTCTGGATGGGAAAGTGCTGGATTCTGGGCTGATGTCCACTGGCTTCACCTTCTCCCCCTTCACAGGCCCCCTCCTCTCATCACCAACTCTGCGGTGCTCCCTGGAGGCCTGTGCTCCCTGTCCCTGCCCCTTAGGAACCTCTGCTTTCTGGGCAGGGCCATCAGAATTCTCAACCCCAGGGACTCAGGGCTGCCAGGAAGGGTCCAGGCTCTGTTCACCCTGCTCTTGATGGGGATGGGAGAGTCTGATCAGGGGAAGGCCTGCAGCAGGGAGGGGCTGCGAAGTTGGCTGCTGGCCCCACCCCCTGATCAGGCCGTGTGCTGGCTACAGTGGGTGTCATAGCGACTGGCCCAATCAGGGCCATGTTCTACTCGCTCACCACTCCCCAGTCCCAACACTGCCTCCACTGCCAGGCTAACAGGCCTTTGGGATCACCAGCTCACAGCACCTGCTGACTTCAACTGCATGGCACCGGTGACTTCAACTCCATGCATGTGCGCCCGGGTGGCGGCTGATGGAACGCACTGCCCGCTTGGGGCCGCTCACACCTGGGTGGGCAGGTCGAGGGCACTGCCACCACCGCTACTGCCACTGCCACTGCTGTTGCTGCTGGGGCTTGAGGCACTGACTGAGGCTGCCGGCGACCTACCCACCCCGGGTTGGGTGGCACATAGGATGCGCTGGCCAGCCGATCGCTGCTGCCGCCCCGTGTCCCTTCACACAGGGGATACGGGGCGGGTACCCGATCACCGCGGTCCCACCTGCCAGTCCAGGGTCCCCCGCAGGAGGCCCGGATGAGGGCGGGCCGGTGCCCGATCACCGTGGTTCCACCCGCCAGCCCTGTGTCCACCGCAGGAGGGTCGGATGAGGGCAGGGACCTCTGCTGCCAGCCCCTGATAAAGGCGAGCTGGCGTTGGCACTGTCCCGCCCTGCCTGCAGTATGCAAATTAACCGCCATCTTGGCTGGCGTTTAATTTGCATATCACCCTGATTAGCCAAATAAAAGGGTAGCGGTTGTACGCTAATTACCATGTTTCTCTATTATTAGATAGGATTCTCTGTTTCTATGGCATGAATCAGAAGTAAAGAACATTTTAGAAGGAAAGAATCCCTAAGATACGGTCCTGACAGAGTCTTTGCAAAAGGTCTCAAACATGGCCAAAAGACAAGATCGTCACTCCAGCTGCAAGTTTTCAGCATCCCACAGTACCCGTCACCCCGTCATAGAAAAGTTGGAGATAAAAGGAAGCTGCAGTAGGTACATATTGCTGGAGGCATCAATGATTTAAAGGAAACTACTCCTTCAAAAATGAGGTGAGTGAGTCTCACTATGAAACAGAGAGAAGGCCACAGTCTGAGGAGTTCCAGAGACACGTTTACGTGAATTGGGCAAGCAATTCGCCTCACTGAATATCAAAATTATCAGCTAACGTTCCTACCTCGGTGGACTATTATTGCAAGGCCTAAATGTGGTAAGATGCAGGAAATATTGAACAAAACACGTATGAATATTATTGTAATAATTATTGAGGAGGAGGAACATTTGTCTAGGAATTCTCTATTCATGATAGAATACATATGCCATTTGTGTATATAACACTAAAAGATCTCTATGAGTAGAAAAGGCTATGTACTTAATTTGTCAGGACTAGTTATAAACAAATATGGGGAGAAATACTAGTTGTTCAACTAGAATGCTTCATTCTGTTGAGAAATTACTTCATCTCTCTGCCTTAGTTTCCTTATCAATAAAATGGGATTCATAAGATCTACCTCAGAGAGTTTCTATAATATTTAAACAAGTTGGCAAATATAAAGCAACTAGTATAGTCTCTGACTCATAGTGAAGAGTTTTGTGGTGCCTGCTCTTGGCTTTTCAATGCACTCTCTATTGGTCTCGGAGGTCTTTGCACCCAGGTGCTACTGAAGCAGCCCATTTAGGAGAATGGAGAGAAGAAAGGAATGCTCTAGTCTATGGCCCGCTGGCCGGATCCGGCCCATTTGAAATGAATAAAACTAAAAAAAAAAAAAGACCGTACCCTTTTATGTAATGATGTTTACTTTGAATTTATATTAGTTCACAAAAACACTCCATCCATGGTTTTGTTCCGGCTCTCTGGTCCAGTTTAAGAACCCATTGTGGCCCTCGAGTCAAAAAGTTTGCCCACCCCTGCCTAGTCACTTAGTTGTTACTTGCTCCTATGATAAATAATCTTCAGTAAAACCCTACTTTCAAATGAACAGATTCTCATTTCTTGAACAATGTCTATCCCAGCTCCTCACTAACGTATGATAAATATTTTCCCACGATCATCAAAAACATTGTAGAGGTTACAAATAGGCCAGGGCAGCAGCTATGCAAACACGCATAAGCACCCTTCAATAGTGGGCCTGGATTGCTGAGAGGAATCTGTAAAAGGCCTCTAGGCCAGCTATTTACTTTTCCACTTACACAAAGCCAACAGACCAAAATATACTAATAATACTAATAATAAAAATAATAATAATAAAAGCTTAGGCTGGCAAAGGAAGAACATTATTTTTTTAAAGGATCAAAACATAAGAAAAACTTTTGTCATATTTTAGTTTCATGTTAAAAATAGAAGAAGATGCCCTAACCGGTATGGCTCAGTGGATAGAGCATCCACCTGCGGACTGAAAGGCCCCAGGTATGATTCTGGTCAAGGGCATGTACCTTGGTTGTGGGCACATTCCCAGTAGGGGCTGTGCAGGAGGCAGCTGATCGATGTTTCTCTCTCATCGATGTTTCTAACTCTCTATCCCTCTTCCTCCCTCTCTGTAAAAAATCAATAAAATATATTAAAAAAAATAGAAGAAGAGGTTGTGTACCTTCAATTAAATTTTTCTGTGTAACTAAAGCTGTTCTAAAATATAGCCTTTTAAAAATAAAAGAAGAAATGGATCAATTTGGGCATATTTCATAAGAAAAATATGTTTTCAAAAATAGTAACAGCATTTGAAGAGCATTGAAAAGCATTTGTATACCTAACATTTTATTTTGTCCTTATAACAATCTTGTGAAACAGGTAAGATGAGCTTCTTATTCCTGCAATCTATTACAACTGAGACCAAGATAATAGCGAATTAAAGGGATTCAAGATTTTCACCCAAACCTCCTTACTTCTTACCCTAGCACAGCAGTTCTCAACCTGTGGGTTGCGACCCCTTTGGGGGTCGAATGACCTTTCACAGGGGTCGCCATCGGAAAACACATATATAATTACATATTGTTTTTGTGATTAATCACTATGCTTTAATTATGTTCAACTCGTAACAACGAAAATACATCCTGCATATCAGATATTTACATTACGATTCATAACAGTAGCAAAATTACAGTTATGAAGTAGCAACAAAAATAATTTTATGGTTGGGGGTCACCACAACATGAGGAACTGTATTAAAGGGTCGCGGCATTAGGAAGGTTGAGAACCACTGCTTTAGAGTAAGAGTTCTTTAGGTGTCCCCCTGACCTTTGATTCCTCACTCTACCTGTCAGAGCAAACAAAGCATTTTCTAGCAAGATAGTAGTAAGCAATTTTTAAATGAATGCAATAAAATAAATTATTATTAGGTTGAGAAAATACAGACACTGTCTTCATAAGTAAAATTGGCTTTAAAACAAAATTTGAAAATCGGATACATACCGAGGGACATTCAAAATGATACAAGACAGTTTTTCATTAACAGATGAAAAACTATATTCAAGCAAATATAGATATATTGTTATCAAACTAAAATTAAAGCAAAAGTCTAAACCAGGGTAAAAGTGTTGTTTTATATTGATAAAGTCAGAATTAATAGTATAGTGGTATTGAAACTTTAAGCAAGGGGAAATAGATAGAAATACAAGAGAAAGTAAAATTTTAAAATAACATCAGCTCATGGTAAGTCATATAGGTAAATATATATAGAATATCAGGATACTTAAATAATGTAGTATATCCAATTGTTTACTTGGAGAGAACATTTACGGACATATTCATGCATCATCCACAAAGTGATTATTTAAGATTCCATAAAGTATATTTAAAAACTTATCCTCAAATAGTTTATCCATATTCTCATATCACAAGCAATGAAGATCTAGGTTAGGGTTTTTTTGGTTGTTGTTGTTGTTGTTAATCCTCACCCAAGGATACTTTTTCTTTTGATTTTTAGAGAGCAAGGATGGGAGGGAGGAAAGGAGGGAGGGAAGTCCAGAATGTAAACTGAGGCGAGAAAGAAAGCTGCAGAGCAGGTCGAGGACGACAACCTGTGCTGTCACTCAGGGGACACTCAGGAGCACTCAGTGCTGGGTTTAATGCTCCACTGTCACCATTTTGTGATTCTTCATAATTTTACCTTAAAACTCAGCTTTGTAAGTAAAGTTTATGGAGACAATGGAGCATGCGCATGAGGGGATGTGCGCAATATGAGTACCTGCTTTTCCCTTCACAAACAGCATTGGGGAAGCCCCATGGCACAGAATTTCCATGGACCCATGATGGTGGGAGTTCAGTGAGACTCAACATGAGTACAAGTAAGCTTGCTCTGTCTCCCACTAAGTAAGGGGGGTGCTGACAGCCCTGAGAGGCTACATCCTTTTCATTTGAACCAGTTGCCTTTGGGGGACCCTGAAAACAGCTGTCCGCATGCGGCTCCGCCCAGGGATAGTAATAGGGATGGGAGTGAGAGAGCACTGAGGACTGTCCCTAGGAAACTGAAAACTTATGAGAGTCTTGAAAGAATGACTTATAGGCAATGATCCTCCTCAAATACCAGCACGTTATTCTAGTCAAGATTCTGGAAAACACTCCTCCTTGTAGACAATATAACCAAGTGCAGTCTGATATGTGGACCTGGACTTCTGTGTGGGGATGTACCTCAACTGAGAACTTGTCGTGGGGTTGTATGGGGATCACACTCTGACACACACCAACTCGGCCACCTCCATGTCTGCTTGAAATGTCCTGCGGAGAGCTTTATTACAGAACTTAGGGGTTGGATATATGTAACATATGTGAAATGTATTCCTGGGGGGTGGGGGAGGGATGATATTTTAGACTTTATTATTCAATTATAACTTACTAAAAAAAAATTTCTATTTCACATTCACAAAACTATGGAAGTCGAAAAGACCTTCAAGTTCTTTACCCACATTTATGTATGTTGGATTTGAGGACAGATATGATCCTCAGTGTAAACGTCTGGGCACAAGCAAAATTTCCAGGGAGTATTTCAGACTTGTAAGGTAGTGGACCTGGTGAGACCAAAGTCCAAGTGTCCAACATTAAAGGAGACCCAGCTAATATCTGGGTTACAGATGAAACACGCAGAGCATTCATTACGCTAAATAAATATGTGATATGGTAAAAGGCAAATTGGAAAACAGGCTAGGAGAGTAGGGCAGAAGGACCTAGAGGCCCAGAAGAGATGAAGGGATTCTGCTGGGCTGGTTGGGGGGCGGGGCTGTGGACAGACCCTATGAAGGTGGACCCACCCCCACGCTCAGAAACCCTCTGTGACTCCACAGTGCTCTGTGAGGCAGGCCTGGCTATAAAGCCAAGAGTCGGAGCCCTCAGAGCTCAGTTGCTTTAAGCAGCGTTGTTGTTCGGAAAATGGAACTCGGTCTATTTCTGAATAGCCTTCTAGAGCTTTATCTGAGCTTCGGCTCAGAATTTTTATATAATAACCTCAACCCAATTTCCATCTTGGTGTTGAGCTTATTCTTCCTCTTCATTTTCTTCGTGGGAATTCCATCCATCCCAACGTTCTGGAAAAATGAACATACCCCAAAGGTAAGGAACCCTGAGTGAGTGAGCCCCCAAAGAGTTCTTCATTGTTGTTGCCATTTCGATTCCTACATTTCTAAATGAGTTTGGATGAGTCAGAGAGACACTGAAGATGGCACATCTGAGGAGAGAACAGAACATTGCTTCTCTAGGGGAAGAGACCAGGCAGGGGTAGGGGTTGAGGGAGGACTCGGGCTTCCATCTGAATCTCACAGACCATCGGGGTGTGGTGACAGGTTTCTGGCTCCAAACACAGGGATTCCCTATCCTGGATCCAGTTATTCAGAGACGTGGGAGTCTCTGTAGGACATCAGAGTTAACCAGCACTTCATCCTGAGTCATGCTGCCCTGGCAGGCATCACTTAACCAAGCCTTTGTGTTGGGCTGCTAAGCAGGGAGGGCTGAGCCTCTGAGAGCCTCTGAGTGAGCAGAGGCTGCAGCCTGAGCACCATCAGGTTACTGGGTCCTATCTGAGGGGACAGAGATGGACTGTAGGCCTCAGATTATATGCCGACCTTGAGCAGAGGACCTCTGAGTATACCAAGTGTGGACCCCATAAACAAAGTCCTTCTTTTGAGTTTTTAAAAAAGGAAAAATTAAAAACATTTTAAAGCTTTAAAAATGGTAAAAGGAACACAAAGTTCTATTAGTTAAAATGTATTTGGTTGGCTCACAGAGACATTATCCTTAGATAGTAAATGTCTGAGTTTCCTAGGGGGAGGAGGAGAGAAATGAGGCCTAATCACCCACTCATTCCTTTTTGTTCTCAGCATCGGGTCAGAGCCAAGAGGAGAAGGAAAGGTGGGACACGGAGAGGTAAGGTTCTGCCTATTCCACCTGAGCTCCCCAAGGGTGACCCTTCTCTCTCCTTCCCATGAGGTACCAGATCCATGGTCTCTGTCAGGTGGTAGATACAGCCCCTCTCATGAAACAGAGCCCTCAGAGGAGAGGCTCATGGAAAGACTGGACCTGAGATATTGCTCAGATTCCCTGCTCTGCTGTCCCTGGGTAAGAAGCAGTGAGGGACCTGGGCCATGGGTGTTGCCCAGTAGATGTAGAGAGTCAGAAGTTCTGTCTCCTGACTTTGAGAAAGTACTCTGACTTCAGGATGATCAGATTCCTCTTTGTTGTGACCATTGGCCCCTCTGCTTCAGAGTGGTTTTGAGCATCAAATGCAATCCTATCTAATAATAGAGAAACATGGTAATTAACCATAACTTCGCTACCCTTCCCATTGGCTAGTCAGCGAGATATGCAAATTAATTGCCAACCAAGATGGCGGCCGGTCGCCAGGCAGCTGAAGCGAACAGGAGGCTTGCTTGCTCCAGTGACGGAGGAAGCCAAGGTTCCCCGCCTGCCACTGCCGGCCTCTGAACTGCTCTCTAAGAAACAATGTTACAATTATAGAAGCTAAACAAACTCCAGAAACCTGCTTTCAGCCAGCCAGGCCTCGGAGCTGGAGCTGAAACAGTGTTTCAATTATAGAACCCAAACAAACCCAGAGACCTGCTTTCAGCAGCCGAGGTCTCAGAGCTGGAGCCGAGCCTCAGAGCTGGAGCCGGCTCTCAGCTCCAGTGACAGTCATAGAAGGTAAATAAATCCCAGAATAAAAAAAAGAAAAGAAAAAAAGGAGAGGTTGGGAGCTTCAGTCGCCCACTAGCCTGAAAACAGCCCTCAGCCCCTCACCCAGACTGGTCAGGCACCCCACTGGGGACCCCCACCCTGAAGGGGTTTGTGACCAGCTGCAAACAGCCATCATCGCCTCATCCAGGCTGGCCAGGCACCCAAGTGGGACCCCCACCCTGATCCAGGCCCCTGGAGCAAGGTGACAGGGGGCAGCGCCCAAACCCCCTGATCGCCCTGCAGCACTGTGTGTGTCAGGGTGCGGGGCCACAACCTCCCTATCAGCCCTGCTCTGTGTGTGACAGGGGGCAGCGCCCCAACCCCCTGATCCACCCTGCTCTGTGACAGGGGGCGGCGCCCCAACCCCCTGATCTGCCCTGCTCTGTATGTGACAGGGGGCAGTGCCCCAACTCCCCTATTGGCCCTACACTGTGCATGACAGGGGAGAGCTCCCCAACCCCCGATCTGCCCTGCTCCGTGTGTGACAGGGTACGGAGCCCAAACCCCTGTGATGGGCCCTGCTCTGTGTGTGACAGGGGGCAGCGCCCCAACCCCCTGATCAGCACTGCTTTGTGCGTGACAGGGGGCGGCGCCCCAATCCCCCAATCAACCCTACCCTGAGCATGACTGGGGGGTGGCATCGCAACCTCCCAATCCACCCTGCTCTGTGCATGACAGGGTGGCACCCCAACTCCCCAAAGGGCCCTGCTCTGATCCCTACCAGGGGCTGCACCTAGGGATTGGGCCTGCCCTTTGTCAAGCGGGAGCGGGCCTAAGCCATCAGGTCATTATCTCCCGAGGGGTCCCAGACTGTGAGCGGGCACAATTGGGGCTGACTGACACCGCCCCAGACACACACGACAGTGCACAATTTTTGTGCACTGGGCCTCTAGTAATACATATAAAAGTACTTTATCAATTAAGCAACACACACATGGGGGAGGCGGACCTTATTAATATTATCATTGACCATTTTATTTCATTTACTAATTATTGAGGGTTTCACAGTCTATTATCCCAATGGTCTCCCATAAAGGGACTCCTGTGTAATGCCTATGTGTGTACCTACATTACATGTAACTCACTCCCCTGGTTCCCAGGTTCGAGATATCACAGCGAGGATGACGAAAGGGAGCTGATTTCTTTCATGAAAAGGTGACTATTCTTTCCCCATTTTCCCTGGTCTCTCTATAACATGTTCTGTGCAATTCCAGAGATTCATAGGAGCCTTCCCTAGTCATGGTAAAGGTTGCCATAGGAGGGGGAATGTGAGTGAATGCTTGGGATGAGTGCAACTGAGTGCATTATGAAGTCATAGATGTGGAGTAAGAAGGGGCAGCAGGCTTCAGGTGGCCCTACCCTCACCAGGACCTCCTTTCCTTGTTCTGGTCCTGGCTGCATCTTTTTACCTCTTGTCTCCTACAGCACCCTGGGACCGAATTATGACATCACCCGCTTTCGTCAACTTTTATGTCCAGACTCCTCCTGTGAGGTGTGTAACAATGCAGCCAGTGAAATCAATCGGCTTTACTTAAAGGCTTTGGCAGCTTCTACTCCATCTGGGTCTCCTGTGGCTTCCACAGCTCCTGTGACAGCTTCTGTGACTGACACATCATTCAATCAGTCCTCTGCTTTCTCAGGAGTCCCTCCAGGAGAACTCATACCAACTCCACTGCCTGAACCTTCCCAACCATCTCCCTCCATTCTCCCCTCTAACTCAATGACAACCTTGGGTAATTTTCTGTCACCCTCACCACCGGGTCAAACTCTGCCTCCAGAGGCATTGCACCAGTCCTCACCTCAACCCAAAGACTTGTGCTCTTCGACCATGACACAATATGATTTACATCAAAGGTTTCTTGCCCTCCGTTCAACAAAGATCTCTTTTGGGGCAGACCCTGAAGCCAAACTTATAGATCCTAGTCATCTCTTATTTCTCAGCCCTGATGAGCATGACTCAGCACAGGAGTACATATATCCTAAAACCAGGGAAGACAACTTAAACCAAAAACCTGCCCAGCTATTCTGGGGTCTCCCAACTCTGCACAGCGAGTCCTTGTCCTCTGCTGTCCATACCTCAGGTGAATATTCAATCGTCTTCAATAGAATCACAAATTCCCTCACAGATCAAGAATCCCTAGGACTTTCTGATTTACAATCTCCATCCTTGGCAGAGGTCCAACTTCAACCCTTGCCTCAAACCCTGCCTCAGTCCCAGCACTTACATCTCACTCAGATCCAAACCCAGGCCCACTTTCAATCCCCACTCCCAATCCTACCATCCAGTCCCATTACCCAGAATAAGGTCTGTGAAATGAATGTCCACATACCCAATAATGAATCAGAATGTCACACCTCGTCGGAGACTGAACGCCTGGAATGCAATGTGTTGCTGAAAGAACAGGAAAGTTTGTGGGGTTTAACCTCTGTGGTTCAAAGTTCTAAGGCCCATGTTGCAATCTCCATCAATCCTGTAGAGTTTCCTCTTAGCAGTGAATTTCGAGATAAATTTGAGCATCACCTTAGAAAGAGGCTCATCCAACACCACCAGGGCCAGCCCTGCATGATCAATGGGTCTCTGTCACTAATGAGGCCTCTGAGCAATTGCTCAGGCATACTTGAGTCAAAGAGCAGTTCTGGCCTCTCATGGATCTCTGTGGAGAAGGACCAGAGTAGTGAAAATCCAAATGTTGGATTGAGCCAACCAGGAAGCTTCTATGAGAGGAGCTCAGAAATGTTTCAAATAGAGGAGAATGAGGGGAAGGAGGAGGGACACAGCCAAGAGAATGATCCTTCAAAAGTTCATCTGCTGAGTGATTCAAAGACCTCCTCACATAAACCCGTTGATATCCAAGGCATACTCGTAGAGGAAATCCAAAAAATTTTGAAAGCCAAACTGCCTCTTACAAACACCATTAGTGGCAAAAAAAGTCAGATACGTTCTCTGATAGCCAACATCCAACCCCCGAAGCTGCCTGCAAGGCGAGCAGGGACCCCACAGGAGACAAAAAATAACGGTGTGAATTCCAAGGACAGACCAGAAATACGACAGGGCGCAAATAGGGAGAAATCAGAACCTGCTTCCAGGCCCAACATGTCTAGGGAGATAGTCAGGGGTGAGAGGCTCAAAGCTCTTCAACCCAAAACTAGTGGCGTCTTGAGAACCAGCAAGCCAGGAATCTCCCAAAGGATCAACAGAGAAACTACTGTGACCATTGAAAATCCACCATCTAAATTACCAGTTCAAGCTTACTTATCAGAAATTCAAGCGCAAGTGATGGCTGGGTTAATGATAATGTTGGGAAATAAGTTCAGTCAGGCCCAAGGCCAACACCAGGACATGTCCAGTGACTCAGACAGCTTGACTAACAAAGCCCCCCTGACTCCTGATAAGTGTATGTCCAGTGTGGACACGGAGGTTCACCAGGTGCTGCATGTCCAATCGGAGGACAGCGGAGTGAGTCTGGAGAAGCAGCAGGAACCATGGCTTCCTAAGCAGGCATTGAGGTCCTGCCAGGATCAGAATTCCCCACCAGCTGTAAAGAAAGATATCGTGTGCCCTCCCCCAGAGCCTACAGGCCCCAAATACAAGGAGTTTGGTGCAGGAGATGCACGACTGAGACTTTCCCAACCTGGAGGGAAGAAATTTCCTTCTCAGGACACCACTTCAGAGGACATGCTTGGGAGCAAGTCTTTCCACAGTCGAACACAGATGGCTCCTCCTGATAGCCTTTTGCTAAATCAAACGAAGAGCCTTTTTCAAAGGCTTTGTCCTTCAATCCAATGTAAAATGCAAGAAACCACCCTGGAAATGGGAAGGCCCATACCATCTGCACAGAGTAGAGGCCCACTTCAAAGCAGAGCTCCCTTTACTGGAACTACCCAAGTTTATAGAGTCATGTCAGACATGGGCAAGTTCCCAGAAGAGAAACTGGGGCGCCGGCCTGCAGTAGTTACCACCTGCCCCCAAGAGCCCCTTCCCGCCCCAGGGCAGTCGGGGAAGCCCGTGCAGAAGGGAGCAGTGCAGGCCCAGGCAGAGCCAGCGCAGAGGCGTCATTTCCAGCGCAGGACTCCCTCCGATGACGTGACAAATGCCGTGTCCAGCCGCCACACAGCTATCTTGGCTGGCCAGGGCTCTACCAATATTAGACATACCAGAAACGAGGACAGACCCCCCAAAAACGCTGTGGCATCAAAGGGTCAGCAAGTATGCCAGAAGCACCCTCAATCTGTGCCCCTCAGGGGGACTCTGCCCCATCCAAGCCCCAGCTGCAGGCCTCAACCTGCCAACGGGCCTCCTGCTGTTCTCACCACTGCGGGAGGCACTGCCTTCAGAGACCAGCCTCCACGATTTAGACACACAATGCTTCTCTATAATTTCCAGGGGCAAACATTTCCCACCCCCAAGTAATTCCTTCCTTGTGGGGAATACTGACTTGCCTAATAAATGTTTCTGTAATAATAGTGATGTCTTCTCCGTGTCCTGAGTTGGGGGAAAGGGTTTCTCAGGGCTTGTGTTTAAGGAAAGAAAGGAGTAAGTTCAGCTCCTACTGATTGCTTCCTTTGGCTTCCAAAAGTGACCATTCCCTGGAGCTCTTGTTGAGAACTAGATACCATGTGCCCTCCCCCTAAGCCCACTTCCTCCCTGATGAGGTTTGAGGAGATGGGCTCTGTCTCCTTCCTCATAGCTTAGCCTGAAGGAACATGGATAGCAGCCCACACCTTGCCCTTCAGGGAATGCTGTATGTCCTGGAAGGCAGCAGGGAAGACAGGCCTTCCACATCTGAAGAAGATCAAGGATGGGTATATTTTTCAGAAAGTGTTAGTGAAGAAGAGACAGTGGCTTAATCATCATTTAGAAGTCAGTGATCAGAGGATCCCACAGGTGGGTGAACCCTGAATAGGAGTGTTTGGGGGGTATTGTTTTTCCCCTGACAAATGTGCATACACACCCACCCACCCTTTCTACAGTGGTCTAGAGGGAAGGCAAATCCACTTGTACAGACTGAAACACAACTTCAAGTAGCTTTTCCAGTAAACCTTGTGAATCCTGAATGTAAATAGAAAAAAGCAAAACAAAACAAAAGCCAAACAGAGCACCCTTTCACTACCACACTAGCATCTTCTTGGCTAGTGTTATGCCATTGGCCATGCAATGTCTGAAGCTAGAGATCAGAGAAAAAATTCAGAACAAAAAGGAACTAAAGGTGGAATGGGGCCCAAGGCAGGGGCCGTGAAGAGGTGAGCAGGCAGCGGAGGGTTGTAACATCCATGTGGACAAGCGGCCAATAACGCAGCCTCCCAGTTCCTACACCATCTCATCTTGGGGTCCTTTACTGCTGCTCCAGTGCAGTCACTGCCACACTGCAGACCTTATGACCAGGAACATCTCTGCCTCGGGAATAATATAGTCTTTCCTTTGACCCTTTGGCCTCATCCCCTATCCTTCCAGCATAGATGCCCATTGTTAATTTTTCAATTCCAGGTCATTCATTTATCCACTCACTCCCTGTCAATCCACAAAGCTCTTGGCTTCCTCGCTTACTAAGGTAGACTTGATGGTCCATCTAGTGACTAACATTTAAAAAGCTCCACGACAATGGGCCCCCCTTCCAGTTCCCTTTAATCCTTCCTATCAATTTCAACTCTGTGTTTTTCTAGAAATGGCTTCCTATAAGTAACTGACCACTACTAGATTAGATCTCACAATGGGTTCTACTGGTTCCATGGAACTATCTGGAACTCATTCATTCCACAAATAATGCTCCGATGCTTACTAACATGTGAACAAAACAAATGGAGCTCAGTTCCCTATTTCCTTTGTCTAATCTCTCTACAAAGCTCCTCAAATCCATGGCAAATCTCACTTTCCTCAAACTGAGGGCATCACCACTTGCTCAACAGATGTGCTGGGCCACTGTTCAGAGAGGAGCAAGAAGCCATGAGATGGGGACTTTTCAACAAAATATGAAAAACAATAACACTGTGTTTTCAAATATTTAGAAGAATTTTTCCTGTTATGCATGCAAATGACTTAAATGCAGATCAGATACACTTGTTTATCTCTTTCTTTCCAAAAAGGCCATTAAAAGTAAAATATTAGATGAAAAGATGCTCAATATCACTAGCCATCAGAAAAAAATGCAAATCACAAGCACTGTTGTGTTTTCCCATGGTTGCGACCCACAGGTTGAGAACCACCGCATCCAGTTCCCTTCACCAATACAGGATCTAGCCCTGCTGATCCCTCTTTCTTCTGCCAACTTCCTTCTCTTTCCACAACATTTTTAATTCTTTCGTTTACATAGCAATTGTAACAACACAGTCCACAACCCAGGAACAAACACATTTTGATTCAGGAGTGGGCTTCAGATAACAACAGACACACACACAAAAAGGCTAGAAGCAGCCTCGCTGAGAATGTCGAGAAGGCGGAACCCTCACACATAGCTGCGGGAATGGAAAATGGTACAGCCACTTTGACAAATAGTCTGGCCCATCCTCAAAATGTCAAACAGAGAGTTTCCATATGACCCAGCAACTCCACCTCTAAGTATACACTCATGAGAAATGAAAACACATGTCCACACCAAACTTGTAAACAAATGCTCACAGCAGTAGCATCCAGTATTCATAATACTCAAAAGGTGGAGACAACCCACATGTCCATCAGCTGAGGAATGGTAAATAAAAGGTGGTATATCCATGCAATGTCATATCTTTTGGCAATAAAAACTATGAATACATGCTATAACATGGATGAACCCTGAAAGCATTATGCTAAGTGAATAAAGCCAGTCACAAAGGATCGCATGTGATTCCATTCATATGAAATGTTCAAAACGGACAAAACTAGAGAAATATAAAATACATTAGTGGTTGCTTAGGGCTGGGGGTGGGGGAAGAAAGGGGAGGAGAGATGACAACTAAAGATTGTAAGTTTTCTTTTTGAAGTCATGAAAATGTTTTAAAATTGACTGTGGGGATGTACATATCTGAAAATCCTAAAATTATAAATTATACACTTTAAATGGGTGAATTGTATGGTATGTGAACTATATTTAAACAAAGGATTTAAAGAGAGTAAGTACTTGAGAAGGACAAACAGGGGAAAGGATAAGACAAAAGATGTCAACACATTTCCAGACTCAGAGAGGGAATGCAGGCAAGAAATGTAAGGAAATGACATGGCTTCATTTCAGCAGTTTATAATCTAAAAAAAGGAGCTGTAGTGGTTGTAACTATTCAAGGATTAGCTGGCATGGGGAGAGGAAGTAAATACATATACCACATCAACAAAAACTACATTATTTAAAAAACTATAGAGATGCCAATAGGAACTTCAGTAAAAAGTTAGTAGATTTTGGAAAATAATCATTAATGTTTAATAGAAGGAAACATCAGTGTGAGTAAAACAAACAAACAAAAAACCACACACACACAACCCAAAATGTATTGCTAAATATAATCACAATCATGCTCAGAAGTTATGCTAAAGAGAAGCCCACTCCTGAATCAAAATGTGTTTGTTCCTGGGTTGTGGACTGTGTTGCTACAATTGCTATGTAAACTAAAGAATTAAAAATGTTGTGGAAAGAGAAGGAAGTTGGCAGAAGAAAGAGGGATCAGCAGGGCTAGATCCTGTATTGGTGAAGGGAACTGGATGCGGTGGTTCTCAACCTGTGGGTCGCAACCATGGGAAAACACATATAGCATACCAGATATTTACATTATGATTCATAACAGTAGCAAAATTATAGTTATGAAGTAGCAATGAAAATCATTTTATGGTTGGGGGTCACCACAACATGAGGAACTGTATTAAAGGGTCACGGCATTAGGAAAGTTGAGAACCACTGCCCTAGCATATCACTTGTATTTCAAAGGAATATAATATAAGGACTTGGCTACAAACAAGTTGGAAGGGCTGGAGAAGCAAAATAGGAGAGAAGCAACACAAGTAGAAAGTGATGCGTATTATTGTGGTTACAGTTATTGGAAGGAGAAGAGAAGAATGAGACTGAGAAAGAGGACGAGATGTTCTCAGCGTCTGGTGAGAGATCTCAGTGCCAAATCACCATCCAAATATATGGTTTCTAAAAGAAACTCAATACCCTCATCTTGTGACATTAAACCCGGCCTCTTTATTGATTTTTGTGTTCAAATAAAAATAGAAAAAAATTAAAAACAAAATAACATAGCAACAGAGCATATATGAGATTTCAAGGCATTCCTGAGAAACAGAATCATCCGTGGCCTCTTGCCCCCTCCTGGTGCTGCAATTCCTTCGCTCCCCTGAGCCAGCTGGGGCAGGCCTGGGAAGGGGGACTGGGTCTCACAAAAATACTTGGGGAAAATGGGGCTCTTTGGATAGACCTTGTTTCAGGAGCTCCCTGGCCTAGGAGCAGTGCAGTGTTAGAGGCCTACATGTTCTCAGTGAAATACAAACATTCAAGCATAATACTCTCTACTCAAGCACAACCTGAAACAGACATAACAGCCATAATGTCAAATAAATGAGATATTAACAATTATAATTCGCAGATACTGAGCTTACTATTTGGCAAGTACTTTATTGGTTTCATGTTTATACATACATCTCATGTAATCCTCACCCAAAACATTTGCGGTAGTGACTTTTGCTATTCGCATTTTAAAGATGGGGAAATGGAAGCTAAAAGGTTAAGTGCCGTACCCAAGGCTATACAACTAATGAATGGAGCTGTGATATGAACCCAGGCTGTTTAATTCCAGAAACATACTCATCACCAGAGCTGTTTTCGTCTGTGTCATTGGAAGGGTGACTACTCCACATCCAGTTCTAAACCCCTCAGTCCTTCTGGACCCGTGGAAGACCTGCTGTTGCTTGGCCAAGAAAAGTCACACAGGGTATCAGCCACAATGTGCGTCCTGATTATATTATACTCAAGTGCATCCTGTCACTTATAGTTCTTTACACCAAGTAGTGAATCATTTTTTTGTTTGTTTTTTTGGGGGGGTCTTTTGTGTGTGTGTGTTTTTGTTTTGTTTTGTTTTTGGCATACAGTACATTTTCCCACATGTACATGGCATATAGCTGGTGCAACTGACTTTATAGTAACTGTTATTTCATGCATTTTGTTTTGTTTTGTTGTTGGTTTCTCCTAAAGGAACCCGGTCCTAAAGCATTATTATACAGCTGACTTGGAAATTTAAATAAGAGAATTAAAAATACCATTTACAGCCCTAACTGGTTTGGCTCAGTGGATAGAGCATTGGCCTGCGGACTGAAGGGTCCCAGGTTCGATTCCGGTCAAGGGCATGTACCTTGGTTGTGGGCACATCCCCAGTAGGAGATGTGCAGGAGGCAACTGATCGGTGTTTCTCTCTCATCGATGTTTCTAACTCTCTATCCCTCTCCCTTCCTCTCTGTAAAAAATCAATAAAATATATTAACAAAATATATCCTTTACAAATGCACCTGGTGTTAAGTCAGAACTTCGTAAAAA
Organism: Myotis daubentonii; assembly: GCF_963259705.1. Classification (NCBI taxonomy): domain Eukaryota; kingdom Metazoa; phylum Chordata; class Mammalia; order Chiroptera; family Vespertilionidae; genus Myotis; species Myotis daubentonii. The sequence goes on along the minus strand of NC_081850.1, from coordinate 25,507,325 downwards.
GATACTAATATAAAATTAGGAAAAGAGTAAGAGGATACAAAGCTGAAAGTCCAGGGTTTGGTTGATTTCAACCAGTTTTATGGAGGTTTTTTTTGTTTGATTGATTTTTGGTTTTTTGTTTTACTTTCTCCAGGTATGTGTTTGTATGGTATATTTAAAAAGATGATCCATTTCCTAATCTTTACTTTTACAAAAGGATCCCTAATTTCAAACCCATGGTCATTTCAGTGGCAATTAATATTGTATACTGCCAATGACCTTATTAGTTACAAATTATTACCTTCTCCAGACATAGGTAATGGACATAAATTCAGAGAAATTCTATCAGGAAAAAAAAAAAGAGAGAAATTTAGCAATGGGAACATGCCATCTTCCCTTTTCTATAGGACATTCGCCAAAACAAGATAAGTAATCTCACCAGGATTTCAACACCTTCGAGGTGTTAGGGATTTTCACCTTTATTACTAATGTGCGAGTCCTCCTCTTTCACCTCCTAAACTCTTTCCAGCGCTGAGACCTACCCTGTAGCAAAGGGGAAGCTCCTCTGCTGTTCTCGAAAGATCATCACCATTTTGCACAGTGAAGTATTTGGCACAGCCATGGATTCGGGAGCACGGCAGGACTCTGAAAATGTAATATTTTAATCATTGCTTCTCTAAAACATATGCTGAAGTTGCGTTTTCCAGCTAAGGAGTGGTCTCAGCTATCATCCGTATCTCACTCACAAAGAAAGGTTCTCAGGCCAACTTGGCAGCTTCGAGCGATCCAGTCTATCTGGAAATCTTTCAGCTCCCCGGTTAGCATTCTTCGTGTCCAAATCCAGGTGCCAAAACTTTTACTGCGCGCTAGAACTACTGTTTAACTGCCTCTCTCACCTGCTACTGTCACTGAGATATAACCACTGCTATGTTTAGAGCTACGTGAGGAAAAGGGTTGTCAAGCCATATGCTGCACAGTGACGGCTACATGTCCCTTAGCTGTCTCGGTTAGTGCAACTGTGCAATTCCTCGCCCAGCAGCAGCGTTGAGCCCAGGAGATGGATCAGTAAAATCAGGAATTTAGCTCAGGACTAACAACACATTAAGATAATCCATGGACCTAGGCCGTGGTCGGCAAACTGCGGCTCACGAGCCACAGGCGGCTCTTTGGCCCCTTGAGTGTGGCTCTTCCTAAGCCTGAGGAGCACCCTAATTAAGTTAATAACAATGTACCTACCTATATAGTTTAAGTTTAAAAAATTTGGCTCTCAAAAGAAATTTCAATCGTTGTACTGTTGATATTTGGCTCTGTTGACTAATGAGTTTGCCGACCGCTGACCTAGAGTGACCGCACACTCACTTTGCCTGAGACGGTCCTTGTCTGTGCTGACTGTCAAAGTATAATTATCAACAGTGTCTACTTCTACTCACAAAGATGTACCAGTTTGGGTAACTGTATGGCCACCCTGATTGTACCTATAAAAGATCAAGGGACCAAGATGAGCATAATCTTAAGCCAAAACATCTCACTGGTATACATCATAGGCCATCTCACCTCCTTCCAGACATTTGCCCGCATCTGCATTGTTAACACCTTAAACCATAACATAGTGTACCCCTAGCATCTATCAGATAGCCTGGCACAAAGGGTAGTCACCTTATAACTTGTGAGATAGATCATGTCAAAATCAGAAGAAACATCCTTCGTTTGTGCAATTCAAACACATTTATCATATCTCTACTGTTTGCAGATACTATGCTAGAAGGTGGGCAGGTAAATGACTGCCCTCCAGGAGTTTGCAGTGTCATGGGAAAGACTGATTTAAGATATAATTTTAGTAATAATAATGGCATAACATCATGTACTATAGGAGTGTACATGTAACTCAACCTTGAGAAATGCAGGGAAACTTCTTGCAAAATGTGACACATAACTAAAGGAGAGGAAATGAGATGGAGGAAGGTTCTCATCTAGATTTTATGTACAAGGCACATTGAGAGAACGGAAAGTCATGTGTGACCACAGTGCAGATGAAGGTATGAAGGACAAGGCTGGCAGAGGAGCACAGAGAAGACCATGCACAGCATTAAGGACACTGGACTTTATCTCGAAGCAAAGGAGGACAGGACCCAAGCCTGACAGAAAAGGGGCTTGATCAGACTTGACTTTAGAATGATCACTCTGGCTACAACATCATGACTTAGGAAATCACAGAGTACTTTTTGTTAACAGGCAGAGAAAGGGATACCACTTTTGTGTTTTATTTGAATGTGTGGAGTCCTCTCTGGAGAACATTCTCCTTGATACAGACAACCATGACTCAACAGTGAGGCACTCATGATTCAGTGACTAGTTCCAGGGTTTAATTTGCTGGTGTCCTTGGCCAAACCGCACAAGGCTTACTTGGACCTCAATTTCCTTGTCTATAAAATATGGATTGTTGTACTCACCTTTCACCTAGGGTGATGTGAGGAACCACTCTTGAAAGGCAGCCAGCTTAGGGGGAAAACGTGTTGCAGAAATGCTTAATAAGTCCAAATAACAGCCAAGGAAGATGACATGTGTGTGTATCAAATGTTCAAATGTGCAGTGGGAGGGTTTCAACGGTAAGATTTAATGATCTGGAGGCTCATTTTTACTAGGGCTGTCTGTCCCAGCTAACTCTGAGGCTGGGGTGGTAGTCCTACTCACCAATTAAGAGATGGCAATCTAGATCCATGTCTGCTCAAAGGCATGTCCCTGCACCTGGCCTTGGGCTCCCTTTCATAAGAACCCTTCCCTGAATCCACAGAGTCCAGCCCACAACTTATAAAATCACACCCTGAAACTAATCTCTGGGGGAAAATAATGTGCCATTTAAATGATTAAAAATAAAAGAACTGGATGTAAAAAGATGAGAAAGAGATCATTGAGTCTCTCCATTATCCTCTTAAGATACTGCAAAAGATCAAACTTTTTAGATTTAAATGAAAGAGGTATTGATAATAACAACCATAATTCATCAAGAACAGGTTATGGGCAAAGTGCTATTCTAAGTGTTTTGTGAACATTAGCTCATTTGTTCCAGAGAGTCATATTATTTCCTGTTATATCTCGTTTCTTAATACTTGAGTTTGGAGAAGCTAAGTCCTGCCCAGCTATAAAGTGACGGAGCTTGGATTACCACCCACACTGGTACATATCTAGCTTTATTCTCATGGCCTCTGCACTGCTCTGCTAAAAACTACCAAAAGGCCTATCACACTGCCGTCTTCTTGCTGGGGTCCTACTTTCTCACCCCTACCCAACCCTGCCACTCATATCATCACTGGCATGTGAAGTTGCTGTTTCCAGAATGAGTCAGTCAAGATAGGAAGATTAATTTATTTTAGTGGATATGTGTCAGTGTCACTATTTTTAAAAAGTACATCATAACAACTTGCACATCACACGAAATCCCTCCATTGGGCCATGCCAATATGACCCTAAAAAGGAGTGAGTGATCTGTCCCTTTGTACATGTTCCATCAAGAGCACCTGTCAGCAGTCCATGGTTCATGTCAGCATATTCAACAATGTAAGTAAAAAATCCAGGTACTTTTCTGAGAAATAGATGCAACATCAGAGAATAGAAATGTTGTTGAGATAAGCCCCTTTGGGGTATAGATTGATAAATCCTATAGTTTCTTCTTATCATATTACAAACAAAAAAAATTGGTTGTGATGGTTGTATCAAGCTGTACTTATTATATCAATAGTATGCTGAGCTGCAAACCTAAGCTCAATGCAAGTTCTCCAATTACACTTTGGGAATTCTGCAAAAATATGATGCAAATTTATTTTAAAATATATTTCTTAAATTATTCTAAGATAATTTAAAAACCATATGCATATTCAAATTCATACATTCACACATACACATCCATCCATGCTGAACCCATCTATGTAACCAGCTGCCTACTTAACATCAGTTTTAACCATAATGTCTGCAAAATCAAACTCCTGATATTTTTCACCCTGCTCCCCAAACTTGATCCACCGACAGTCCTCCATAATTCAATAGGGGCAATTCATCCATACATTAGCATCTTTCCTGACTCATTTCTTCACTCACATCTCATATCCAAATCCCCTATCAAATCATCACTTCACATCACCTCCCCTGCCCTCATCCTGTACAAGTCACCAGCATCTCTTACTTGGAGTATTGCAATAGCTTCCTAAATGGTCTTCTTTCATTTGACCTTTCTCTGTTACACTCTAATCCAAGCATGTCAAACTCAAAGGCTAACAGGGGCCAAATAAAAAAGGTTTAAGTTTATGTGGGCCGCAAAAAAACAAAAGCTTCAATTTTCATAAAATGTAGGTTTATTTTGATAGAGACATGCTGAATACAAAGGGCTGAACTAAATGAGTCATCGTGAACATTTTAATAAAAGTTAATATTTTTTCTTGAACATTAACTTACCAGACACTGAATAACTGCACAAATCAATAAGCATAACGCAAATAAACCTATTTTTCTTGTTCTCCGAAAGCAAAATACTTTCTGTTGCGCACACCAAACAAGTCAGTACAAGAATGATGTGACAATCGGCTGCTAAAATATTCGCTGCTAGTATTAGTGAAGAGAAATGATGCGCCTGTGCGTAAGATGCATAAGGGAAATGAATGCAACACGATTATAGTAACCAGTCATTAGCAAATGTTGTAGTTTGTTATTAATAATTATGAATGACAGGATATTGTAAAAATTAAGTTATGAAATTATTAATAAACATTTCTTACATATCATTATATTGTATGTAAAATATTTGTTGTGGGCTGCGTGCGGCCTATGGGCCGCGAGTTTGACATGCTTGCTCTAGTCTCATCCCAGCAGGCAGAGTGATGCTTTTAAAACTAAGTCAGACCATGTCTCTAAGACCATTTCTCTCAAAATCTTCCAAAAGTGTCTCATCTTATTTTGAGAAAAGCCAGAACTCCTTGGATGACCTACAAGAACGTACCCACTCGCATCCTCTTTGCCTGGCTGAATTTATCTTCTACAACTCGCCTTTTCTCACTTCACTCCAGCCACACAGGTTTCCTATCTGCTGTGCAAACATCTAAGGCATGCTGCTGCCCCAGGGCCTTTGCACCTCAGGTTTTCTCTGCTTGCTCTTTCCCAAAGAGCAGGTCTCTCTTTCACCTGCTTCAGGTCTTTGCTTAGAAAGGTGTTCTTAACCACACAATTGAAAATTGAACTCTCTTGCCTTGGTGGGATGGCTCAGCTTGCTGGAGCATTGTCCAGTATGCCTGGTTGCAGATTTGATTCCCGGTCAGGGCACATGCCTAGGTTGCAGGTTTGATCCCGGGGTTGGGACCGTATAGGAGGCAACCAATTGATGTTTTGATGTTTCTTTCTTTCTCTCTCTCTCTCTCTCATTAATAATCATATCATTGGGTGAGGACTTTTTTAAAAGATGCAAAAGAAATATCTCAGAAGAAAGAAATAAAATGCTGGTGACAACTGTCACCTCAGTGGCGGGAAATTGCACACTGTACCCTTCTGCACTGTTGGGATCTTGTACCAAAAGGAGATGCTACTTCTTTGAATTAGTAACTTTAAAAACTCACAACTCAAATTATTTTGCAGAGTCACTAATCACTGCAAGGTTCTTTAGGTCCAATATTTCCTTTTCATGTGGATCCTGTCAGTGTTTATAAAACTGGTCCCCTGGTGGTTTATTTCTATTACCATGAACTACATGTTATTGGAATGGAAGTGATTTCTTCTTTTCACCTTCACTATTTTTAGTTTGCTATTTTTATTTGATGTTGACCCTGATGTTTCTGCTACTAACAATAACCTGGATGATCAGGACTTCATCTAGAGCTCACTGGACAGGTCAAGAGTCCCTCTTAGCAGCAATGCCCTCCTATTCTACCCACTGTGCCCAGTCTTAGGGAGGGGAGGGTGATCCAAACACATGCACATCATGACAACATGCTCCAGAAACATGGAAAGTGTGTTGGGAATTGGGATGTCCTGGATTCTAATCTTTACTTCTGGTCCTCTGGTGATCTCACTCAAAACTCTCCCCACCCTGCCTGGGCCTCTGTTTTCCTGTTTGCCAAGTAAGAAGTGTGCACCTTCTAAGCTCACACAAATATGGTAAGGTAATGTGCGTAAGTGCCAAATACGATACACACTACCATTTCTCAATCCCAACAACAAATGTGCCAAAACAGTGGCAGGAAACCACATGTCTTAGAAAACAAAGCTGGAAAAAAAACCTTAAAGGTCAAGAATTACAGCATAGACTCCCACTCACTTTAGCCTTTGATTTCTCAAAGATGATGTCATTAAAAAACTGTGGCTTTGGAATCTCACTAATCAAAGTGGAGACCATGAAACTGAGAGTCCCTTTAAACCAGGGACTGATATCATTTTTGTTGTGTCCTCGGTGCCTCCAATAGTACCTGCTAGCAGCCCTCAGAAAAGCCTCCTGAGGCCATCTTATCCATGGGCATGGCTTTTATAACCACCCCTCCAGTGGTTCTCATAAGTTTATATCTCCGGGACACAACTCTCATTTAAACCCCAGACATATTTATGCAAATTACCATCTCATCTTCGATGTCTAAAGCAGCGGTCACCAACCGGTGGTCCGTGGACCACTGGTGGTCCATAAGTCCAAAAGGTTGGTGACCTACGGTCTAAAGGATATCTTACAATCTATCCAAAGGTAATATTATAAATGCCCCCCTCAAATATGATCATCTTGCACAGTTCCCTATACAAATAATGGCCCTATCATCTAGCAAGCTTTGCAGGCAAAAATTCTAGAGCCTTCTTCTTCCCCTCCCCTATAACCAATCCACTGACAAGTCCTTTCAGTTGAACCTTCTAAATAGCTTTCTTTTCCATCCCATTTTCCTCTATCACACTCCACCACCATTCTGCACTAGGCCAACTATTTGGTCTATCACTGGGGCTTTTCCAATAGTTTCCTGCCTGGTTTACCCTCTATTCTTTTTTAAAAAATAATTTTTATTAACTTCAGAGAGGGAGAGAGATATAGAAACATCAATGATGAGAGAGAATCATTTATCGGCTGCCTCCTGCACGCCCCCCACTGGGGATCAAACCTGCAACCCAGGCATGTGCCTCCGACTGGATTTGAACTTGGGACCCTTCAGTCTGCAGGCTAATGCTCTATCCACTGAGCCAAACCGGCTAGGGCACCCTCTATTCTTAACCTTCTTTCTCCTGTCTGCTGTCCACCTTGCAACCAGAGTAATCAGCATATCATGCACATGCTGAAGTCTTGAATGCATTACTGTTTTTAGGATGAAAATAGAAACAAACAGAAAGGCTTGTATCTCTAGTTTCATACCTCATCGTGCACGCACACCAGCCACATTGGAATCTTCCAGTCTTTCTTGCTTGCCATACCCCTCTGTGCCATGAGGCCTTCTCCATGACGATCCCTCTCTGGCTATGCTTTTCCTTCCCCCTTCACTTGGTTAACTCTTACTCACTCTACATATCCAGCCCAGGTATCATTTCAACAAGAACACATTGCCTTCCTTCCTGGAGCAGGTCCAACAGCCTCTGATATACCCCCTTACCAACATGGATCTCTCTTTGGCAGCATTGAACATAATTGCAGTTTTACATTTATTTAGATCATTCTTTGGTTTGCATGTATTTTTCTACTCACCTAAGTATAAAAATAAGGGCTTGGTAGATTTTTCCTCATCGTTGTATCTCTACTGAGTCATGAAGGTACTCAAGGAACATTTGTTTCATGAGTGTTTCCATGAATATTTTTGTGGGAGAAATGATAACCAAGCGTTGACACACACTCTCCATGATCCTAAGCAAACAGCTTGGAACTTCTAAGTGAAACGTCTTTATCTGTAAAACTGAATATTAAAAATAATTGATTTACCAGGTTCAGGGAAGGATTAAATAAGGCTGTATCATAAAACTTTTAGCCCTGTGCCTGAAAATACTCTTATCAATAGATACCAGTTTTCTCCTCCTTGATCCCTCATTTGGTAGTTTAAGTAATAAAAATTATCTCTTCAATAAATAAACAAGTGATTTATTGAAGACATATGATTTGCTCAGATAACACAGTGTTTCGAGCTGCAGGAGTGAAAGAAATACACAAGACAAGGGCCCGGGCTCTTATGGAGGTAAAAAGACTGGAAATACAAAGCAGAAAAAATAAAACACTAGATGAGTCCCACAGGAATACAAACAAAACAAGGTTTTTCACAAACCCATGCAGGATTAATTGCCAAATGAGTGAAAAGTGCTGTGAGTCAGGGAAGAGGGAAATCATCAAAGCTGGAGCTGGTGGGACCTGGGTAGGGCCTTCAGGAAGGGCCCACTGGTGCTGGGCAGACAAGTGGGAGCCTGTGAGTGGGGTTGGTCAGTGCTGATAAGATATAAGACCATGGGGAGCAAGATTATTCCAAAAACCAGTGAGGAGACCCGGTTGCCTGGGGCAGGGGAGTTAGAGGAGATAAGGCTAAAAGAGCACTTTGAAGAATCAGGTACAGGAAGTTTTGAATGCCAAGGTACGAAATCCTGACTTTGCTCTCTGAGCAGAAAAGTTAGGAATATACCCCATTGCAAAGCTAGACGTGTCAACCATTTCAAACGCAAATAGAATATAGCATAGCTTCCCCAAATTGGTCCCTAAATTTTTACAAAATTCCATGTCAGAAGGAGGAAAGGAAGGGAGGGAAGGAGGAAGGGAAGAGCTAGGAATTCCCTTCCCAAATGACTGTGCCCACTTTTCCTTCTTAGATTAATTCATGAAATCCCATAAGGGCTACTACTAATTCTAAATAGACTATAATCTATAGGCAATTCTCAGAGATAGAGGAATGGACAGATCTGGAAAGGAGAATTAAAGCCTAATACTTACCTCAATGGGGCATCAATAAGCTATCAAAAGACAGAACTTAATTTTAAGGGGTGCATGTGTGCGTGCGCGCGTGTGTGTGTGTGTGTGTGTGTGTGTTTGTGTGTGTGTGTGTGTGTTACTCGTAAGAACTAGGGATATTCAAATTTGAAAATAATGTGATAATAACAGAGGTAGACACAAATTGCTGTGAGACTATAGTGTTGGGAAGCTACTGATCCCACATAGGGAATGAGGAAAGTGGGATATGTGAGCTCTTTGAAGAAGCGGGCATCTGAACTGGATGTTGAGGGTGAGCAGTAGGTCGTGTTGGGAGAAGGAAGAGAAAGTCACTGTAGCAGAGGTAACAATATAGTGAAAACCTAGAGATATGAAAGGTTTAGGAAGACTAGAAAGGAAGGTACACATTGGAAGTTGTAGGAGACTGAGCTGGAGAGAGAAATCCTGTTTCTATATATCCCACCAGGACAGAAGCAGAGTAAGACGAGGGCAAGACCTGAACACGTTTAGGGAGGAAATGCAGATCCTAAAGGACAGAAGCTGAAATACCAGTTGTTCCATGGTCTAACTCTGTCACAATGAATAACTCTATTTCATCTCCAAGCCTCAGTTTCATCATCTGAAAAATAACTAATGTAATACCTGCCTCAAAAACCTGCAATAGGACCAAATGCATAAGCATGCAAAAATCTGATACGTAGCTGGATTTTGGAAAACTTCTGTTTTCTTTTCCGTGTGAGTTTCATTTCACTTCCTTTAACCATCCCTGATCTCTCCTCACCACCCCCAGACTCCAGCCCAGTTCTGCTGAGTGTTAGCTCTGACTGGTCATCATCTCTTCAGGTGGCTCCTTTCTAGTCATTGTCTGATTCAAGCCATCAGCCCAGATCTCAGCATATCAACATGTCCCTAGCCCTCACATGAAAGCATTATCAAAGGTTTGGATTTTCTATGTGTAATTGCTGGATTGGTACCAGGGTTCTTTTCACCCCCTGCCCAGCCTACAACTTCTCTAACTCCCAGCACAAACAACCATTCAAACTTGCAGCCAGCAAAGGGGAAAAGGAATGTGTGAGCCTCCCGGGGAGACTGGCTATTGTTTGGGGGAACTGGAAGCCACCCTGCTCAGAGTGTCCATCCTCCCTCCTCACCACACACCCTGCTTCCTGTCAATCATCCTGGAACACCGAGTGCCGGGCCAACAATTCTGTCCACAGGATGTTTGTTCGCAGGCACTGCCTCCCAAGTTTCAAAGCTCATGGCTTCCGCTAATAATCCAAACACAAAAATGAGAGAGGGGGGAAAACCCTTGGGCAGTTCTTTTTATGCCTAATAAGGTCTCGTTATATTCAGAAATAGCAACAGGTTATCATCTCAGCTGGCAGACGCTGAAGAGGGTAGGCAGCCTGATATTTAAAGTCCTGAGACTCTGGGAAGTTGAAATACAGGTTTCCAAGAAGGGACACCCAAAGCCTGTCCTTAAAGCACCTTTGGCATATTTGACGGTCAACTTCCATAAAGGATCAACCCCTGTTTGGATGGGCACGCAGCGCTGCTCAGAGGGTAAATGCCTTGTTACAGAGCCACAAAGCAAAAGCACTTATAAGACACATACACATAGAAGTTCAAGGTACTCATCCAAAGTTGGGGGATAAATCCGAGCCTGAGGTCACTGGGAAAATGTCTGCCCTCCTTTCAGAGTGTGTATATGTTCTAAGAAATGTTTGAGATGCTCATAATTACATGTGAAGCAAGTAAGTTTGAAAAATGACTTTCAAACACTGTGAGCTATGTTCTCCAGGGCGCAGGTAAGAGAGTTCTCCTGCATGTTATTAATGAGGAGATCCCCCAGGGTCTTCCTGAAACACTCAGTTCTTCACTTGAGAGCCCTTGGTATGTGTGTTCCCACAGCTTCTATATAATTACGCAACAGGAATTTTCAACCCCTGCGTGTTTGCCAAGTACCACTAACTATCTTTTTTTTTCTCTGACCTAATGCTTCTGAGATGATTTTTGCCTATGATTTTGGACCATTATAAGAACTCCAATGGATGGTGGCGAAGGTTAACTGAGATGAAGTATAAAAGGCGCCTGGCATGCAATAATGCTCAACAAGTGGTAACTTAGATGACAGAGAAGTTTGGGGGATTTCGGAGTCATTCCCAGGACTGCCTTTCAAGGGGCTCCAACTGCCACCTTTATCCTCAGTGAAGTATTGGGGATGACCCAGCAGTAATCCTGGTAAAGCAAATCACAGAAGCCTTGAGTGGGAACAGTTTTGGGGGAAGACAGATTTAAGATGGTCCAAAAATGCATTATCAAAAGTATCCTAAATTCAAGAGTCGTTTGTCAAATGGAGTGCAAGTTCATGAGCAGAACCAAGAACACAAAGCAATATATCCCAGTTGATCCCTGGAACCTTAACACGCTCCTGCCAAGGAACGTGACTAGAAAGCAGGATTCCCACACCAGGGTTTACCTGGGGTAGGTCCTTTGTTAAAAAGACTTGGGAGTTTAAGACACCAAACATTTTAGAACCAAGTAGTCAAGTTCTGGCCAGATATCCATACTGTACTCAGCTGCTCTAACAGAAAATCAGTCCCCAGGTTAGTACAAGGAAATACACAATCTGAGAGTTTGCAAAAGAAATCTTTAATATATAGAAAGTGTGGTTTGAGGGAAAACTTACTAAACCAAGCCATTAAATGCTCAAAATCAGTGGACTGTATACACAAGAGAAAAATATGCTATGTGGGTTTAATAATTAAAACAATTATTAATTTTATTATTAATTGTATCATGTTATATGTATTAAATTGGCAAAGGTTTAAAAAACCACCATCAACCACCAGCATACTGAAGAACATAAGGATGAGATTGACACAAACTTAGCTTACAGCAGAGGTAGTAATACACAGTATAGACTTTCTAGGTCCATATGAAAATATGTGGCAAGATTATTAAAATAGATTTATAAGTTCTGACTTAGCAGTGTCAATTATTCAATATCTGTCCTAGGGAAGTAAACAGAAATATGGCCAAAGCTCCATATTCAGAGCTGTTTATCACACTTATTTATAAGAACATCGCCATTAAAAATGGAAATACCGTAAATGTCCTATAATAAGGAAACTGTTAAGTAGATCACATTGTCATAAATTATGGAGCCACTAGGAATCCCATTTTCAAAGGAGATGTAAAATGACATTGAAAAGTCATAATGGCCGAAACCGGTTTGGCTCAGTGGATAGAGCGTCGGCCTGCGGACTGAAGGGTCCCAGGTTCGATTCCGGTCAAGGGCATGTACCTGGGTTGCGGGCACATCCCCAGTGGGAGATGTGCAGGAGGCAGCTGATCGATGTTTCTCTCTCATCGATGTTTCTAACTCTCTATCTCTCTCCCTTTCTCTCTGTAAAAAATCAATAAAATATATTTAAAAAAAAAAGAAAGAAAAGTCATAATGATGGAAAGTAGCTTGGGAAACGAAGTGGGTTCTTGTACACTGTCTTGACTGTACCCTTCTGAATTTTCCAAATTTTCTTCAGTGACCATAGCTTTCTGTTCTATTTAGAGAACAAACAATTCACAGAAATGCCAACAAAAGTCCTCAGCATTTATAGACAGACTAGAAAAACAACCTGTAGCAATATCACTAACAGTACTTTTGAAAGCCGAAGTCCTTTAAACTGCAGTCAATTAGAATATCCACCAGAGCCCAGAAGACTCTGATATGAAAGAAAAATGGTTGCTTTTGTTTTCTTTTTTAAATTCCATGTTGCTTTATCTAAGCAACCTGCAAAGTGTCCTAAGAGCCATGCGGGAGATGTACGTCCCACAGCTGCAAGGGAAACATTTGCAGAACAGAAGACACCAGCATCTCAAGATAGTCAGTCATGGCAGGATGGAAAGCACATGAAATATTTACCGCACCGAGTTGAGACTTCATTTTTAAAACATGTGAATGGTAAGTACAGAGCCGTTTGCTTGCATTTCTGAGCTCAGTGAATTAGCAACAATGGGAGTGTTGGCGGGGAAGGGCAGGCGGGAAAGCATGGAGGAAAAAAAGAGAACAGCCAGTCACTCCAAGTGAAAACAGCCCCAAACAAACGGCCCCGAGAAGTGAAGTTTTTGAACCTCCTTGTGCTTTGTTTCTTACATAAGTTCTGGGGCTGCAAAATAGGGCACGTTTTGTACTGTACGTTCTCCCAGAAAAGCCAAACAGAAACCAGTCATCATGGTTTGGAGAGAGCAAGGCCTCCCCCTTTCTCATGTGTCAGCGACCCAGTCTCCACTTGGGCCGGGGAGCGTATCATATGCCATAAATCACTCCCTGATAGATATTTGGCAGGGAGTCAGCACCCCGGGCTAGGCAACAACGTACAGTATGGAAAATTTTTAAGGTGGAATCTTGATTTGGTAACTTAAAGACTTAAAAGCACCTCAAAACATTTTACTACTTCCTGGTACACACACACACAAAAAGCCCGGAGAGCGGAATTCTCCAGATGGTTTTCTGTTTTATAGGATAGAGACGCAGTAAGCCACACAACTGTAACCCTGGAGGGGTTCTCTTGCTGCTGTGAATTCAACGCCAGCGAAAATGAAATGAGAGTTCGATCCCCATCTCGCCCAGTTACCAGGAAGGTGGAGAATCTGGGTTTGGACTCTCCATCCCATCCCCCCCCCCCCCCCCGCCCCACAGTTCACCGTTCATCCCCTTCTTAGAAACTGGGGGAGCGGCAGGGCGAGGGGGCTGGGGACAGATTTTATGGTAAGATAATAACAGGCTGTCAAAGGTACTGTCAGGGATTTCAACAGGAAGGCTTATAAGCTGACGAGAGTCATAGAAACGGCACTAGAGTCTCTTTCCTGATTCCGGGCCCCGATCCGATTTTTCGAGGGCCTCTGAGCGTGCACTCCCACCTTCTCAGATGTTGCAAACCGTTTCAGACTCACATGTTCTTCTTCAGGAGCCTCTTTCAACAAATCAGGCATTTTTTTTTTTTTTTTTGAAATTGCAAACTGCAGTTAACCCCTACGGCACGGCCTCTGGGCAGACACGAGAAGCCTGCTGAACCAGGCAGCTCCCAGCAGAGCCACTGTGCACAGAGGGGTTAACTCCATGGGACTGGGACGTGCCCCAATGTTCTGCGCTCCCAGGCCGAGCAGTTCTTAGAAGGGCTAAGTAGAAACGGGGGAATGCGGCCTGTGCCTGTGCGGTATGGCACTGTGCTCTCCGTGGAAAACAATGCATGGAAAAACAAAAGCAAGAAACTGAATAAACCGCTTTTCAAGTTTAAAATACATGCTTCTTTTCTGTGTGGTGTTGCGTTCACAAATTAGCCATCGTTGGGACAGGCTAAATATAAAACTCTCAATGTGGTTTATTTCGAGTTTTGTGTTTGTTTTTCTGTCCCATCTCAATCAACTTGAGAAAGAAAATGAAAAGTGAAATTGAGAGAAAAATGAGGGGGGTGTTTTAAGTGGTTATACGTGCACGTAGGCCGATTCAGAAATAACTTAAGACTCAAAATAAATGATACCATTTCCGCTCTCATCCTGTTGTCACCAATCAGTGAATTCTTGAGACTCTGCTGCTTCCCCTCCATGAGCATCTCAGGCTTGGTACTGATGTGTTCACAAGCTCATCACTCTCCTCAGGGCAGTCCCTTGAGAGCCCACCTGTAGTTGGTCATCAAGTTCAGGACTTGACCTCCTAACCATTCTAGAAGAAAAACATATTTCCGTCTTCAGGAAGCTCTAGGGCGGTGGTTCTCAACCTTCTGGCCCTTTAAATACAGTTCCTCGTGCTGTGACCCAACCATAAAATTATTTTCATTGCTACTTCATAACTGTAATGTTGCTACTGTTATGAATCGTAATGTAAATATCTGATATGCAGGATGGTCTTAGGCGGCCCCTGTGAAAGAGTCATTTGACCGCCAAAGGGGTCGCGACCCACAGGTTGAGAACCGCTGCTCTAGGGCCTGGTCCAGCCCACCTGGACACATCTCACAGTCCTTCACTCATCTCCATTTCTTCACCTTTGAACTCGGTGCTCCTCAGCCAGGGCTGCGAATTGCAATACCCTGGGAAGCGTTTGAAAATTCCAAAGCCCAGGCTACATCCCAGGCCAATTATATCAGAGTCTCTGTGGGTGGCACAGAGGCATCAGTCTTGCTTAAAGCTCCCCACGCAACTCCACTTGCAGCCAGGGTGAGCACAGCCGCCCTGACTGCCGTTCCTGGGTCCCGTCCTGCTCTCCTCTAATCAATGATTCCACTGAAGCGAGGAGGGAGCTTTCCAAAGTAACACATGTGTTCATGTTTTCTCCCTGTTCAACGGTCCTTACAAACCTCCTTAATGGCTATAGAAAAAATATCCAAATCCCTTAGCCTGATCATCAAAGCTTGCCGGTCGCCTTCTCTCTCTCTAGTCGCACTTCCTGCCGATTCCTGCCTCCATCCTCACTGACCAGTGGCATGGAACCACCTGAGCCCACATGTGCCATCTCTCCCTCCCACATCCTAGCCTTGGAACAGGCTGCTCCTTCTGGCTGGAAAACCTCCCTCCTCCTGTCCAGTACAATCTCCAATCTAACTTCCCCTCGTTCCCCTTGGGTTCAAGTCAGGTATTTCTCCATGGGAAGTCCAGCCCCCAAGCTGGGAGAGCTGCTGAGCACCACTCGTATGCCGCCCCCCCCCCCCCCCCCCGCCTCCCCTCAAGTCCTTGATTTACCTCGAGTACAGGTAGAGAGATTGCCTATGGACTTGCTTTTTCTTCCAGCAAATTGTGAGCTGTTGGGAGCAAAATAGATGCCTTGTCCACCTTGGAGCCCCAGTTCAGCACCTGGCTCATGGTGGGAGCCCAGAATAAACAGGGCCAAGTGGTCCAAACCAGCTCTACTCAAAAAGCCTCAGTCTCCAATTCAGTGCTATACTAGTCCAGATAGAGAAAACCTCCCTAAAAATCAGAATCATCTTCATGAAAGCAATCCTGCTTTTCCAATGGTACATGCAAATGGTCAACGTTTCGTGGCTCTGATGAATTGACCCTGAGAGATAGCTGTGAGGGGGCAGCCCTTAGATTTGGTGTCAAGAGTCAGGCTATTTTTCAGAAAGGAAAGACCTCTGCTGAAAATGTCAAGCCAAATAATGTTTGTGGTTTGCAAGATTTCCCACCAGCCTCCTATTTCATTTATGCTCATTGAAAAAGATAGAAAATGCCAGCAGATGTAGTTGGGCTATCCTGGGGTTCGGCAACAGCGGTATGAGAGTAAAGATAAATGAAGTCCCATCATTGGTTTTGAAAGTCTTGCTGGTCATAGTCACACTCCCTGCCCCAGGAGCAGAGGAAAGGTGGTTAGTTGAGAAAACGGAATGTCCCAAGGTGACTTACGGAAAGCATAAAGCTAAGCTGGTGGGAGGCGGCTTTGAATGTCAGGAAGAGATGGAAAGGGCAAAAAATGAAAGAAGGGAAAAGGAGGTCAGATGAGGAGGGCAGAAAAAGGGAGGAGAGGGAACCAACAGGTAAATTATCTCCATCAGTCCTCTAGTGAGTATTTTATTCTCATTTTATAGGTAGGAAAAATGCAACACAAAGCAGATAAACACACTTGCACAAGGCTGTGTGTGTATCTATTAAGTAATGGAAATTTTAAAAAGGAAAGAACGAGGGGGAGATTCTGAAGAGTGAAAATGGGTAAGGACGAGGGGAAAGAAGAATGCATAAGAGAAGGGAAGAAGAAAAAAGGCAGGCAGAAGAGGCCAAGAATTTAATTTAAAAGCACAGGCTGGAGCACTGACATTTCCCAGACATTCAGCATGAACCCCATGCTGCCCTGGGACCGCACTAGTCTGGCCTTTCTCTGAATACATGGACCTTTCTTTGGCCCAAGCCCAGGAACTCATCTGCCACCTGGACAGGTTGTATTTTTCCTCTGTGGAATTTCAGAAACAGCTTCAGGGAACAAATTCTCCATCAGGTGTTCCTGGCTAACCCTTCAGTAGACTGTGGACAGCGTGAAGAGGCAGAAGACACACAGGCCACAGAGCCTTCTGCTGGTGCCCCAGACTTCAACTCACAGAAAGACAGCAGGCGATGTCTCCAGGCCCATCTCACTGTGACAAGAGGTCTTTGCAACATCCTCCCCCCCACACACACACACACAGACACACTCACTCACACACACACACACTCCACACCCTGGTTCTCTACAGATTGCAGACCAGCTGAAATATGCTTTGTCACCATTATTGCTTTGGATTTTTTTTTTTTGTTATGTTTGTCAGTTTTGAACAGTCATCTTAACTTTGAGGAAACCTATTTCTTGTCGTCTGTTCTTACGTGTTGGCACGTAATGGTCACAGCTTCAGAGAGAATCTAACGAGCTGGGTGGGAACAATAAATCGGGGCGGGAGGTGAGCAGCCCACAAATTTCTCACATTCCTCTTTTCACTTATCAGGCATCATTTTTCAGCAGCTTCACATACTGTGCCAGCCTGAACCCACAGAGCGCCAGAACTATAGCTCTTTGCTCTGGGAATGTTACTAAAACAACAAAAGCAAGTTGTAACCAAGTACCGAGTTATATCAGGCATTGTGCGGCTAATAATAATACCCACTCTAACAATAATAACAAATTTATGTAGCCTTCAACATTTCACAGATGGCTTGCACATATGGTATTTAATTGCATTGTCATTAGCAATCCTACGTGGTGGGTGGGGCAAATATTTCTCACTGTGCCTGGATAAACAACCTGAGGTCCAGACAGGTTAACACATTGGCCCAAGTCCGTATGATTACTAAGAGAAGAACAAGAAATTGACAGCTCTGACCCTGGTGATCTTTCCACCATAATATAGGTTTTGGTACGTTTATTTCTCTTTTGGGGAAAAAAAAAAAATTTCTAACTATAATCCTGTATTTGTTTTTCAAATTGAACTTGAACGGGTGCTTCAAAGGCATCTGTGGTTCAAGCTAAAGGTCTGGACAGGTAAAGTCACAGAGGTGTGGAGAAAAGGCCCTAAGACAGTGGTCGGCAAACTGCAGCTCTTCGAGCCACATGCGGCTCTTTGGCTCCTTGAGTGTGGCTCTTCCACAAAATACCACATGCGGGCGCACATGTACAGTGCGATTGAAACTTCGTGGCCCATGCGCAGAAGTCGGTTTTCAGAAAGAAGATAGATGAAACAAGTATACAAGACGAGTGTGGATGGGAGAGTTGGAAGGGGTCGACCTCAGCGAACGTACCTCAATCAGATTGAGGACGTTTTAGCAAAGGCCAGCTAAGGAGTACCCTAATTAAGTTAATAACAATGCACCTACCTATATAGTTTAAGGTTAAAAAATTTGGCTCTCAAAAGAAATTTCAATTGTTGTACTGTTGATATTTGGCTCTGTTGACTAATGAGTTTGCCGACCACTGCCCTAAGACATGCACTACCCAAGAGAGCTCGGCAGGGACTGTCTGTCTCCAGCTTCCTGGGCAGAAAATTCAAACAAAGGTTTCTGAACTGAAGATTATGTTTTAAAAGAAAATCAAAGTGTAAGCACATTTTTTGAGACAGGGTTGCTATTGTCATGTACTCAAGGTGTTTCCCAGGCCCTGTGTTTCAGTATCTTACACCAATGAGATATGTGATAGGACAAGTTGCTTCACCTGTCCTCCTCCCTCCAACTTTTCGTCCTTGAGTAACATTTTGGATCACATATCTCTTCATTTTTTCCTATGTATTTACACAAATATTTGGGGGTTTTATGCCCAAATGAATAATTATATTGTACTTTGTACATTTGCTTTAAAAACACACAAAAAAGAAGAACAACAACATAACGTCTTGCAGATCATTACTTTAGTCTTGCTTCTAGTTCCCTTATTACTGGCACAAATCACAGAGTAAATGAGCTGACCCTCTCAGACAATCCTAAGATTACTGATTAGTTCCCAGCCTCACCTCAGCCCTGATACTTTCCAACTTTGGAGGGAAGTGAGTAAATTGTTCTTTTTCTTTTTTTATTTTATTTTAATTTTTATTCCCATCATTGAATATTTGGTGATCACATGTGCTTGGCTGATTTTTTGAATTTTGTTTATAATTCTTGAAAAAGCCTATCTCCCAGGAATGCATCATGTGCTGCAACTCGCAGTTCTCGTCCATGTATATTTTGTTCATGCGTTACATAGTTCCGTTGTAATCATTCCAGTTTAAGTCCTGCTGAAGAGCTACATCCGTTTGCTTTAAGGAACTACCTGGGTTTCCTCCTCAAAACTAAAAGGGGTACATAGAAAAGTATGCATGCCAATGAATTAGATTAGGGCACGACTTCTGAACGCTACAAATTAGTGAATTTCTTGAGGTCAGGGACTGTGTTTAATCCACAACAAGGAGGCCTAAAGTGAAGCAGCCCTGAGTTTCAACTGGACTCTGTCACTTCCTAGGTTTGATCTTGGTTTAGTTCTGGAACTTCCCTGGAACTCATTTTCCTCATCTTGGATGTTAACTTTGCAGAGATAGTGTGAAGATTGAGTAGATGCAATAAGAGATAGGGTAGGGAACTGGGGAGAATGGGGCATAGGTTTGTCCCAATTCAAGCTCATCTGAAGGTTCTATGTACAGGAAGTGTGGGTTGCTATCAGCTTGGGTGGGAGGGTGTTTGTTTGTTTTTTTGTGGGTTGGTGTGGTTTTTTGTGTGTTTTTTTTTTTTTTGGTCATAAAATGGGAGTTCTAAAGCCTAAAGTAAAATAAATGGCATCAGCTGAACTCACGATTCAGAGCTCTTCATACCCTGAAAGTATCTCCTTTTACTCAGATCCATTATATAATTAGTACCAACTATTTAAGACAAAATGCTTCAAATTATCTTGTCCAGCATGTCTACGGTGTGAAACATTAGAAACAGTGCAAATGTCCAACGATGGGAGTCTGACCACATACATTGTAATGACTCACACAATGGAATACTGTGTGGCGATTATGAGGGAGGGGCAAAAGGGGGGGGGAGCGGATCCATGGGGGGCGGGAAGGGAGGATATCTGTAATACTTTCAACAATAAAGATAAAAACAATAATAATAAATTAAGTTAAATGAGTCAGTCTTAGACCCAGCAGAAGGAATATAGTTATTGAAGAACACCAAGTCCCCATTGGACATTTCTACATGTATCCGTGTCTCCAAGCTTAGAGAGAGCAATAGTGTGCACTCCAGTTTTACAGAGCCCAGGAACTTGAGTGACTTGCCCAATAATACCCAGCTCATTAACAGAAGAGCCAAGTCTAGAAGCTAGCTCTCCTGTGCCTAATCTACTGCTCCCTCCACCAGTCACTCTCACTTTCTACCACATGCCTGCCATACATCTTCACTTTCAGTATTTGAAGCATTGCCGGTGAAGAATGTGTAATCCAAGATCAATGATATATGATGTCTCAGTCTGTGGCCCTTCTCAACAACATTCAAACTAAATTCATTTAAACTGTGATAAACTTTATCCCCATGACAGATACAGAGCCATGATTAAAAGGAGTCTAGGACTTAAAAAAAAAAAAAAAGAAAGTCCCAACTGAATTTACTTTTCAGATTAAGGAATGGAAGCCTAAGGAGGTGAAGTCTTTTTTCCCTGTTCATTCAGGAAGTTCATAGACCCTTGTAAAATGCTGCTCTCCTCCCATTTTTCTGTCCTGTCTCATAGATTAGAAAATTCCACCAAGCGTAGAAAATTCTAGAAAGAGGTAAGAAAGGAGAGAATGTCCTCTTGAAAATTAGAAAGGAAAATCCGAGTTTGAAAATCTATGATAAAAGGATTTAAAAGCAGAACTAATGAAATGAAATTGGTATTTTAAATCTAGTCTCATAATGTCTATTTTTTTCACTAGAGTTTAGTACATTTATTAAAAATTTGCTGCTGTCATCTAAGTCTTCATTTTCTTTCTTTCTACTAATATATATATATTTAATTTCTTCTGCCTTCTTTGGGATTGAATAGTTTATTATTCCAGTTTCACTTTTGGTTATATATTCTTTCACTCTTTTGGACAGTAGTGTCTTACAAATTACAGTGTGACCTAGATTTTTAGGGTTCTAGAATAAATTAGTATTTTTATACTATTCCAAACAATGGGTCTTTAAACACTTTAACTACATTTATCCTCCTCATACCTGTTTTGATTATTGTTTTCATGTATTTTCACTTTTAACATATTTTAAATTTCAAACATAGCCTTATGTATTTTATATTAGAGGCAGGGTGCATGAAATTCATGCACTCAGCAGGGAGGGTGTTCCTCAGCCCAGCCTGCCACCTCTCGCACTCTGGAACCCCTCAGGGGATGTCCACCTGCCAGCTTAGGCCCAATTCCCCCAGGGACCGGGCCTAAGCTGGCAGTCAGACATTCCTCTTGCAGTCCTGGACTCTCGCAGTCTGGGACCCCTCACTCCTTACCACCCACCTGCAGCAGAGTCAAGAGAGGCTCCCGCCACCACCACTGCGCTCGCCCGCCGTGAGCCCAGCTTCTGGCTGAGCAGCGCTCCCCCTGTGGGAGCACACTGACCACCAGGGGGCAGCTCTTGCATTGAGCGTCTGCCCCCTGGTGGTCAGTGCACATCATAGTGACCGGTCATTCCACTGTTCAGTCGATTTGCATGTTAGGGTTTTATTATATAGGATAGTTAATATATTTTAAAGTTTATTCAACTATTTACTATTGTTTATTTTCTTTACTTTTTATATTTCCATTTTTCCCTATGAAAAACACCCTTTAGTATTTCTTTCGGTATGGGAATACTAGCCCAGGTTTCTGAAAGGTTTTGGTTGTCAGGAAATGTCTTTACTTTGCCTTCATTATTGATATAAATTCTTGCTAGATGTAGAAGTCTAGGTAGAAAGTTATTTTCTTCCAGCACTTTAAACATTTATTTTCTTTTGACTTCCATATTTTCTATCAAAATGTCAGACTTACTGTTGTTGCTTCTTTGTAGATAGTGTGTTTTTCTATCAGCTGCCTTCAAGATTTTTATCCTTGTCTTTGGTTTTCATCAGTTTTACTAGAAGGTGCCCAGATAGATTTTTCTTTTCATTTATCTTGCTTGAGGTATAAAATGCTTCTTAAAGCTGGAGTTTGATATCTTTCAACAATTTGGGAAAACTTTCAAACATCATTTCTGATGTTTTATATGCATCTATGCTTTTTCTCTATTAGCCATTATTTTTTCTTAGAGCTTTGTTTCGGATACCTTTTAATAAAAAGGAGCTGTATCCAATCGGCTGCTAAATCTATCTTAGGAGGTCTTCATTCAGTTTTTACTTCTGCAACTTGTATTTGATTTCTTTATTGATTTCACTGTTGAAATTATCCATATTGGTATCTTTTAAAAAACATGTTAATCATAGTCATTTTAAACTCTGTGGCTGATAACTTAAATATTTGGATCAACTCTAGATTTATTTTTATTGGCTATTTTTACTCGTGGTTTCATGTAGTCCCATTTCATGGCAAATCTTATTTTTGTTTGAATGTAAAATATTGCATATTAAAAACTGTACAAGGCCTGGTTGCACCTTTAGTTTCTTTCAAGTAGGGTGAGTAGGGCACAGCACCTTTGTTCCATCAAACACAAGGTACGTCTTCAGGTATCCCAGCGGAAAGCTTGAAGTGTTCACTCATGACCTCTCTTCCTTGGCAGACTCTGAACTTAAATTTTTAGCTCCATGTCACCTTGAGATTACTGAGAGTTCTGGTTGGTTCCTTGCCATTTCTGTTTTCTGATAGGCTTGGCACCTCAGTTCCTGGCTGTCTTCACAGCCTTGAATTTCAGTTTCTGTCTTCCAAGCTCTGAAAGAGGACTGAAAGCTCTGATCAACATCTCTCGCTCTTAACAGATGCTCAGTGTTTGGCTTCCTTCCCTCGCAGCCCATGCCCCTTAAAAATTAAAGAGGAAAAGTTGCCTAAAGTACCCATCTTACCGCAATGTGTTTTCCTCCTTTAAAGGATTTGGGACCCTCAAATCTTGGCTGCCTTGGTATTTTTTTGACACCTTAAAACAGATTTTTAAAAAATTTGATATAGCTTCTCTAATTGTTCTCACTTTAAAGTTTCACCTATGAGATATTCAATTATTATTGGAAATGAAACTCGTGTACAAGAAATTGATGTGATAGAAACACAATATTATATTTTATACAAGCCTCAAATTAAAATTTGGTTAATATTTTTATTATAAAAATACATTTTTATCAAGCTACGCATATAATGACTTCAAACACACACACAAATAAGTCCCTATATAGCTGATGAAATCTGAATAAGATCTGTAGATTATACCAATGTGAGTCTCCTGGTTTTGACATTGTACAATAGTTATATATAAGATCAATTTGGGGGAAGGCAGTGTGATGTGTCCTTTACCCAAGTCACAAAGTTAGTAAAGTAGACAAGTTACTATAGAATTCTTCATTAATGGTTTTTCCTTTGATAACAAGAGTAACATTTGCTTTTTATGATAAAATTAGAATACTGCAGAAATGCATAATACTATCATCCAGAGGAAAGCACTGTTGATAATAGTGCATCTTCATTTGACTTTATGTGAATAATCATCAGGTTTCTTGAAAATTTTTCAAGTAACAATTTCTAATTATTTTTCTTATGACTTCTTAATGTGTTTTTAGTGCCTCTAAAATAGACTCAGGATGTATTTTAAATTTAGAATTATCTGGGCACAAAACTCTGTTTTATACATTTTCTTTTTGACATTGTTTTAAAGCCCCAAGTACTCAAATCGTTCCTTATTTCTTAGTGAATTTTCATCAATCCTTTTTTTCTTAAGAGGGGTTTCAATGGCTATGTGCAGAGATTTAATGTTATCACTTCTAGTTTTCATTTCATGTAATTAAGTGGACATCATATGGCACACTTTGCTCCATGTTCTTGTATGTATTTATACCACTCTTTTGTTGTATCCATTATAAATATTCTAAGCAGTTGATAGAAAACCCGTATCAGAAGGTGTGTCTTTCTGGACATTTCTTGGCAACTTCCAGGGAATATATACTTATTTCGAAACTCAAAAAATGCATTCCCAAAAATTTCTTAAAGAAACTTTGTGTTTGAAAATTGTCACAGTATGGGTCAAAATGAATTTTTTGGTCACATTATAGGATAAACTTTCAAACAATCCACCTAGAAAACCATCACTTTACAACATTTAAGGTTCTTTTTCCATCTAGACTTAAGAAAGAAGCAAATTTCCTTTGTTGTCTAACCAAGTGAAATTATACCAAGGGGGAGGGGGAATAGGCTATGGACTCTCTCAAATCTATCTTTTAAGGAAATTAGACTGCGCGAAGTCCATTGACTTCACAGATTGGTTGTTTGCGAGCATGCCAATTCAACAGCAGTAATTTCCTTTAGCCCATTAGAGAAACGTTATAGAGAAGCCCAGGGTAATCTTCGGAATTTATGATATCATCTGAGAAGGGATATTCTGTGACTATGAAAAGTTATAGTAGTTTGAGGCTAAAGGGAGTAGGGGCAAATAGCATGATTATGCTTTCCTTCATGAATCAATTCCAGATGTTGCCATTAGATTCTCTGAATGTTGAAAGAAAAACAAAAATTGGTGCTAGAGAGACCATAGAGATAATCTAATTGAACTTTCTCCTTTTATGGAGGAGGAAACTGAGGCCTAGAAAGATTAATTGCCCACAAAAATTGTACAGTCAGGTAAGAACAAAGTTGGGTCTGGAAACCAGGTCTCTTATCCAATTTGGGGGTTCTTATAAATAAGAGTAATCAGGAAGTGCACAGACAGCTTTGAGAGAAATAAGATTTTATATCCCTTCACTACTAGCACATAATATTAATATTTTTTGTGACATTTCAAATCCTGTGTTATATAGTTACCTGTTACCGAAATAACAGGAAATGATGAAATGAGGGTTTGGAAGGAATGTTAGTGAGATAACTGGAAAATATTTAGGTTATTTGATGAGAATGCAGAAATATACTGATTAATTATATTGTAATTAATCTCTTTTTAAGTGGGATGCCATCTAAATTTGACTCTTAGTAACTCTGTCTAATAGAAGAAAGAGTATCAAGTATGTCTAACCTACTACTCACGTAAATTCTATGAAAACCAAAAAATAGCATTTATGCTATTGTGTCCTTCTTCATATATCGAGTTAAAGTACTCTGTCTCATTTCTTACCGAATCATGATATGTTGATGGAATGTTTGTGAGGTGACACTCATGATGGCTCTTCACTCTGACTCTTTTATCAATGGCTGCTCTACAGATAATCATTCCTCCTTCCTCCCTTCTGGAGCCGAGCAGAAGTCCACACACCGTTTGGAAGGCAACATGTGCATTTCCGGAAAAGCAATGCTGGAGTTTCACATTCCAGCAGAACGGACAAGTGTGAGGGTAGGGATGTGGAAGAGAAGACAAGGAGGACAAGAATTCATTTCATTTGGGTTATCAATTACCAACTGATCCTAATATAAAGGTTCTAAAACATGGAAAACTAGGAAAACTCTACCTTACTGCTCACATCTGAAGAAGTAACTTACTGGGAACAACTTAATCTAAAGGCACATTTTGCAGTTCTACTTTGCAACACCCTGCCTAAATTTTCTCATCTGTTACATGGTGATAGCAATAGCCTATGCATTTTTTAGTTTAGGTTCAGTCAAAACAATGCATGCAAAAGAGCTATAAGACAATATGTGGACTATTGTGGCTTTGTTGTGTTGTTGTTGATAGCAGCCTCTCATCTTGTAATCACACAGTCCCTGTTTTAAAACCATGGTGCTTATTAACATTTTCTTATTCATGGTAATAGAATTTTCATTTCTGAACATAGCATGGCTGAGAAAACTATATAGGGCAATCACCAAACCATTTAATGAAACAGGTAATGTGCACCTATAAAACTTTAAGCATTCAGAATGCCCAAGGAGAGTCGATATCTAGATATTACGCTTTAAAAAGATATGGGAGACTGATGGCTCATAAATTAATATTAATCTAAGATGCTGCTGTTACCTCAAAAGAAACCAAATCTTTGAAGCTCACATGACATCAAGCATGAAGGGTTTTAATAATACCTAACTTCATATATCTAGGGAATGTTGACGGTATTACACAGAAAGCGCCATGGTTATCAGCTAAGAGGAAATCTATAATAATAAAAGGGTAATATGCTAATTAGACCGGATGTCCTTCCAGACGAAGCTGGGGCTGCAGCCGCGGGATGGAGGCAGCTGCTCAGCTGCGAGGGACAGATCCACGCAGCTGCCACAGCTGGGAAGGCCTACTCTTGCACGAATTTCGTGCATTGGGCCTCTAGTCAGTACATAAAGCAGGACCTCTAAGGAACCTCTTTTGACCAAGTATCTTAATCTTCCCTACACCCAGGTACCTGAAGCTAAAGCAAATACATAGGACTGAAAGAAAGCAGTCACTCTAAAAAGAGCTCTCAGATTAGAGCGAGAACTTTAGCTCACAGGTAAAATGGTCACAAAGTATACAATAGGCCTTACAAAATGATACCTATTTCACACCACCAAACCCAATCTTTAGGATTTCAAAAGTGTCAACGGACACTTTTAAGCAGTGGCCAATGAAATCTTTGTCTGATAATTTTTTGTTCATTTGTTTGGACTTCCCCTGAAAAAAGGTGGCAATGTCATTTGCATCCCGAATACTCTGGAAACTTTCCCTTCCTGAGTTTTTCTCCTCAGACCAAACTCCAGCGAGGGCTTAAGGAAGCAGGTCTGTGATCTTTCTGTGCTCTTGTGAATAAAAAAAGGATTCACGGATTCTTACCTGTTAGGAAGAAATAGTGATAGAAGGTGCCCAGTAGTCAATGGACACTAAGATTTAATTTCAATGTTTAGCCATTTCAGTAATGCCACTGTCATTCATTCTCCCTACTCTTCCTGACCATCAAAGGACCCTCTTACCCCAACGAAGTGAATAAGGACCCAGATGGTGTAGTGTTGGAAACCATGACATCAGGATATATAACCTGGGAAAAAGTATTCCCAAAGCCCCAGAATTGAAGGCCTCCGGAGAGAGAGCTCACTGGGAAAGCATGTCTTGTCTTTTTTTTTTCTTTTCACATAGTTCAAATTTACAGGAAGCGCCAAAATTAGTCTCTGGCAAATTAAATCAACTAGGAGTATGTTTGGGGGGCAGGGGAGCATGCTTTATGGAAAAGATTTTAGAAGGGAAAAGTGAGCCGAGCATATATTTTTTTAAAAAACATTGCCTTGATAGTCTAAATCTTTTAAACTTCTCTAGCAATCTAAAATAAAGGATTTATTCAAACATGTGCCCTTTGCCACTCAACTTTTTACCGCTAAGGAAAAAAAAATGTAATATGGACATTACTTTTGGAAAAGACATGAAGAGCTTTTAGAAAAGTTTCACAGATAGCTCTGGCTTAAGTGCAAAAGGACCAGCAGTACCATTTACACATTAAATCCTCCTTGTTTGTATCCTAGGTCTGAACTGGACTTCACTGGGTGTCAGTGAAGGAACTGTAGAGAAAAGCAACAGGCACAATACAGTTGATCTTCCACCGAATCTCTGTCACTAAGTGTTTGAGGTAGTTCACCAGTGTGAAGAGGAGTTGGATTGACCTCGGACCTAGAATGTTCCTCTCAATGGACAGGGGCCTGGAGTACTGTTTCATGTCCTCATGCACCAGATGGTGGCTCTCAATGGAAGATGTATTAGACTATCTGTTAACGTTCTGCAAACATAATAGTAAATTAAAAATCAAAGCAACTGCAGACCTTCAGATTAAATACGTCTTCTCCATGAAATATTAATTGCTAATATAGTCCTCTGAAATACACAGGAGAGATTATTAAAACTATTAAGAAGTTAGGACCCTTTTTATAACTACATATTTCCATTTTAGACAATATCGATTGGCTCTGCTTTGTAACCGGAAGTGGTTTTTAGCACTTTACACTTGCCCTCAACTTCCATACTTCTACTGGCCAGCTTTTTGTTCTTTTGTCCTTTTTACTAAGTTAGTGTTTATAACTGTCCTTTCTGCAGTTGCTATTCTCTTGGTCATCTCATTTTAGCTTCATATTGAAGTGAGCTCAGTGTTATTGCCTGTTTTTACTACAGCCAATATATTACTAAAGTCTTTATTTTCACTTATCTTTTTTGGAGTAATCTTAATATAAATTTTTTTTCAAGAAGGGCTTATGGGTGCCATGTCTGCTGCATATGTTCATGCTTGAGGATGTCTGCAGTAAACTTTAAATCTGAGCAACCGCATCTGGCTTGAAAAGATTCTTTCTCTCTGAATTTGGTAGACATTTACCCATTGTATTCAGACTGACTGTTAAACTACCATCAAATGTTTCTTAATGAACAGGAAGCTCTTCCAAAGAAATTTTTCTTCACTACATTTCTCAATACTTTTCCTTTCCCTTCTCCATTTGCTGTGCTCTCAATTTTAGAAACTGAGAGAGTCCTTTTATTGAACAATCACTTCATAAAAGTAGTCAAAAGGATAAGTTAATAAGAGCTGATGCCACACCAAAGAAAGAACTACATCCAGTTAACTAAAATACACAGGCATGCCTCATTATGTGAGCATACTTGGTAGCAGGAAATTTACTTAAAGTAAATATACTTAAAAAAAGGATTTGACCAAAATTTAAAATTACTGCCCTAGTCGGTTTGGCTCAGTGGATAAAGTATCAGCCAACAGACTGAAGGATCATGGGTTTGATTCCTGGTCCTGGTCAGGGTGCATGCAGGAGGCAACCAATCTATGTTTCTCTCTCTGTGTCTCTCCCTCTCCCTTCCACTCTCTCTCTAAAAATCAATGGAAAAACCATTGTTGGATGAGGATTAACAAAAAATAAATAAATAAAATAAAATTACTAAGACAAGTTTGTCTTATGTTTAGCTCATACTCTGTTAATTCTTAAAACAAAGGAAGGCTCAAGTGCTAGAATCTAGGGGTACAAGAGCACATGATTGCTTGTTATATAGCCTTCTTCCCCTCACATTTGACTTTAATGAAGTGATCATAAAAAGAGCCGTTTATAGAAAAATATTAAATGGTTTCATCAATTTTTCCCAGGGCTCCTCTTAACCCTTTGACATTGAAGTCTTTGTCTTCCAATATAACTGTTACATCACCATCCTTATTGGTTTTCTATTCTCCAAATGTTAACTGAGCTAAAGAAGCTCAATAATCAAATGTTGTGATTAGAGTGATTCTTCAATATAATTTTCATGAAACCCCACATCATTTGCAAAGTTTTTTATTTAACTTTGCAATCAATTTGCATTGTACTTTGCATTTTATTGCCGAATGCAATAAAAGGCTAACAAACCAGGCATTGATGTGAAATATGCTATTAATGTTTGAATGAAGGCAAATTTCACACATGTTGCATTTTGCAAATGTGGGTGTTGTTGTTGTTTTTTTTACTTTTCATTTCCCTGTACAAGTTATAATTGCAGGGAACTAATTAATAAATTCATTATTCAGACACTTGTTAAAGACAGTAAAGAAGACTTTACTCGAGAGAGACTACTGCAATAAGGGCCTTGCAGCAAGGGAGAGAGACTGAGCTCATCATACAGAAAAGAGACTTATGGCCAAGCAGTGTGGTGGGGCCAGGCTCCAATGGGTGGAAAATTACCAAGATGTAAAATTAATATCTAGGCGAGGGGCATTCTCACAAGAGCAACTCCATGTGATTCTTGTTGAAGGCAGGCGAGGATGATCATTATATACCAAGGGTGGGAGATTTTCTCTAAACTGACTCAGCACGATTTTTGCTAAGTCTAGACAAGCAGGTCAAAGACAGAGCCCAAGGTCAAGTCCTAATCCAAAATAGGACTCAGAGCACCCTGACTTAAGTATGGTAAAGAAGAGTGTTTGTCAGTGGATAGAAGGTCTTTGTCTCGTACTGTCTTAGGCTCTCTCTCTCTTTTCCAACTTCATATCTTTGTGTTGCCTTCTGAACGCTCTTGTCTGTGTCAATATCTTACTGGACTCATCCTTTCTCATAATAAGGGCTACTGACCAATTTCAGAGTTCTCAACCACTCCAACGGCAACTGCTGTGACTTCCTCTAGTTTGCTAGTTTACAAACCCATTCTAGGCCCTCCAAAGGTGTCACTTCTTCCAGGGTAAAAGTCTTCTCTTAGCTCTCTCTGTAAATTGTCCCCTTCCCCGTGCTGCTGCTGCGGAGTTTAGAGTTTTACAAACCTAAAGGTGGGAAGGCTGCTTTCAGGCGGCTGACCACCAGGAAGTCACCCCCGTTCCTCAGGATGCCTTTCCCGAGGTGGTTTCCTGGCTGACTCCCTCCATCAGACATCCCCTGGAAGCAGCTGGAATCAACACTCTGCTTACTGCCTGGCTGAGGATTTTCTTTTTAACTCTTTCATGTCTAGGCATCCATGGTTAGCTCTGGGCCAATTGGACTAAATTTGGGAGACCATGAGCCTAGCTTCTACTAAGTCCAGTATCAGCCAAGGGAAGTAAAACAGCTCTATTATGGATGCCTTCTTCATGCAGAAAATGTATATGTCATGGCCAGGATGGCATGACATGAGTTGTTCTTGTTGGCTTATTATTACCACTTTCAGAACATATTCAATTATGTTATATGCAAAGTGTAAGATCCCCAAAACACAACAAATCAATGGATAGATGAAGTCTTTGTAGACATCGATGCATGGATTCAAACTTGAGTTCTATCACTTACTTGCTTAGTTAGCATTGCAACTTTTTAAACCTTTGGAACCTCAGTTACCCCATCTCTAAATTGGGGTACAGTGCTTCCTTTATAATACCTCAAGGACCATCAGGGAGCATGTCTGTAAGGCACTCAGCGGGGGTTTTGGCAATTAGTAGACACTTGCCATTGGTAACAATTTCTGAATACCAGCTTATACATTAGCAGGCAGAAAACATTTTCTATAAAGGTAAATGCCTTAAAATCATAACTAGAATTTCCATAATCCAAGAGCGTGGAGGAGTCAGTTAGCCCCTCACAGCAGTTTTGAAGACAAGCTAGAGAGCAGTTACTTAGCAACATCTCACCCACCCTCTACCCAATGAGGACACAGTCCAATGAGCTGAAGCAACAGTAGCTCCTTGAACCCTGGACCTCTTGGGGTTTCACATTTCCTACCCAATCAACTCCCTCACTATGGGCGAATACTTAGAAGAGATTAACATCTCACCTTCAGAGGCCTATGATAGCCAGCTAACAAATAACCCAATGAATCTTCAGTCAGCACCCAGCGCCCCCTCCCACTCGACAAAAATTGAAAACAGAAAACAGAAAAAGGATTTTCCCCGCAAGAATTCCTCTTTGATATACTACCCTGACCTGCACCTAACAGTTCAAATCTTGAAAATAAGAATCTTTTATGGTTACTGGGAAAATTCATAGTTTATCATATTTTGTCGGCTGGAGAGGAAGAAAAGACTTGGCTAGGATCCTGGGGGAAAGATAGCCTGTCATATTTGCCTAGATTTATTTAGGAAAAAGCACTCAGGATGATACTTTTGTGCGGCATGCAGTCCTTTTGCTCAGAGCACCATCCGTGTAAAGGAGAGGCCACCAAAGGGTCCAAGGCTGAAGGGACAGGAGGGGACCAAAATAAAGGGGCGGGGGCCGTTCTGAGCTGCCATCATTTAAACCTCTTGATTATTTAAACTTCTGCAGAATAATGATCGCATATTTCAAAGTCATACATCTGTTCCTGTCCTCCCCACCCCCATGTGGTTTTCTAATCCCGAGATAATTACGTTTTGACAAAAATTTATTGGGACATCTGTTTTTTCCCTTAGATCTGCAGGTCACTGTGTGACTCTCACAGCAGCCCAGCAGCGAGCTGTTCTGGGGAACCCAGCACAGTGGCAGGCGAGACCCAGGGTGTGTGCTGGGCGGCTTTTGGTTCGAGACAGAAAGGGCAGTCCCCTGGTGCCACCGTCACACACCTTCCCACATGCCATCATTTGGGGCTCAGGGCAGGTTCTGGCCTGGGAGGGTACAGGGACCCACAATATGGCAGGGAAGGGACGAGGAGGGCTGGCTGGTAACAGGCTGGCAGCGTGCACCAAGATTCATGCGTTTCTAGGTTGGCATCCAACGTAAAAATAAGTCATGGAGGGATGAAGATGGGGATGCCATGCACGGGCCATATGTTTGGAACCCCTGCCCACAATGGCTGGCTGTGGTACCAGCGTCTGGTGCCACCAACTCGATTAAATTGTGGTACCCTACAGAGACACAGAAATCAGGAAGCTGTCTCTAACTGCCAGCATTTGCTAAAACATGGAGTAGCCTAGGAACTTTACCCACACATAAAACTTCTTTTAATTTTTTGCAAGCACAACTTCACTTCAGTCTCCTCTTTCTTGATGGATAAGCCGCCAAAATGTGCTGACTTCTCTCCTCCCCCCCCCCGCCCCCCGCACGCTCCCCCCCCCCCCCAGCCCCCAACCCCCGCCACAAATCTCAGCTCCCACAGGAAGGGCTCTATCAGAACTGCACAGGGCGCGCCTTTTCTCCACGCTTCCCCACCTCGGGGCCCTCCTACGGAAGTTTGTTTTCCTGAGGTGTCCAACCCAATATCTTGACCTAATGTTTGAGAAAGTCTGAGTGGCTGGCCTCCGTGCCAAGGGAAACTTTGGAACATTCTGAGATGTTTCTGCCATTAAGAACTTAATTAGGAATTTCAATAAGTAAATAAAGTTTCATTTCCCCTTCCTCTGGTTTATTGATTTAAAAAAGAATCATAACCAAGATGTTTCACTTTCAAATAGACAGCAAACAACACTTAACTCCTTTTTTTTTCTTTTTCTGAAGAGTATCAATCTATCAGCGCAATGATTGCACATAAATATCTACTCCCCCAAAGCAAATGAAGAAAATAAGATGCCTCCTTTTCATGAAGGGGTCCTTTTCATGAAGGGATAACAGGCATGCTATTTCCTAAGTTTCCCTATGAAGTACTGAGCAGGAGCAAATTCCCACTTTTCAGATGGAAACCCTGGGAGGGAGAGACAAGGCACTGGAAGGCAGTTTAAAATGTTCCTGCTCCTCACGGGGCATGGAGCTCCAGGCTCCGGATCCCAGTTCTAGGCTCCCTTCTTTTGATTATCAACGTGTCTACAGACAATAGTCATATAGTAGATTCCGCATAACCCTGGTGTCCCAAGAGATGACGGACAGCTGTGGTAAAGAAAGGAAAAGAAAGCTTTTTCTCTAGAATGAGTTTGGAAATACTGGGTGGAACAGGTCTCTTTAAGGCTAGAAATCTTTAATGGTTTATGTGAATTACAGAGCTCACAGATAATACAAAACCATGGGTGTATCTTAGTCAGCTCAAGCTGCCAAATGAAATGCCACAGACTGGGTGGCTCATAGTTCATTTCTCATAGGTCTAGAGCCCGAAGGTGAGATCGGGGCTCCAGCACAAGGGGTTCCTTGCAGACTCTCCTTCAGGAGAGTCCCTCTCCCTGTATCCTCAGGTGAAGAGAGAGAGAGCCTGGTGGCCCTGCTTATAAGGGCACTAAAGCCATCAAGGGTCTCCATCTTCAGGCCCTAAACTAAACCTAATTACCTCCCAAAGATCCCACCTCCTAATATCATTTGACTGAGGGTTAAGGTGGGGGGACATAATGAATTTTAGGGGGGGGGGGGACACAAACATTCAGTCTACAGCCAAACACTGCCCAAACTCTCTTATTACGGAACTATGAGTTTTAAGAAATCCTCAACTAGTCTCCTCTTTAGTTATGAACTTTATTACAATACTAGAGGCCTGGTGCACAGATCAGGCCTAAACCGGCAGTCAGACGTCCCTCTCACAATCCAGGACCACTGGCTCCTAACCACTCACCTGCCTAATCACCCCTAACCACTCTGCCTGCCTGCCTGATCGCCCCTAACTGCTCGCCTGCCTGCCTGATCACCCCAACCACCTCTGCCTGCCTGCCTGATCGCCCCTAATTGCTCGCCTGCCTGCCTGATCACCCCTAACCACCTCTGCCTGCCTGCCTTATCGCCCCTGACCACTCGCCTGGCTACCTGATTGCCCCAAACCAGTCACCTACCTGCCTCCCTGATTGCCCCTAACTGCCTCTGCCTGGGCCCCTGTGCTTCGACCAGAAGGACGACTGGAATGTTGTTGGCTGTCCGGTATAATTATCATATTACACTTTTATTATTATAGATCAGTGGTTCTCAACCTTCCTAATGCTGCGACCCTTTAATACAGTTCCTCATGTTGTGGTGACCCCCAACCATAAAATTATTTTCGTTGCTACTTCATAACTGTAATCTTGCTACTGTTATGAATCATAATGTAAATATCTGATATGCAGGATGTATTTAGGCGACCCTATGAAAGGGTCATTTGACCCCCAAAGGGGTCACGACCCACAGGTTGAGAACCGCTGTTATAGATGACTATGCTAATTGTATCACAGCACAGGACACACAAGAGGTACTGTTATTTTTGGAATAAATTTGCTCACTCTTTTCACACTTATCTATTTTTGTGCCAAAATTTGGAAAAATGAATCACAGTGACAATACTAACAAAGGCTAACAAATTACAGAGGACAGAGTGTGTAAGTGTGTGTGTGTGTGTGTGTGTGTGTGTGTGTGTATGTGTGTGTGTTGGAGTGGTTGTTAGGCTTGGGAAGGAAGCCTTAATCCTCTCTTCTCTGTTGCTCTTCTAATTAAAGCTTCATTTGAATAAGAATTATTAAGAATTAAACTTGTGCCAAGCCATTAAGGCTCAGTGGTTTAGCATTGACCTATAAACCAGGAGGTCACAGTTTGATTCTTAGGGTACCATTCATGCAGGGGGCAGCTGAACAATGATTCTCTCTAATCATTGATGTTTCTCTCTCTCTCTCCCGCTCTGAAATCAATACAATTATATTTAAAAGAATTAAACATATAAACTATTGTTCTACTCTTGTATTATTTCACTGCCCCAACCTTGTCTAATTTTTCAATTCCTTCTTTTCCTCATCCTAATTTTCTAACTTATTTTTATTGTTTTGCTGTGCTATTATATTTGAATTGCATAGTTTCTTCATTGATATACACACAAAGCCTACTTTATTGTGGTCATGTTTTTGGGTATTTATGCTTTGCTTCTCCTTCAAAGCATAGAAATAAGGTTCAATATACAAAACATAACAAATTTCAACTTCTTTGGGCTACAACTTGTAGAAATACATGGAGAGAAAACGAACTTTCACTAAAAAAAGACAAAACTCTGTAGGTGTCAGCTTCCAAAACCCATATTTCTCATGCTATTTCTCAATAAAATGCTTCTTCCATCTAGCTTTTCCTGTCAGCATCCTAACCATTCTTTAAGAAACAACTCAAACACCTCTCTCACAACCCTTCCCAGGTCCCCAGTGGGGAAAGATCTCCCCCTTTTTAGTGCTCATACAGCCCTTTTATCTACCTCTCTGGGCCTCAGTTTGGTCTTACGTAAAATAAGAATAATAATCATATCACTGCTTCATGATGAATTTTGTTTGTTTGTTTGTTTAAAATATTTTTATTAATTTCAGCGAGGAAGAGAGAGGAGACCCATAAAAATATCAATGATGAGAGAAAATCGATTGGCTGCCTCCTGCACGCCCCCTACTGGGGATCAAACCTACAACCCCGGACATGTGCTCCGATCTGACCAGGAATCAAACCTTGACCTCCTGTTTTATAGATCGATGCTCAACCACTGAGCCACACCAGCCTGGCCATAATGAATCCTTTGGATTACAATCTCCCATGCTAGATCTGTACCTCCCTGTTCCTCAAGACACAGACCAGTATCAGGAATGTGGCAGGTATTTAGTAAATGCCTTAAAAGTACAGAACCAGAGAATTACAGTGGCCAGGACAGACCTGCGGTTGGAAATAGCGAGCAATGCCGCTCTCCCGCATCTTGGAGGCAGTGCGAGGACCCGCAGAGCCCTGGGCTGGAATCAGGACAGTGTGTTAGAGCCCCACCTCAGCCCCCAACTAGCTGCTGGGCCTGAGGAAACTCACTCCTCCTCTCTGTACCTCCAGGGCCTCATCCTCAAGTTGAAGCAATTGGGCTGGGTGACCTCCACGCCCCCCGTGGGCTCTGACACGACAGAACTCTCCAATGACCAAAACACATCAATGTTTCCTTTCCAGAAGGCAGTCGATCCCGTCCCCCTGGAAAACAGCCCGCAGCCCCGAGAGCACACTTGGTGCGCAGGCCCCGCGCTGACATTTAGGTAAACTGCAGATGATAATCTCTCACGCCCAGATGAAAATAATTTGGTCCTTCCAGAGCCTATTTTCCCATCACCGACATATTTACAATCACTGTTTCCATTTTCCCTCTTAGACGTCATGGGGGCATCTTTTAACAAATACAATACGCACCCCAACCCACCAGCCTGCTTGGAAGCGCTCAGATGCACTCACTGGGGCTGGGGGTGGGTGGGAGGGGGGTGCGGGCTGTGTGTGTGTCTGAGCGCCCCCTTCACACAAAGAGCGGCAGCTGGACGGATGGCCTGCCGAGGGGTAAGCAGAGGGCCCTCTGCCAAACGCTGTTCCTTTCATTCACCTAAACGCTGACCTTGAAAAATTGCCCTTTATGGGATGTGATGAGGTGTGAATTCAATCTCCATCCTCACTTGGGTCCTGTCATTTTCTGCGCCGTGATTGCCAGTTGTGCCAGACGACGTCCACTGGACCGGCAGAGGGTCTGTGAGATTGACAAGGTCCTCTGGGGAAGGCTGACATCAAAAGACCCTGCGCACTCATTTCCATCGCGGGCCTCCCTCGCCATCCTTTTTTCCGGTCCTGCTTCAGTGACATCACCCATGCAGCTTAACGACGCCCCCTGTGATTGTTGAGCAAAAGGGATGCTCATCGGAAAGGCGGCTTTGGAAGGTTCTCGGTTCGTGCCTTCTCCTTAAATCCTGACCTCAACCAACTGGCTGCAAACTTATTCTGAATGTTCCGAAAGGGTGAGAGAGGGGAGCATGCACCCTGTCATTTTCTTGTTTTCAAAGAATCAAATGCAGACGATTTAACTTCATCAAATCGCTGACAACAGGCGCTGATACAGAGGATGGAAAATATGCAAGGCCAGAGAACAGCCAAAATCCTACAGTTTCTATCCGTATTAAAGCCAGATGTTCCGCTGGCTACTCAAATTCGATAAAGCCCACCAACAGCAAAGGCTTCTCCCCGGGATCGGTGGGCCCCGGGACCCATTCGTCAGTGCGTGCTTCATGTGGCTGGACACCAGGCCGAGGGGTAGCATTTACGGCCACCCCAGGGCATCTGTGAAGGCGACACGGGTCCTCCTTTGTCTGGGGGCTTCTATAGGTTGTTGTGGCTTGAACAGACCTGTGTATACTACACTTGCTATGGCAACGTTTATCTGATATGGACAAAAGGCATTTTGATTCTTGAATGAATACCACTTGAGTCAAGCGTAGGATTCAACAGGAGGTTTTCAAACAGTTTGAGTAAAGGCAATGTTTCCTCTGAAGCTAATGAATACAGCAGCAAGCCTTTGGCTGAAGTGATCCGAATGTGCAGCGAGCAAGTGCTCCCGGGCTCTGTAAACCATCAAGCTATCTCTGCAGTGAGTGACTGGAGAGAAAAAACACAAATGCACATCCTGTTGGCATGAGGCTCAAATCAGAGGCGGGCCAGCCCTCTCTAAGGAGGACCTGCAGGGGTGGCTTTTGCTCAGGCGGACAAAGCGTTTGGCCTCCCTGTAAAGTGTGAGCGGGACTTGAACACAGCAATGACTGTGAACTCACCTTCCCGTTCTCCTCTCGGCCTCCTTTGACTACAGAAGGCGAGACCCCCACCCGGCTCAGCTCAAGTGACAGGATCTCACGGCAGATCTTTTCTGGGGAGCAGATGTAGCCCCAGGGACACAGGTAAATGGCTCTCCCTCCTTCCCCCTGCGGCTCCCAAACAGAAGTTTCCTTCTCCTTCCTCCACTGAAAAACTGCCAAAACCACTCCATACTGTACAGCTAACCCAAAAGCAGGCAAGGGAGAACGATGTTAATTTAAACTTCTGCCTTATTAAGTAACAAAACCCAGAAATAATGTGATCAAAGCCAAAAGACACAAACGTCTGCCATCTTTCTTGAGATAAAAGGAGTGAAACACCCATGAAATGAAGGAGCCTTGGACACTTAATAAAAATAGCTAATTAAGTGTTGGAGTAACTTAGCATTTTGCCTCACAAGCCCTGCAGTACTCAAGACTCGCCTGTATCCCCTCCGATCTCACTCTTTGCTGCTGTGACTCAGGCCACCACATAATTCTTTTCTCGTTCCCTTCATTACGTGCCAGGGGCTGTTGTATGCACTGCGAGCGAGAACAGAGTGAGCAGGAGACCGGATCCTCACTCCCCAGGAACCGACACTAGCGGTAGTAGGGTTGGCGAGCAGGACGGGGGCAAGCAGGTGTTAAGTACTTAGATAAAAACAAGTCAGCACAAGAGGAATACATGGGGGTGGGACGAGGCAGGCCCTACGTGTTGGCCACTCCTCTGAATCCCAAAATGCTCATGAGGATTCCTCCCTTCAAATGGACCCTTCTTCTCTGGTCGATGCTTTTACAATCTATTTTTCAATGGTGTGAGTGAATTCCATGCCTTGATACAACACAGTTCTTTTCTTTCTTTTTAACTTTCAATCTATAAATAATTTTGAACACTTATTACATGCCAAATACACAAAATAGGAAAAAGGCCCAGTCCCCACTCAACCAGAGCCCGCCATCCGGTTAGGAAGGCAGACTCACACATTGATAACTCTGACAGGCACAGAGCTCTGGTTCCCGGGTCTGAGCAGCAGGTCTGCAATGCAGATGCCTGGAATCCCCCAGATCTGCCCAATGAAGATCTCTAGAGCGGGAAGGGCATCAGAGCATTTGCCTTTTGTTCAACTGCTCCCCTCCCCTCGGATTAATTCTGAAGTATAACAAAGGTGGCGGACTACTGATGTCAGTAAAAAGCATCTTGGGCCTAAGGGCATTAGTCACTCAAGCTCCTGAGGGCAGACCCAAGGCCTTCTTTGGTTTGGGAGTCTGAGCTTTTAATCTAGTACTGAGGCCCAGACCTGACTCAATCAGTGGGAGCATTAATGAGAGAAGATGCAAGTTCACATCCAGGACAAATCTGGTTCAGGTTCCTGTAGAAGAGTAGTAATACCTCCTCTGATGAGTCTTGTATGATTTCAATGAAATGGACTACGGAAGAACAACTATCATTATGGTTTGAAGATAAGAAGGTGCTCTGAAATGGTCAGGTTCCACTAGCCTTGGCTTCCTTTTATAGAACTCACTGGTACACGCTACCGTGTGGTTTGAATTCTATTACTACTCCCCTTCAGCTTTTTCCCTAAGAGGAGGGAAATATTTAAGAGAAATGCACTTTTACCTTTAATTCTCTTCCTACTCAATACAAATAACAGGACTCCCCGCCCCCCCACCCCACCCCACCCCCCACCCCGCCGCCATCCATTTTGGTGGGAAAGAATAGATAAAAGTTGTCACTACTAGAATCTGACAATACACATCGGTAGCCAGGGAAGCCTAGAATCATGGGGCTAAGTAAACTTTTTAAGATCATCTGTTCCAACCATCCTGTCTTTGATATCAGAAACCTGGGGCTCAGTCAAAAAAACTTAATTTGCCAAAGGTCAGAGCCAGCTAGTGGCAGAGCCCAGGCAAAAATCCAGCGAGAGGGTGATTTTCAAATTTTCTCTCTGGAGCTCTTGGGAGTCTTTTTGGTATTGCATGCAAGTGCCCCAGGACCGTGGAGATTGGGACTGGGTGAGAGGGAGGGAAGGGCTCCATTGCAAACAGAGGAAGTCTGCTTTTATCTCTTTTGTAGAGTTAACATACTCAGGATGATTTCATTTAAAGAAACATTATTATTAAATATATTTTAGAAGCACTGTACCATACCATTCTACAGTTTTCATCACAGGTGGTAATATTTATTTCCTTCCCGCCAATTAACTTATTGCAATCATTATTAAAAAAACAACAAAACAATTTTGGACATTGTGCTTGGAGCCTAGAGTTTGCATAATATCTTCCCATCCAAATGTCCTTCTTCCTTTTTTAAAAAACATATATTTTACTGATTTCTTACAGAGAGGAAAGGAGAGGGATAGAGAGTTAGAATATCGATGAGAGAGACATCGGTCAGCTGCCTCCTGTACACCCCCTACTGAGGATGTGCCCGCAGCCAAGGTACATGCCCTTGACCGGAATCGAACCTGGGACCCTTCAGTCCGCAGGCCGACGCTCTATCCACTGAGCCAAACCGGTTAGGGCTCCTTCTTCCTTCTAACAAGATTAAAACATCATGAAATTCCACTGAAAACTATAAGACATGAGATGAATTCAATGAGACACTAGAGGTTCAAGAGGACAAGTGCTCAGGGGACAGCAGAAACCAAAGAAAGGACAAGACAGCCAGTATCCCCTTATCCGCGATTTTACCCGCAGTCAGTGGCCTGAAGATATTACATGAAAATTTCCAGGAATAATTCATGAGTTTTAAATTATACACATTCAAAGTAGCATGATGAACTCTCATGCAGTCCCACCCACGGGGTGAATCTTGCCTTTGTCTGGTGCATGCACTCTGTATACCAAGCACGTCAAACTCACCGCGGCGGGTTTGACATGCTTGCTGTATACAGTACCCCCCCCCCCCCCGTTAGAAACGTAGTTGCCATCTTGGTTGTCAGATTGGTTATCAGAGAGAAAGAGGGAGAGAGAGATCACATTCACATAACTTTTATTACAGTGTACTGTTATAACTGTTCTGTTTTGTTATTAGTTATTATTGTTAATCTCTTACTGTATCTGATTTATGAATTAAACTTCATAACAGGTCTGTCTGTATAGGAAAAACATATTTTATAGCAGGTGTCAGTACTATCCACAATGTTAGGAATCCACTGGTGGGTTCGGAATGGATCCCCTGTGGATAAATGAGAACCACTGTGTAAGTCTTTTCAAATGCATTGTTATAGATTGGGGTGTGGTTAATTAGCTCTTCTGTGTTAGAAATATTTTCATATTTGCTGACAATTACAAGATTAACTTTTTCAGTTTCCCCTTGTGACTTTATAACCAAAGAATCAGTAAAAGTTATAGGTAATATTAAAGGTAGATGTATCAGAGACTGTTTATTTTCTCCTTATAAACAAACACCGATTTTAGTAAAGAAGGAAATGGGCCAATTCCAATATGAATCAAACCTCCCTACAGCTAAGGAATATCAGGGGAGAGCATGATGATTGATGGAATGTCAGAAGAAATCACAGAGACTTTCAGAAACTACCTTACAACAAGGCTTCACACACTTCTTTTGCCCTGAACTGAACATGGACATGATGGCTGGCATTCTGGCAGCCACCTGGAGAGCCTGAGGATACAGTTACAGCCCGCAGACGGTGGGGCACAAAGCTGGAGGGACCCAAAGTCTTTGATGGCATCAGGAAACTGCCATCCCAGCTGAGGGTCCGTCTCCACATGTATATTACCTGAGAGAAAACCAGATCTCTAACATCTTCCATTCACTCTGTTCTTGTTTCACTTTACTAGCAACCAAACATTTTACAGCATACACAGTAGGCAAGCCAAAGTAGCATTCATGAAGCTGAGCTTAAGAGTGTTTCCTGTGTAACAGGAAGCATTATCTGCCAGAAATCTGCCCAAGAAGGGTGAGATTTGTTCAGGTGAATTTCCTGAGGGTTTTTTTTTTTTTTATGTTTTCCAGATCTAAAAGTTTTGGAAAGTGTATATGAACAGTAAGTCCATGGGCAATAATCCAAAGATAGTCGTTTTATGTTTGCCCAGCTCTGTACAATGAACAGTGCTGGATATGAGTTGTCAATGATTCTATATTCCTCAGAGTCAAGTCAATAAAAGGATTTCAAACCATGTTCCAGAGGGGCTTATTGTATATGAAAAGGCCATTGAAGACACACAACTCACTCTGAGATCATTTTCAGACTTGCCATGTGATGGTAACATTCAATGACATCCATTCCTCCCACCTCCGTGCGGAGCCTTTGCAGCAGCTCTCAGGCAACACAGACTAAAGAGCATAAAACCACTGGGTCTCCATTAGGGCTCCCGAAGCCGCGCACAAGTGTGGGAAGTGCGCATGGAACACATTGGTGGATGTGTCAGGTATAGAGAACAGCAAACTGAAGCAGAGCATGTCTTTTGAAGTCCTGAAGTTGACTAATGAGCTGGGTGGGGAATGGCAGGGAGAATGTTTTCCCCTGGCTTTTGCAAGACAGAGGCAAGCAGCCAGGCTCAGGAAATCCACTCAGCAAGGCACAGGGTGAAAAGAAGGAGATCAACTGGGATCTGGGAGGTACGCAAACAGAGCGATCGGCTGACACCGTGGCGAGCTGGAGCGCCAGGAGCATGGCTAGGAAATGCTGGCAGCAGCCTACCTCGCAGACCCAGAGGCCCCAAAGAGGAACGAATTTGTCCTTTGCCCTCTTTACCAACAATGCTGATGGACGGAGACTAGTAAAAGATGGTGAATTACCCGGCAGCACTCATCACTGCCCTAAAGCAGGCAGGCCTCATGCTTACATAATGATATATCTATATCTATCTATATCTATATCTATATCTATATCTATATCTATATCTATATCTATATCTATATCTATATCTATATCTATATCTATATCTATATATAGTATTCTATTAGTTAGCCCAGGAAAGTGAGGCTTAAGGAGATTAAATAAATTGGCCAACATCACATAGCTCATAAGTGACAGAACCAGGACTCAAACTTGAGGCTGTCTGCCTCCAAAAGCCACACTGATAACTCCTGTGCCATGTAAACTCTTTGACAGGGGGAGCGCCCTAAAGTTGGTGACCGAAGGCCAGTACAAGAATCATAACTACAGCAAGAGTCCTGCTGCTTTGATGAGAGGGTTGGTTTTAACCTCATAGGCGATGCTTCATTTCCTTGTGCTCACTGAAATACTGAAAATAGTTCATGCATCCTCCTATTTCCACCTTCGTAAACCCACAAAGAATGTAAAGATCCTAACGTGGAAAGCAATGGCACCTGGGGAAATTCATGGGGGCGGGGAGGGGAGGAGGCGGTCACTACCACAAGGCAGTGAATCTTTGATGATGCATTGTGCCAAGCCATCCGTTTATTTTTCTAATTATGGCTTCCTCTGCTCTCCAACATCTCTGTGCTTCACTGTTTCCTTAGGCATGAATTCCAAATTTCAGAACAGCCACAACTGCCCTAAGGAAACAATGAAACACCTTTACGTACCTTGGTTGGAGTTTAAAATTATTTGCAAGGTATCTTCCCATCCTCTGTCGCCATGTACCTCATGAATCTATGAGGAAGTGACCAGACAGCTCAGTCTTTCCAGAATACCTGGGCACTGCCACACATCACTTCCTACACCACCACCTCAAATGCCCTTCCCCTGTTCCCTGCATGGCACAGTGTTTGTTACCTGTTCTTACAGGCCCAGCTCAAATACCAACTCCTTCTAGAAGATTCCCTCAGGCCAGAATCTACTTCACCCCTTCCTTGCCCAAATTGAATCGCCCAAGAGAATGTATTGCCTATGTGTTTTATTTAGGTCTCTGTTTAATTCTGTAGTGTTGTTTATTCACTTTGCTAAGTGTGTCTAGGAGAAAAGTCCAGGAACTTATTCATATAAGACTCTCCAGAATGTTGCAAGCACCCAATACCTAGTAGATAGTCAATCAAGATTGAATGCCTAGATACACTGCTCTAATTATTTCAATAGAAATCAGGTTAATAAAATAAGCTGTTAGCTTGTGCTTCGGATGTTTTCCTGGGTTTGTTATACCCACGCTCCACAAAATAAAACATTTTGCAAAAGTCTAATGATAGAATTCTAGGGGCAATCAAAAGGTAATGCTACATACTGAAAAGAATTTGAGCAAGAATGTGTGGCAAATTTTCATATTCCTGTCACTCTTTCATCCTTAATAATTAATACTTATTGAGCGCTTATGCTGTGTTGACGCTTTTCTGAGCACTTTCCAAGTATCAACCCACTTAAATGTGTAGAGGCCCAGGCAAGGTCCAAGTGTGAGGACATTATGCATAGTGAAGAAATCAGAATGCGATTACACAGAGCAGACAAGAGCGCAACCAAGAGTTTCAGCCCCAACGCCCCCCAAAGATTCACCTGTAATAGTAAGATTATCCAAATCATTTAGTTATGTTTATCACTTATAGACATGTACTAACATATTTACACGTTTGATGTTTCTGGCAAAATAATCCAGTTGCAGGGGGATGTGGAAATAGAAAGAAATATCAACAACCGTGAGTAGTCAGAAGTTGATACTGGTTCTAGTTGAGTGATGGTATATGTATCACTCCCTAATTTTGCATATATTTGAAAATTCCATAATAAACAGGTTTTTTTTAAAAAAGAGACACTTAAACCATATTTATAATAATGCAATTAATAATAGTCACTCCGGCTGCTCTCTTGAAGGTTGGCGCCCTACCCTGATGGTCTGTCCCTGCACCTTCTGTTTCTCTCACAGGCTTCTTCACGATTGTTACTTTGTTTA
The DNA here is from genome assembly GCF_963259705.1 of Myotis daubentonii. NCBI lineage: Eukaryota > Metazoa > Chordata > Mammalia > Chiroptera > Vespertilionidae > Myotis > Myotis daubentonii. The sequence goes on along the minus strand of NC_081850.1, from coordinate 25,462,767 downwards.
CTTGTTTTAGCCCACCTCCCACTGAGCTTTAAGTTCCCAGAAAGAGAAACAGCTCTGTCTAATGGACTGTTGAATTCTCAGCATCTAGCACATTGCCTGTGCAGAGTGGGAGCTAAATTAATATTTGCCCAAGAAGCAAGGAAGGAAGGAGGGAGGGAGAAGAAGGAAAACCATGCCTGTAGCATAGGAGGCACTTACCTGGAATTATTTCTTTTGATACCAACCACCCCCTGAGAAAACTGCCATTATAAAACATATAGACATGCCTTGCTCTGTGTCATCGGCTGAGAAGGAGCAGAGCCAGGATTTGGAAATGACCTGGATCTCCTAGTCAGGACTGAGGAACCAGGCATGCGCTGTCCGCAAGCACCCCCAGCACACCTCGTTGGTGCAAAGACTATCTCTGCTCACCAAAGGGGAGAATTGAATCACAACTCAACAAAATGCTAATGTGAAAGTAGGCCTGGCCTACTGGAATAAGATTTATATTAGTCTATCTATTATTAGGTCTGTTATTTGATGAACTCTCTTGGAAAATACACCTAATGGATGGCCTTTCTTACCACGTCTACCAGCACAGCTGAAAACTGCCTGATGCTCAAACCCCATATTAGGTAAATCGTTGCCCAAAATACGTACTGAATTTACTTCATTTTAATGAGCTTTTTGAAGATAAAGTGCAATTATTATGTGAAGAAACACCAAAACACACACACACCCCCCCCAAAACAAACAAATTAAAAAACACAAAACAATGAGCAAAATAGGCCCTGATACCAGGATAGAGTTTTCATAAATTGGGTGAGGCAAACCTCGATTTAAATGCTGTTTCTGTCCTTTAGCAACTGCCAGGCTCAGAGAAAGTGACTTAATTTCATTGGGCCTTGGTTTCCCGAGCCACACGGGCATGGATAAGAGCAGCCGAAACACCTTAGAATGAAAGCTCCTTTTAAAATTCTCATGGAAATGTGAGATACTTTTAGATGCGGATTGAAGGCATTCTCTTACCTTTTTCTGTCCCCGTGGGTTTCAATGTACACTTGACCCTTGAATAACACAGGTTTGCACTACGCAGGGCCTCTTAAATGCGGCTGTCTCCCCCCCGACCCCCCCCCCCCCCAAACACTGTCCGCTGTTTGCATCCTTCGGTTTCGTATCCGCAGATTCAGCCAAACGTGAACGGAAAACAGTGGATTCGCAACCGCAGATTCTCAGTGGTCGAATCGCAGATGCAATGGACCAGCTGTAGAGTCAAATGTTCTATGAGGATTGTCCACGTGGGGGCGGCGCCCCAACCCCGGGGTTGTTCAAAGGTCAATTGTAGAGCGTCCACCTGCCTGGCCAGGTGAGCGTCTTTGTTGTAACTAACAAGCCAGCTACCGCCTGATTTTCAGGTGTTTGCACTGATTGGTGCAGAGATGCTCCGCGGGGTCACTCGCCTCAGTTTGCCTGGATACTCACTGTGCCGACACAAAGTTTCACAGTAGCTCTTTCCATAAAATAAAATTTTCTAAAAATTGGGGGATGCCACAGCTCCGTCTTTGCAGTGAAAGTAGCAACTTGGTCAACCATTTGTGTGCAAGGCTTGCGGTGCACAGAATTACAAAGCACCTGCCTGCCTTCTCACAGTGAGCAGCTTCGCCTCCTGGGAGACGAGGTGTCCATCGCGGCCTGCGAGGCTTCCTGTCCGAGCTAACTGCCCAGGTCAAAGAAGTGGAAGGATCATTCCAGAACGTGTCCTTGACTCAGGCGGGTATGTTTAACGTCACCCAAATTACCCACACTGACAGTGGCTCCAGACAGAACACTAAGCAATGATTCCCCCCCCACACACACTCATACACTTTTTTTTTTTATTGGAAGACTAGGAAAATGTTGCTCTGGGAAGATGACCATACCAAATTAGACTATGCTTTTGGACTAGGGAGTGCACGAATTTTAAAGTAAATAAATAGTTGTTAAGCAGAGCACAGATTAAGCAGCAGGAATAATGACCATCAGCTTCCATGAGAATTTGGGATCCATCTGGGAGCATGGTAAGCCCTAGCAGCCTCCCTCCACAGAAAAAGCTGTGACAGGCTCCGGCTGTGTCTCCAACAGTGATTCCCAGCTCTGGGCACACAGCAGGCTCACCGGGGACCTGTAGAAAGTAGCCAGCCCCACTCCCCGCGTGCAGCCAGGGTGGAGAACCACCGGCACAGAAAGAACAGGGTAGCCTGTGGGAGCTGGGGTCATTGGGGAGGTCAGGGGACTTGGGACACCTCAGAGCCTGTCACCAGGCACAGCACACAGCAGCTAACTCTGCCCATATCACCGAGGCTTGAACCACTGAGCCTCTCGTCTCCTCGGGTGAATGAAAGGCTGTGGCCGCAAGTGCCCAAGCCAGTCACCACTTGGCATTGACTCCACGCAGGGCACCATCACTCCCTCTGCTCGTTTCTCCCTCGTCTTTCTTTGGCTTCCAGATTTCCTCAGAGCAGCCTCAGGACATAGCACTAGTGGGGAGATAAAGGCACCTGGGGTAATAACACCACCCACCTTCCCAGGCCTCCTCATAGATCAGTCTGATCGTAGCAATCACAGGGATGATTTATGAAGTATCTGCTACTGTTATATGGTGCCAAACTGCATTATCGTCACTCTGCATATGGGGATATTGAAACTCAAAGCGATTAGGCAACTGGACCAAAACACACATGGCGAGGACCCAAACTGATCTGGCTCTGTAAGCCCTGCCTTTCCAGGCGACACTGCCAGTCTTTAAATCTTGCCCCTACAGAGTTCCCCCCATCCTAAAACTAAGCGAAGGCCAACCAGGAGGACACCTGGGAAAGTGGAGAGGACGGGTCAGAGCAAGGACCAATGATCAGTCAGTCGCTCCTGCTTTACAACGTGCGAGGAGTGACACGTGATGGTGACAAGAAAAGGAGGAAGGGACAGGAGCAGGGCAGAGCCAGAACCTGCCTGGCACCCACCTTTGAGGCGCGCAGTAGTGCGGGCAGAGGGGACGGGCTGGCCCAGAGATCAGGTAAGGCCAAGGTAAGTGAACATGTTCCAACTTCACTTTGTTTTCTCCCCCTGCGGACCTGCTCCCCTCTTTTTTTTTTACTCCTGCCAAGCAAAACTCATTTAGCTCTTATCATATTTAACCAAAACCTGGGAAGGCCAGTAAGTCAAAGGCAGTGAGCTGATTTCTGGTTTCACGCTCTCGACATCAGAAACCTGGTGATGTTGGAAAGGAGGAGTGGGGAGGGTGGAGTGGCGGAGGGTGTTTGGGGCCAAAGGTGTTAAAGGTGTTATAGAGAAGGGGGAAACAGTGCAGCTTTTCTGTGGTGACCTGGATCCCACTCTTTGTGACCCTGGCGGGAGAAAAGGTCTTTGTCCCATGGCAGCCCCGGGCAGGGACAGCTCCTGCAGTTCAAATGAAGCCCAACTTTTGGGTTGAACGTACAATGTTTGTTCCTGAGAACATAGGTCCTTCGCTGCGCTGCTCCTCTCTGCTCCAAGTGAGGGGAGGTGGGTGCTTGCGTGACAGGGGACCTCCTTGAACACCAGATGGGCATGCTGGCCCCCAGGACCTTTCCCCAGCGTAACCAAATGCCAACTGCAGGAAGCCAGTGGTCAGACGGACTTTCCCACAATGCCGGCTTAGCATGACATCAGGTGGTAAGGCTCTCTGGGAGCCAATACAAACAGAGCCAGGCCTATCTTCCCAGGAGACCAGACAGCCAGATGGGTTTCTCAGCGTGGCTGCTGCCCACACGTCCAGGGGGTGGTTTTCAAATATTCCTGAAGGTAATGACGAGCCTGTTCCCTTGGTGGGGAATTAGAGTGGGGGTGAGCTTGTGCATCAGGGAGGGGGAACCCCCTCCTCCAATGCTCCTGTCCCCTGCCCCAGTTGGACAACAAGAGGGAAGTATAATGCAATGTGAGGCGGAAATGCTGCCTTTAGGAAGGTGCATTGGAGAGAGAAAGGCAAGAATGTGGTGCTAAACAGACAAGAATCTGAGATTTTTAAGAAACCAAAGTCTACTTGTCATGCACTTAGAAATGCCACAGGACAAATCCTTAGGGGACAGAGTTTCTCTTCAATCCCTACAGCTGGGCATAAATTCAGCTATAGAAAGATGGGGAGCAGCAAGATACCCAAAGCTGATCACAACCACCAGCACCCTCTCTGGTCTTTCTGTTGTGTCTCAGGCACCATGACGAGTGATGGAATTATTTAATCGCCCACATCCACCATGTAAGGTGGGTCTTATTGCTCCCATCTTACAGATGAGAATACGGAGGCCTCACATGGTTTAGTAATTCGCCCACAAAGGTCAGCTCTCTGCTGGCCACTTGTCATACTTGCCTGGTTCATTCCTATTGAACTGGAGCTGCACTTAGGTGCTAGTCAACCAGGAAATGCCGAAAGGGCATTAGCAGCCCTTCCCCGGGCCGAGGACGGAGTCAGCCAGTTTTGCAGCCTCTTGTGTCCTCATTGCAAATCGTGGTGCTGGCACCTGATTTGACAAAATAAAAACGGCCCCGGCTTAAAGGTGAATGATCTTCCACAACTTGGAAACCAAGAAGAAGCCCAAAACACTCATGTCTAAGAGTCAAACGCGTGAATAGTGCTCGCTTATGTGAGATGAATAAATGTTTCATCAGTGAATGAATAAATAAATAAACGATTTATCTCTCAATAGTGTTTCAAGACAGGACTGGGACACATGTCTCTGGCCCGTTCCTTCCAAGTGTTCTGTCTAAATCCCCATGTCTGTGGGCCTCTGCTTAGAAAGTTTGGCTTAGAAAAATCAGGCCTGAAGACAACGCTCAGCCATGTGAAAGCAGACACTCAGTAGGGCCTCAGTGAAAATCACAGCAATGATTTTTTAAAGTCCCATGATCTATTGCACTCTCTTATCTACATTTCTTCCAATAAACCAAAAAAAAAAAAAAAAAAAAATTAAACAAATCCAAGTATGTTTCTAGGATTTGTTTTCCTTTTTTTGGAGGAAAGACTGTTCCCCAGTGATCTCTTCTTTAAAAATAAAGTGCATACTAGTATAATTTTCTACATACAGACTTAAGGGTTCTCTATTTTTGGAAGACACTAAAAATAGATGCATCTGCCATGAGATTAGAGCTTCAGAACTGAAGTGTCTGTCCGAGCTCACAGACAGGCCTTTCAAAATATTGCTGGTCGTCTGCTCGCTAGCGTGGCCGTGATTAATTCCATCAGGAGAAGGAGGCCATTTTCGATCCTGAACCCCCACCTGGTTATGCCTCCCTGTTGACTTCCGTGCCTGCCCACAGCGATATGCGTTGGCTTTGGCATGTGCAGGGCCATGCACCGCCATCAATGGGACCCATTGTTTCACAGCCGGGCACCTGCACGGCAGGCACAAACAATGAGGCCATACCAAGCACTCCTTTCCCCTCAGGGCATGCAGTGTGAAAGAAAACTTGTTGAGGCCTGGAAGCCCACTTGCATCATAATGAGACTGCTTGGCCAACAGTGAACCACCAAAGTTTCCAGGTGAACACAGATGCTACTTCCAAACCTCAGGTACCTGCAACGCTATGGGCCCCGGCCGCCTTAGCCTCGCATCTGGGCTCCCCTGGCCTCTGAATGAATGCTGGGCATGAAGGACGAATAGCAGGGCACGGGCTTCTAACTGCCCTGTGACTCCTGGGTGTTTTGGTTTTCACAAGAACACAGCACCCTCAGGCCATCCTCGGATCTATGCGAGTATCATAATTGGTGCCGGATATGGATCAGGTCTTAGCTACACCCCAGGAAGCCTCCTTTGAGGAGGTGTTAATGTGCTACTATGCCAATAAATGGAATTTAATTTTTAAAAATGGTTTACTCTTTTGAATACCTTTTACTTATCATTTGGTTTATTTGAATGTAAAAGACATAACATAAAGGCGATGATTGTGTTTTCTGTCGTCAGGCATACCTGGCTTCAATCCTGGGTCCGCCACACCAGGGATGCGTGACTTTGGAGGAAACAGCTTAATCTCTGAATCTCTCTTTTTTCATCTTCAAAATGGGGGCACGGGGTAATTATAACCAAAAAATTATTGAGACTTAAATAATGTATGAAAAATATTTAGCACAGTCCCTGACCCACAATAATAGATCCTTAATAAACAGCAGCTATTACTAGTACGCGAAGGTAAATTAATTGAAACTATGATGACATATTGAGTTTTGAATGTCTGCCTTCCCCAAGGCTTAATGAGGTCTGCAATTTGGAAATGGAAATTGATGACAAAAATATTCCACTTCATGCAAATCCTAGAAAACAGAGAAGGTCACTGGTTATTTTAATCTCCAGTTCTAATTTGGGGGTTCAGAGAATTCCTAAAATCTTCAAGTTCTCTACTATTCAAAAAAAGTCAAGTGATTTCATGGCACTGAATTTTAAGACAGATGTTAAGCAACTTAGGTCTGCTAGTTGGGTGCTATGTAAATCTCTTTTTCCCCACTACTTGAACAAGTCACCTCATCTCTCCATACCTCTGTTTTCTCATTGGTAAAACAGGAATATTACTGGTACTTACCTTTGCTGAGTCTTCTGAGGATTAAATAAGATAAAGAAGTAAAATCCTCAGGCCAGGGCCTACCTCAGTAACCATTCAACAAATGGTACCTATGTCCACCCTGTATTACTGCCCACGACACTGCTTCCCTCTCATTGAAACTTTCCCTGCCCTCTATCGGCCTCCATCACATACCTTTGTCACTGCTATGGGAAAATCTTGGTGTCTCGCTGGCAATTTGTAATGTGTGCTATTAATTAGACTTATTTCTCCTTACAAACCTCCTTTAAGCTGCGCAGAGAACGTGCCCTGAGACGTCTCGCCAGAGGGGCAGCCTGTGGGAACGGTGCTACAGAAACAGAAAACAAGAAGGGTAAAGCCCTGAGCCTGGGGCAGCCCATGTGGATTTCATTAGCACCAGGCAGCATACTCCCAATTTAATAAGGACTCCCAGAGAGGGCATAAGCGAGAGCAGAGCCCAGTTTTGATTTCAGGCTACCCAGGCAAGAGGTCAATGAGGAAATTAATACGATCTCTACCAGGCCCAATGGACTTCTATTCTCTTGGAGGTGAGATCATGCCAGTACTCTGAATTTGGTGGTGCGCCTCTGATTTCAAGCCTAAAACAAATCAAATCTGGGTCTTTTCTGTTTCAGGAATTTGCTCCTATGCAACGTTTTACAAGGACGTAAAGGTTACATGTGTAACTGACTAATGGCAAAATCGGAATAGACAAAATCAGAACTTCTTTGAAAAACTGAAGATAGATATTGAGTACTTGGGAAACACCCACAAATGGGTCAGAAAAAGTGGAGAGCATTTAACAACCATTTCTTTCGCCTCTACTGTATTCCACTTACTTTAGTTATCTAATTAAAGGCTAGCTAATACTCGGTGACTGTCATGGAGCTAGATCTAAAATGGAAAATCGGCCCCAGCCTGTTTGGCTCAGTGAATAGAGCGTTGGTCTACAGACCTAAGGATCCCGGGTTCGATTCCTGTCAAGGGGAGGTACTGCGGTTGCAGGCTTCTCCCTGGCCCTGGCCCCGGTTGGGGTGCTTGCAGGAGACAACCAATCGATATGTCTCTCTCACATCGATGTTGCACTCTGTCTTTCCCTCTCTCTTCCACTCGCTCTAAAAAAATCAATGGAAAAATATCCTCAGGTGAGAATAAATAAAATGGAAAATTGATAGATGTACACTACCCATTTTTGTGATCTTAATCCCTTCTTATGTCCTTTAAGTAACATTTACATGTTTCTGTTTTATCTCTTACTTTCTTAATTGAATGTGATTCTTGTTTTTTCCTCATACTTTAAAATGTTCAAGTTCCTTAAAGGTGGTTGATTACATTCTGGTTTGTGGTGCCTGCACTTTCTTTCAAATGAAGGAAGCAAAGGAGACTATGATGTCCTCTTCCTTTCCCCCGTCTGTGTTGGCAATAACGTATAAAGTGAAATCTCTTAGGCTGAACCCTGGACTTCTTGATAATATGCTCTTTTGGACACCTCTCTGCAATAAAAGAGTGTTTGTGTTTACCAACAGGTCAGGAGATTCCTCTCTATGCTACTGTTATCTAATTTGAACACAAATTTGGAACTGATTACTTTGCAAGATTATGAAACAACTGCAGCAAAATTTCACAAATAAAAATTCACAGTAAATGAATGGAAGAGCCAAATGTATGTCCACGGATTCCCACTTCTGCACTTCCTTAAAATTCCAGTTTACACTACGTTTTGTATGGAATATTATTTAAGAGGAATCAACTCTTTCTGGGACAGAAAACTCAATTATTCTTCTTAGTTTAACCAGTGTCTTCTATTTGATAAACTGGGCACTAATTATTTGGCGGTTAAGACATGGGAATATGTAAATATCTGGATCATTTGGTTTAGCATTGCAAACACTAGGTTGTTTGTGTATTTGTGTTTTTACAAATTAGAGAAAGAAATGGAGTATACATAGAGATTGGGCTATAACCTGATTACAGTACATTTATTAAAAATGTTTTAATTGGGCTTTACCATGATAAAGTTCCATCACTCTCACTCCTTGTATATATTTCTCTGGATAGATTGTGTAAAGCCACTTTATTTTTGTACTAACAGAGGATTTCCACTCTGAAATAGTAAAAATGTGAGAAAGAGTAATTGGAAGAAACGTATGAGATCAGTACAGGGTGACTACTCTTAGAAAATTCTCTTTTCCTCTCCATCTTATGGGACACTGGGCAGAGGTCACCGTGAGCATGCAGCCATAAAACAATGCAGATTCCACACATTTTCCTCAGGGGTCACACTCCTGGGGGTGGGAGAGCAGCGGGGTGCTTTGTGGGCTCTGGGTATAATTTGGAAGTAGTGTGAGATGAACACCCCCCAGCTGTCCTTGTCTAATGTGAAGTCTTCACTCCCCACCACCCCTCCCTTCTGTCAGCTCTGCCTACCTAACCCAGTTATGCATCTGCCCCATCCGCATCTGTTTCCATTGCATGTTTGAATCCTGCAGTAAAAGACCATGCACCACAGCAGCTTCTTCATATAATCCACCCACGGAGAAATCATGTTATAAAACTACTCATGGCGATAACTTCCTGGAAAATGCAAGTGCCCCACCTCCAGGGCACCCTCAATCTATTATTCAGGTCCTGATGTGAATGAATGACTTTGTTCGCATCAAATCGAACAATCCAGACTACGCTCAAGGAGGCATTGTGCCGACATGGAGGACAGGACCCTTTCGGAGCAAGAAATAGTGTGAGCATCAATGGAGGTGCCAATGCTGAGCAGAAAGAGCAATTTTGGACAATCTCAGGGTGGTGTGGGAACACTGGGGAGCTGGTGAACAGGGAGTGAGGGGAGAAAGCAGAAAAGGGGGTTCCACAAAGGGAGGAGGCCCAGAAAGAATTGGAACCCGTGCTTCCTGTCCCATGGGAGGAACTGGGGTGTGTCCTCTAAAGACTGCGTGAGGCTCCTTTGCATAAAGTTTGGAAAGCTGCATAGCTCGGACCGTCTGATCTCCCCATCCACTGCAGACGTTGCCTCCTTATCCGGAGGAAAGAATGCAG